>NC_091152.1:34816330-34848830 GCF_040958095.1 Procambarus clarkii
GTGTGTTGACTGTCCTGTTGTTGGTCAGGTGTGTTGACTGTCCTGTTGTTAGTCAGATGTGTTGACTGTCCTGTTGTTGGTCAGGTATGTTGACTGTTGTTGGTCAGGTGTGTTGACTGTTGTTGGTCAGGTGTGTTGACTGTCCTGTTGTTGGTCAGGTGTGTTGACTGTCCTGTTGTTGGTCAGGTGTGGTGACTGTTGTTGGTCAGGTGTGGTGACTGTTGTTGGTCAGGTGTGGTGACTGTCCTGTTGTTGGTCAGGTGTGGTGACTGTTGTTGTTGAGGTGTGTTGACTGTCCTGTTGTTGGTCAGGTGTGTTGACTGTCGTGTTGTTGGTCAGGTGTGTTGACTGTCCTGTTGTTGGTCAGGTGTGGTGACTGTCCTGTTGTTGGTCAGGTGTGGTGACTGTCCTGTTGTTGGTCAGGTGTGTTGACTGTCCCGTTGTTGGTCAGGTGTGTTGACTGTAATGTTGTTGGTCAGGTGTGTTGACTGTCCTGTTGTTGGTCAGGTGTATTGACTGTCCTGTTGTTGGTCAGGTGTGTTGACTGTTGTTGGTCAGGTGTGTTGTCTGTCCTATTGTTGGTCAGGTGTGTTGACTGTTGTTGGTCAGGTGTGTTGACTGTTGTTGGTCAGGTGTGTTGACTGTCCTGTTGTTGGTCAGGTGTGGTGACTGTTGTTGGTCAGGTGTGGTGACTGTTGTTGGTCAGGTGTGTTGTCTGTCCTGTTGTTGGTCAGGTGTGTTGACTGTTGTTGGTCAGGTGTGTTGACTGTCCTGTTGTTGGTCAGGTGTGGTGACTGTCCTGTTGTTGGTCAGGTGTGTTGACTGTACTGTTGTTGGTCAGGTGTGTTGACTGTCCTGTTGTTGGTCAGGTGTGTTGACTGTCCTGTTGTTGGTCAGGGGTGTTGACTGTTGTTGGTCAGGTGTGTTGACTGTCTTGTTGTTGGTCAGGTGTGTTGACTGTCCTGTTGTTGGTCAGGTGTGTTGACTGTCCTGTTGTTAGTCAGATGTGTTGACTGTCCTGTTGTTGGTCAGGTATGTTGACTGTTGTTGGTCAGGTGTGTTGACTGTTGTTGGTCAGGTGTGTTGACTGTCCTGTTGTTGGTCAGGTGTGTTGACTGTCCTGTTGTTGGTCAGGTGTGGTGACTGTTGTTGGTCAGGTGTGTTGACTGTCCTGTTGTTGGTCAGGTGTGTTGACAGTCCTGTTGTTGGTCAGGTGTGTTGACTGTTGTTGGTCAGGTGTGTTGACTGTCCTGTTGTTGGTCAGGTGTGTTGACTGTACTGTTGTTGGTCAGGTGTGGTGACTGTCCTGTTGTTGGTCAGGTGTGTTGACTGTCCTGTTGTTGGTCAGGTGTGGTGACTGTCCTGTTGTTGGTCAGGTGTGTTGACTGTCCTGTTGTTGGTCAGGTGTGGTGACTGTCCTGTTGTTGGTCAGGTGTGTTGACTGTCCTGTTGTTGGTCAGGTGTGTTGACTGTCCTGTTGTTGGTCAGGTGTGTTGACTGTTGTTGGTCAGGTGTGTTGACTGTCCTGTTGTTGGTCAGGTGTGTTGACTGTACTGTTGTTGGTCAGGTGTGGTGACTGTCCTGTTGTTGGTCAGGTGTGTTGACTGTCCTGTTGTTGGTCAGGTGTGGTGACTGTCCTGTTGTTGGTCAGGTGTGTTGACTGTCCTGTTGTTGGTCAGGTGTGGTGACTGTCCTGTTGTTGGTCAGGTGTGTTGACTGTCCTGTTGTTGGTCAGGTGTGTTGACTGTCCTGTTGTTGGTCAGGTGTGTTGACTGTCCTGTTGTTGGTCAGGTGTGTTGACCGTCCTGTTGTTGGTCAGGTGTGTTGACTCTCCTGTTGTTGGTCAGGTGTGTTGACTGTCCTATTGTTGGTCAGGTGTGTTGACTGTTGTTGGTCAGGTGTGTAGACTGTCCTGTTGTTGGTCAGGTGTGTTGACTGTCGTGTTGTTGGTCAGGTGTGTTGACTGTCCAGTTGTTGGTCAGGTGTGTTGACTGTCCTGTTGTTGGTCAGGTGTGTTGACTGTACTGTTGTTGGTCAGGTGTGGTGACTGTCCTGTTGTTGGTCAGGTGTGTTGACTGTCCTGTTGTTGGTCAGGTGTGGTGACTGTCCTGTTGTTGGTCAGGTGTGTTGACTGTCCTGTTGTTGGTCAGGTGTGGTGACTGTTGTTGGTCAGGTGTGTTGACTGTCCTGTTGTTGGTCAGGTGTGGTGACTGTTGTTGGTCAGATGTGTTGACTGTCCTGTTGTTGGTCAGGTGTGGTGACTGTCCTGTTGTTGGTCAGGTGTGTTGACTGTTGTTGGTCAGGTGTGTTGACTGTCCTGTTGTTGGTCAGGTGTGTTGACTGTACTGTTGTTGGTCAGGTGTGGTGACTGTCCCGTTGTTGGTCAGGTGTGTTGACTGTCCTGTTGTTGGTCAGGTGTGGTGACTGTCCTGTTGTTGGTCAGGTGTGTTGACTGTCCTGTTGTTAGTCAGGTGTGATGACTGTTGTTGGTCAGGTGTGGTGACTGTCCTGTTGTTGGTCAGGTGTGGTGACTGTTGTTGGTCAGGTGTGTTGACTGTCCTGTTGTTGGTCAGGTGTGTTGACTGTCGTGTTGTTGGTCAGGTGTGTTGACTGTCCTGTTGTTGGTCAGGTGTGGCGACTGTCCTGTTGTTGGTCAGGTGTGGTGACTGTCCTGTTGTTGGTCAGGTGTGTTGACTGTCCCGTTGTTGGTCAGGTGTGTTGACTGTAATGTTGTTGGTCAGGTGTGTTGACTGTCCTGTTGTTGGTCAGGTGTATTGACTGTCCTGTTGTTGGTCAGGTGTGTTGACTGTTGTTGGTCAGGTGTGTTGTCTGTCCTATTGTTGGTCAGGTGTGTTGACTGTTGTTGGTCAGGTGTGTTGACTGTTGTTGGTCAGGTGTGTTGACTCTCCTGTTGTTGGTCAGGTGTGGTGACTGTTGTTGGTCAGGTGTGGTGACTGTTGTTGGTCAGGTGTGTTGTCTGTCCTGTTGTTGGTCAGGTGTGTTGACTGTTGTTGGTCAGGTGTGTTGACTGTCCTGTTGTTGGTCAGGTGTGGTGACTGTCCTGTTGTTGGTCAGGTGTGTTGACTGTACTGTTGTTGGTCAGGTGTGTTGACTGTCCTGTTGTTGGTCAGGTGTGTTGACTGTCCTGTTGTTGGTCAGGGGTGTTGACTGTTGTTGGTCAGGTGTGTTGACTGTCTTGTTGTTGGTCAGGTGTGTTGACTGTCCTGTTGTTGGTCAGGTGTGTTGACTGTCCTGTTGTTAGTCAGATGTGTTGACTGTCCTGTTGTTGGTCAGGTATGTTGACTGTTGTTGGTCAGGTGTGTTGACTGTTGTTGGTCAGGTGTGTTGACTGTCCTGTTGTTGGTCAGGTGTGTTGACTGTCCTGTTGTTGGTCAGGTGTGGTGACTGTTGTTGGTCAGGTGTGTTGACTGTCCTGTTGTTGGTCAGGTGTGTTGACTGTCCTGTTGTTGGTCAGGTGTGGTGACTGTTCTGTTGTAGGTCAGGTGTGTTGACTGTTGTTGGTCAGGTGTGTTGACTGTCCTGTTGTTGGTCAGGTGTGTTGACTGTACTGTTGTTGGTCAGGTGTGGTGACTGTCCTGTTGTTGGTCAGGTGTGTTGACTGTCCTGTTGTTGGTCAGGTGTGGTGACTGTCCTGTTGTTGGTCAGGTGTGTTGACTGTCCTGTTGTTGGTCAGGTGTGGTGACTGTCCTGTTGTTGGTCAGGTGTGTTGACTGTCCTGTTGCTGGTCAGGTGTGTTGACTGTCCTGTTGTTGGTCAGGTGTGTTGACTCTCCTGTTGTTGGTCAGGTGTGTTGACTGTCCTGTTGTTGGTCAGGTGTGTTGACTGTCCTGTTGTTGGTCAGGTGTGGTGACTGTCCTGTTGTTGGTCAGGTGTGGTGACTGTCCTGTTGTTGGTCAGGTGTGTTGACTGTCCCGTTGTTGGTCAGGTGTGTTGACTGTAATGTTGTTGGTCAGGTGTGTTGACTGTCCTGTTGTTGGTCAGGTGTATTGACTGTCCTGTTGTTGGTCAGGTGTGTTGACTGTTGTTGGTCAGGTGTGTTGTCTGTCCTATTGTTGGTCAGGTGTGTTGACTGTTGTTGGTCAGGTGTGTTGACTGTTGTTGGTCAGGTGTGTTGACTGTCCTGTTGTTGGTCAGGTGTGGTGACTGTTGTTGGTCAGGTGTGGTGACTGTTGTTGGTCAGGTGTGTTGACTGTTGTTGGTCAGGTGTGTTGACTGTCCTGTTGTTGGTCAGGTGTGGTGACTGTCCTGTTGTTGGTCAGGTGTGTTGACTGTACTGTTGTTGGTCAGGTGTGTTGACTGTCCTGTTGTTGGTCAGGTGTGTTGACTGTCCTGTTGTTGGTCAGGGGTGTTGACTGTTGTTGGTCAGGTGTGTTGACTGTCTTGTTGTTGGTCAGGTGTGTTGACTGTCCTGTTGTTGGTCAGGTGTGTTGACTGTCCTGTTGTTAGTCAGATGTGTTGACTGTCCTGTTGTTGGTCAGGTATGTTGACTGTTGTTGGTCAGGTGTGTTGACTGTTGTTGGTCAGGTGTGTTGACTGTCCTGTTGTTGGTCAGGTGTGTTGACTGTCCTGTTGTTGGTCAGGTGTGGTGACTGTTGTTGGTCAGGTGTGTTGACTGTCCTGTTGTTGGTCAGGTGTGTTGACTGTCCTGTTGTTGGTCAGGTGTGGTGACTGTTCTGTTGTTGGTCAGGTGTGTTGACTGTTGTTGGTCAGGTGTGTTGACTGTCCTGTTGTTGGTCAGGTGTGTTGACTGTACTGTTGTTGGTCAGGTGTGGTGACTGTCCTGTTGTTGGTCAGGTGTGTTGACTGTCCTGTTGTTGGTCAGGTGTGGTGACTGTCCTGTTGTTGGTCAGGTGTGTTGACTGTCCTGTTGTTGGTCAGGTGTGGTGACTGTCCTGTTGTTGGTCAGGTGTGTTGACTGTCCTGTTGTTGGTCAGGTGTGTTGACTGTCCTGTTGTTGGTCAGGTGTGTTGACTGTCCTGTTGTTGGTCAGGTGTGTTGACTGTCCTGTTGTTGGTCAGGTGTGTTGACTCTCCTGTTGTTGGTCAGGTGTGTTGACTGTCCTATTGTTGGTAAGGTGTGTTGACTGTTTTTGGTCAGGTGTGTAGACTGTCCTGTTGTTGGTCAGGTGTGTTGACTGTCGTGTTGTTGGTCAGGTGTGTTGACTGTCCTGTTGTTGGTCAGGTGTGTTGACTGTCCTGTTGTTGGTCAGGTGTGTTGACTGTACTGTTGTTGGTCAGGTGTGGTGACTGTCCTGTTGTTGGTCAGGTGTGTTGACTGTCCTGTTGTTGGTCAGGTGTGGTGACTGTCCTGTTGTTGGTCAGGTGTGTTGACTGTCCTGTTGTTGGTCAGGTGTGGTGACTGTTGTTGGTCAGGTGTGTTGACTGTCCTGTTGTTGGTCAGGTGTGGTGACTGTTGTTGGTCAGATGTGTTGACTGTCCTGTTGTTGGTCAGGTGTGGTGACTGTCCTGTTGTTGGTCAGGTGTGTTGACTGTTGTTGGTCAGGTGTGTTGACTGTCCTGTTGTTGGTCAGGTGTGTTGACTGTACTGTTGTTGGTCAGGTGTGGTGACTGTCCCGTTGTTGGTCAGGTGTGTTGACTGTCCTGTTGTTGGTCAGGTGTGGTGACTGTCCTGTTGTTGGTCAGGTGTGTTGACTGTCCTGTTGTTAGTCAGGTGTGATGACTGTTGTTGGTCAGGTGTGGTGACTGTCCTGTTGTTGGTCAGGTGTGGTGACTGTTGTTGGTCAGGTGTGTTGACTGTCCTGTTGTTGGTCAGGTGTGTTGACTGTCGTGTTGTTGGTCAGGTGTGTTGACTGTCCTGTTGTTGGTCAGGTGTGGCGACTGTCCTGTTGTTGGTCAGGTGTGGTGACTGTCCTGTTGTTGGTCAGGTGTGTTGACTGTCCCGTTGTTGGTCAGGTGTGTTGACTGTAATGTTGTTGGTCAGGTGTGTTGACTGTCCTGTTGTTGGTCAGGTGTATTGACTGTCCTGTTGTTGGTCAGGTGTGTTGACTGTTGTTGGTCAGGTGTGTTGTCTGTCCTATTGTTGGTCAGGTGTGTTGACTGTTGTTGGTCAGGTGTGTTGACTGTTGTTGGTCAGGTGTGTTGACTCTCCTGTTGTTGGTCAGGTGTGGTGACTGTTGTTGGTCAGGTGTGGTGACTGTTGTTGGTCAGGTGTGTTGTCTGTCCTGTTGTTGGTCAGGTGTGTTGACTGTTGTTGGTCAGGTGTGTTGACTGTCCTGTTGTTGGTCAGGTGTGGTGACTGTCCTGTTGTTGGTCAGGTGTGTTGACTGTACTGTTGTTGGTCAGGTGTGTTGACTGTCCTGTTGTTGGTCAGGTGTGTTGACTGTCCTGTTGTTGGTCAGGGGTGTTGACTGTTGTTGGTCAGGTGTGTTGACTGTCTTGTTGTTGGTCAGGTGTGTTGACTGTCCTGTTGTTGGTCAGGTGTGTTGACTGTCCTGTTGTTAGTCAGATGTGTTGACTGTCCTGTTGTTGGTCAGGTATGTTGACTGTTGTTGGTCAGGTGTGTTGACTGTTGTTGGTCAGGTGTGTTGACTGTCCTGTTGTTGGTCAGGTGTGTTGACTGTCCTGTTGTTGGTCAGGTGTGGTGACTGTTGTTGGTCAGGTGTGTTGACTGTCCTGTTGTTGGTCAGGTGTGTTGACTGTCCTGTTGTTGGTCAGGTGTGGTGACTGTTCTGTTGTAGGTCAGGTGTGTTGACTGTTGTTGGTCAGGTGTGTTGACTGTCCTGTTGTTGGTCAGGTGTGTTGACTGTACTGTTGTTGGTCAGGTGTGGTGACTGTCCTGTTGTTGGTCAGGTGTGTTGACTGTCCTGTTGTTGGTCAGGTGTGGTGACTGTCCTGTTGTTGGTCAGGTGTGTTGACTGTCCTGTTGTTGGTCAGGTGTGGTGACTGTCCTGTTGTTGGTCAGGTGTGTTGACTGTCCTGTTGTTGGTCAGGTGTGTTGACTGTCCTGTTGCTGGTCAGGTGTGTTGACTGTCCTGTTGTTGGTCAGGTGTGTTGACTCTCCTGTTGTTGGTCAGGTGTGTTGACTGTCCTGTTGTTGGTCAGGTGTGTTGACTGTCCTGTTGTTGGTCAGGTGTGGTGACTGTCCTGTTGTTGGTCAGGTGTGGTGACTGTCCTGTTGTTGGTCAGGTGTGTTGACTGTCCCGTTGTTGGTCAGGTGTGTTGACTGTAATGTTGTTGGTCAGGTGTGTTGACTGTCCTGTTGTTGGTCAGGTGTATTGACTGTCCTGTTGTTGGTCAGGTGTGTTGACTGTTGTTGGTCAGGTGTGTTGTCTGTCCTATTGTTGGTCAGGTGTGTTGACTGTTGTTGGTCAGGTGTGTTGACTGTTGTTGGTCAGGTGTGTTGACTGTCCTGTTGTTGGTCAGGTGTGGTGACTGTTGTTGGTCAGGTGTGGTGACTGTTGTTGGTCAGGTGTGTTGACTGTTGTTGGTCAGGTGTGTTGACTGTCCTGTTGTTGGTCAGGTGTGGTGACTGTCCTGTTGTTGGTCAGGTGTGTTGACTGTACTGTTGTTGGTCAGGTGTGTTGACTGTCCTGTTGTTGGTCAGGTGTGTTGACTGTCCTGTTGTTGGTCAGGGGTGTTGACTGTTGTTGGTCAGGTGTGTTGACTGTCTTGTTGTTGGTCAGGTGTGTTGACTGTCCTGTTGTTGGTCAGGTGTGTTGACTGTCCTGTTGTTAGTCAGATGTGTTGACTGTCCTGTTGTTGGTCAGGTATGTTGACTGTTGTTGGTCAGGTGTGTTGACTGTTGTTGGTCAGGTGTGTTGACTGTCCTGTTGTTGGTCAGGTGTGTTGACTGTCCTGTTGTTGGTCAGGTGTGGTGACTGTTGTTGGTCAGGTGTGTTGACTGTCCTGTTGTTGGTCAGGTGTGTTGACTGTCCTGTTGTTGGTCAGGTGTGGTGACTGTTCTGTTGTTGGTCAGGTGTGTTGACTGTTGTTGGTCAGGTGTGTTGACTGTCCTGTTGTTGGTCAGGTGTGTTGACTGTACTGTTGTTGGTCAGGTGTGGTGACTGTCCTGTTGTTGGTCAGGTGTGGTGACTGTCCTGTTGTTGGTCAGGTGTGTTGACTGTCCTGTTGTTGGTCAGGTGTGGTGACTGTCCTGTTGTTGGTCAGGTGTGTTGACTGTCCTGTTGTTGGTCAGGTGTGGTGACTGTCCTGTTGTTGGTCAGGTGTGTTGACTGTCCTGTTGTTGGTCAGGTGTGTTGACTGTCCTGTTGTTGGTCAGGTGTGTTGACTGTCCTGTTGTTGGTCAGGTGTGTTGACTCTCCTGTTGTTGGTCAGGTGTGTTGACTGTCCTGTTGTTGGTCAGGTGTGTTGACTGTCCTGTTGTTGGTCAGGTGTGGTGACTGTCCTGTTGTTGAAGGTGTGTTGACTGTCCTGTTGTTGGTCAGGTGTGGTGACTGTCCTGTTGTTGGTCAGGTGTGTTGACTGTCCTGTTGTTGGTCAGGTGTGTTGACTGTCCTGTTGTTGGTCAGGTGTGTTGACTCTCCTGTTGTTGGTCAGGTGTGTTGACTGTCCTATTGTTGGTCAGGTGTGTTGACTGTTGTTGGTCAGGTGTGTAGACTGTCCTGTTGTTGGTCAGGTGTGTTGACTGTCCTGTTGTTGGTCAGGTGTGTTGACTGTTGTTGGTCAGGTGTG
Organism: Procambarus clarkii; assembly: GCF_040958095.1. Lineage (NCBI taxonomy): Eukaryota > Metazoa > Arthropoda > Malacostraca > Decapoda > Cambaridae > Procambarus > Procambarus clarkii. The sequence goes on from NC_091152.1 coordinate 34,825,003, forward strand.
TTGACTGTCCTGTTGTTGGTCAGGTGTGTTGACTGTCCTGTTGTTGGTCAGGTGTGTTGACTGTCCTGTTGTTGGTCAGGTGTGTTGACTGTCCTGTTGTTGGTCAGGTGTGTTGACTGTCCTGTTGTTGGTCAGGTGTGTAGACTGTCCTGTTGTTGGTCAGGTGTGTTGATTGTCCTGTTGTTGGTCAGGTGTGTAGACTGTCCTGTTGTTGGTCAGGTGTGTTGACTGTTGTTGGTCAGGTGTGTTGACTGTCCTGTTGTTGGTCAGGTGTGGTGACTGTCCTGTTGTTGGTCAGGTGTGTTGACTGTCCTGTTGTTGGTCAGGTGTGTTGACTGTTGTTGGTCAGGTGTGTTGACTGTTGTTGGTCAGGTGTGGTGACTGTTGTTGGTCAAGTGTGTTGACTGTCCTGTTGTTGGTCTGGTGTGTTGACTGTCCTGTTGTTGGTCAGGTGTGTTGACTGTCCTGTTGTTGGTCAGGTGTGGTGACTGTCCTGTTGTTGGTCAGGTGTGGTGACTGTCCTGTTGTTGGTCAGGTGTGTTGACTGTCCCGTTGTTGGTCAGGTGTGTTGACTGTCCTGTTGTTGGTCAGGTGTGTTGACTGTCCTGTTGTTGGTCAGGTGTGGTGACTGTCCTGTTGTTGGTCAGGTGTGTTGACTGTTGTTGGTCAGGTGTGTTGACTGTCCTGTTGTTGGTCAGGTGTGTTGACTGTTGTTGGTCAGGTGTGGTGACTGTCCTGTTGTTGGTCAGGTGTGGTGACTGTCCTGTTGTTGGTCAGGTGTGTTGACTGTCCTGTTGTTGGTCAGGTGTGTTGACTGTTGTTGGTCAGGTGTGTAGACTGTCCTGTTGTTGGTCAGGTGTGTTGACTGTCCTGTTGTTGGTCAGGTGTGTAGACTGTCCTGTTGTTGGTCAGGTGTGTTGACTGTCCTGTTGTTGGTCAGGTGTGGTGACTGTCCTGTTGTTGGTCAGGTGTGGTGACTGTCCCGTTGTTGGTCATGGTGTGGTGACTGTCCTGTTGTTGGTCATGGTGTGTTGACTGTCCTGTTGTTGGTCAGGTGTGTTGACTGTCCTGTTGTTGGTCAGGTGTGTTGACTGTCCTGTTGTTGGTCAGGTGTGTTGACTGTTGTTTGTGCCCAACAACAATCATTTGTGCCCAAATGAACCACAGAGATATTAGAAAGAACTTTTTTAGTGTCACAGTGGTTAACAAATGGAATGCATTAGGAAGTGATGTAGTGGAGGCTGACTCCATATACAGTTTCAAGTGTAGATATGATAGAGCCCAATAGGCTCAGGAATCTGTACACAAGTTGATTGACGGTTGAGAGGCGGGGCCAAAGAGCCAAAACTCAACCCCCGCAAACACAATTAGGTGAGTACAAAGAGCTAACACTACAGAGAGAGCGTGACAGGTGCTCACCTGCTCAACCATTCTGTCTAAGCCTTTCATCACCTCGCTAAAAACCTTCACCTAATAATGTGTGGGATAAGAAAGCTCTCCTTGCGTGGCAGAACACAACAAAACTCTGTATATAAGTTCCATATGACGTCTTACATGGATCACTGAGGCGCTCCGTGCTAACTTCTCATTTAATTTTAAACGCCGCAATAAATTCAACGTATTTGAATAGCATGTAAAAATAGCACACAGGCCTTAATTATCCGCTGGTCACTATGTCTGTCTCACTTGTCGCCCAACCGCTTCAGCTCTTCTGGCTCTAGCTGTATGTAAGCCAAACTTGTAGCTCAGACCACTTGAGGGTAGAACCACGGTTTCGCTTCATGCGGGGGGGGGGGGGGGGAGGCGTTCAATCCCCGACCATCCATTAAATGGTTGAGCACCATTTCCTTTCCCCCGTCCCATCCCTAAGCCTTATCCTGACCCCTTACAAGTGCTATATTGTTGTAATGGCTGATCGCTTTCTCCTGATAGTTCCCTTCCTTCCCTCTGGAGTAAGTTGTTGTTGTTATTTCACAACTCTTTGTTTACCATCTCTGGCTCCTCACAACACCTGAGTCACCAGGTTGTTGTTGTTGTTGTCCTGTTGGCAACAATATCTGTGTATTTATCCATTGTATCCAAATGTCTTTCATTCGATACAATGATTCCAGTTATATACATCTTCAATCAATTGTATTAGATATACAACTCAGAATACAGCGACTGGAACATGTGCTGGTAGCTTTATTAAATATTGTATTTTTTATGTAACAACTATACAACCTTCCGTGCTGTAATATATCATATGTAAATCAAAATTCCTATTCTTATTATACATTATTATAAGAAAATACGTTATATTCTTTAATGGTGTAATTCGAAGAGGTTTTGGGTAATTCTGAAGAACAATTTTAGTTTTGAACAAATCCACAAGGGCCGTGACGAGGGTTCGAACCTACGTCCGAGAGGATCCCAGACGCTGCCTTAGTCGACTGAGCTACGACATGGTTAAAAGAATTACAACTGGAAGTTCTACTGACCATACTCGGATCCTGCAGCCTCTCCGAGACACAAACCTATTTCACATGAAATGTATTGATTTCACTGTTGAAAACGATTGATTGAATTCAATATTTTGTGAGACACTATTGTGATCTCTGTGTGTAATGAAGTAAGGGCGAAGAGGTAGAACAGCTTATTGATAGAGCTCGGGTGCATGGGGGGAACTGTGTACAATCCTGGTGTGTGTCTCGGAGAGGCTGCAGGATCCCAGTAAGGTCACTAGAACTTCCGGGTGCAATTCTTTTAACCATGTCGTAGCTCAGTCGATTAAGGCAGCGTCTGGGATCCTCTCGGACGTAGGTTCGAACCCACGTCACGACTCTTGTCGATTTGTTCATTTGATGCATCACGCTATTGTGATTTCTGTGTGTAATTTTAGATTTATTTCGTTTTACTTAAAATTTATTTTGTTAAATTAATTCATTTATTTGATTAAAATCGGCATATTTCCTTGACAAAAATTAATAACGTTCTCTATATATTACAAATATTATTGTAAGAAAACATTTTACCATATTGTCAGACATATTGTGCAATGGAATCACAATAGCTTGACAATTCCCATGTTCTTGAGGTTATCTTGAGAGGATTTCGGGGCTTAGCGTCCCCGCGGCCCGGTCCTCAACCAGGCCTTCTTTTGTTACACATCCCCCAGGAAGCTGCCTGTAGCAGCTGTCTAACTCCCAGGTACCTATTTACTGCTAGGTAACAGAGGCAACAGGGTAAAAGAAACATTTTGCCCATTTGTCTCCGCCTCCACCGGGGATCGAACCCGGAACCTCAGGACTATGAATCCGAAGCACTGTTCACTCAGCTGTCAGGCGCCCTACATAAATGTTAGAAAGTAACGTAAACAACCAATGTATTACTAGAGGTTCTGTCACTAACCCTTGTTGCTTGTATGATTGTGTGAGCTTAAAATCCCTTTGAAATACAGCCACTCACCTAAAGTGCCGTCAGCACAAACACAGCTTCAAGCTCTAATATCACTGAGCCCTTAGTCAACTAAGTGTTATTGCTGGCCCCCTTGGAGAAGTACTTTATATTGCTCTTATTTTAATAAAGTGAGGTGGAGATTGTTGACGAGGACTGCCTCACGGGACGACTCTTTCTCGACCCAATGCATCCTGAACCTGATCACGTTGATCTCTTATAAGGTGAACCTGAACTGCCAACGCTGAAGGCGTCAAAAGTAGTGACGTTGCTCGCACTTGCAGTCAGACTGAGGGTAAAAATACACAAGAGAAAATGATTGGGGATTTATTAATAAACTAGCTTTACGCGGCCACGCGTTGCTGTGGCTCAGCAACGCATGTGCGTTGCTGAGCCACATTACCCCGTCCCCTCGTCCTCCCCTCCTCCCGTCCCCTCGCACTCCCAATCATTCCTCACTCCCCTGTCCCCTCGTCCTCCCCACCAGTTCTCCCCTCCCCGTCCCCTCGTACTCCCCGTCCATTATCTCCTTCCTCTGACCCCTCGTCTTCCCCACCATCCCCCACTCCCGTCCCCTCGTCCTCCCCCACTATTCCCAACTCCCTCGTCCGATGCATTCCCAAATGATCTGATGTTCAATTCACTGAAATATAAGAAAAACAGTTTAAAAAACGAAATAAAAACAATGAAAATAAAAAGCAAATAAATTATACTCACGAAATGAACTAGTATGGTAAACAACACAGCTCAATACCAATGAAATGTCACAAAATAATTAAATGAAAATGAAAATAAATAAAAATCTATGAAAATTCAATTTATCAATGAAATCAGCAACATTGAAATGGAATCGTACCATATTTAGTATAGTGTGTGTGTTGCTCTTACGTGTAACAGATGACGCTGGTTCTTTTAAAAAATGCTTTTACCTGTCACAGGTGTGGCATCTATACATATACTTACGAAATGAATGGTAAGGTAAACAAAACAACACAACTCCAACACAATGTCACACGAAATGATGAAATCAAAATGAAAATAAATCAAAATCTATGAAAATTCAATTTATCAATGCAATTGGAAACATTGAAAAGGAATTGTAACATATTTAGTAAAGTGTTTGTTGCTATTACGTTCAACAGATGGCGCTGTTTAAAAAAAAAGTTTTTACCTGTCACAGGTGTGGCATCTATATGGTAGGTATATAAAAACACGCGCGTATTCGAACGGAACATTGTGTCAAAATTTAAAGGCAATCGGTTAAGAACTTTCGGAGATTACAACATGTGTTGCTCTCACGTCCAACAGATTGCTCTGCTTTAAAAAAAACTGTTTTTTTTCCTGCCACAGGTGAGGCATGTACATAGCGGGTATATAAAAACACGTGCCAATTCGAATGCAACGTTGTTTCAAAATTTGAAAGCAATCAGTAAAGAGGTTTCGAAGATTTCCCTCACATGAAAAACACAGTTTTTCAAGAAAAGCATGTTTTTTCCCGTCACAGATGTGACATCTATATAGTATGTTTATAAAAACGATCGGATGCGAATGGAACGTTGTGTGAAAATTTCAAAGCAATCGGTGAAGAACTTTCGAGATTAGCGGTTTTGAACAAACGAACATTTACATTGTTATTTATAGATAATATTATCTATATAAATATAATTATGTTGCTACGAGTGTTTAGGTTATCATGAATCTCTGGTAATAACTGACAATGTTAAGAGTTCAGTATTATATGGCGACGGAATATGATATGAGCAGCAGAGACTGAAAATGAAAGTGAGTTAATTTGTTTTCATATGATAAATCTGGTGGAGCAAGTGCTTCGAGATGCTTCGAGAAAATCCATAGGAGCCATAATGAGGATTCGAACCTATGCGTTGGGTGTTCCCTCATGGTACACACAAACAGACAACTGGGCCACGACATGGCCCAAATTCTGTACGTATTCTCTCATTGCTGCATCACGCTAGTGTGACTCCTCTCCGTGTAAGGTAAGGGTAAGGTAAAGTGGGTATCACACTATGGCAAGTCAAACGTCTCGTAATGAAAGGTACCGAGAGTGTCTTGGTGACAGTCTGAGTAGTGAGGACATAAAGCATGGCTTAATTTAGCTTATATGAGAAGACTTAAAGCCTGTAACCTGGCAGGATCATTAAGACAGCATTCCACCAAGCTTACACCATCTATGTATACTTCTATCTCAACAAGTGTTCAAGCTTAATACTTTTAGTGTATTTACAAAAGTTTTCTTCATTAAATGTCAGACGCTCGGTGTATTAATCCACCAAGACACAGCAGATCAACGAGACATCTTACCACAAAAGCGACCCCGTTAGTTATCCATTCTCAAGACAAGACAGAGCGAGGCACAGTGATTGGATTGTTTGCCTGAGGATTGTGACCAGTAAACACCAGCTCTGTGAAGACCAGTGCCAATACCTCACGCTCTCAGTCTCCAATCCTACAAACTCACTAATCTCATTCGGGACTCCAGAAAGTGAACAATATCATGAACAATAACACTAAGAGAACCATATTGACGCCTCACACTCTCACCGACGCCCAGTAAACATGGCTCAAACCTGTAGTAACTCGTGACTGAACAACCCGTCCTCCTAATATCACGTCGTATTTTGACGTATACTCCGCCTAAGGCCAAAAATCGTCGTACTAAAAAATAGCAGCGGCTCGCGAAACTGACATAATGTCCCGTTTTCTGTTTTGGGTCCTCTGCTAGGTTAGGATAAGGCCACGTCAGTACAACAGTTTCCTGACGTTGGGAAACCTTAGGAGGACGGGCTGGCTTGAGGCACCGTGTACATAACATCCACTGTAGTCACCACCTTTGTCACCACTGGACCAGCGTCGCCACAGCTGGGGTCGTCACTATGCCTCGTGAAAGGTGACGAAGAATACGCAGGTGAAACACCAAGTAACATTGATGAGGGAGTGTTGCCACGTCGCCAGCTCCAGCAACACCTGCCTCACACACAGGAACCAGGAGCACCACTCCAGGAACTCTGGACAAGCTGAACCATCGTCAGAGCATTAACAACATTCACAATCTGAAGCCATTAAACACTACAACACCTTTGAAAAGATTAAATAAATATCTAAATTGCTCCCCATTGGTTAGATGAATGTAAACAGCAACAGACTCACAGAAATAACATTCTCTCAGAATAACAGACCCACAGAATAACAGACCAACAGACTTGCTTAATTCCAGACCTCACGCCACTTTGTACACATCAACTACCTCATTTTGCCCCATATAAACATGAGACACGAGTACCTGCGACAGTTAGAGAAGCCGTCACCACCAAACTAACCTTAACAATAACCTACTCTGGAGCTGTATCCAGCCAGTTGGTTAATTAATGCACATGCGACCGAATGGAAATATTTTATATGAGTGTATGTATGAGGTGGAGGCCGGGAGACTTAACTCATTCCTTACTTATCTATTCCTCTCTTCCTTCTTACTTCCTTTCAACATTTATTATGTTCGTCTAATATTTAATACAACTTTGCTACATATTGTTTAAGGACAGGAGAGGGTCGAGGGTCCAAGATCAGTCATGCCTTTCTGGACACAAATTTTGATAAATGGGTCTCCATCCCGAGCGTCCCAAAACTCTTAATGGGTCCACAGCCCATTACCATATTATTACTAAGGAGGAACTGTCGCAAACGTATACCAGAGTATTGAACAAGCCAGCTTTAAGGATTAACTGGGTTCCCAGTCACCTAGAAACACCTAATGGGACCCCAACCCCAGTCACCTAGAAACACATAATGGGTCCCCATCCCCAGTCACCTAGAAACACCTAATGGGTTCCCAGCCCTCTAAAACCCCTAATGGGACCCGATACCCGCACCTCTTAATCACAGAGGCTACAAGTTTGATCTCACGCCCCAGTGAAGGGAGGCAGCGAGGCGACGCAGGTCCTGTACAGGTCACACAGGGTACCCAGGTCAGTAGAGGTCAGAACATTGTCTAGACCACGCAATGATATCTTATTATATCCTAATACTTAATTTGCAATTAACTTGATTATATATATAAATTCCTTTCAGTTTCCTATCTAGTTACGTCAGTGGACGGCTTCAGAAACTTGGTTGTTGCTAATTATGTCAGGCATGTTTGCTCCTCTTATTGTAGTCTCGGTCTCTTCATTATGCTGTATCAGTTTACTTATTGGTTTATAAAACATTGGTAACAGGTATTCTGTTCCAGTCTCATATGCTATGAATTTTCTTCATTAAAGTTAAAATTACTTGCTTAAATATTTGTGCTGTAAGTCAACTCTCATTATAAAGTAAAATATTTTATTAAATTTGGCCTCATTCATCATATTTCGATCTTCTTTAATTTACTTGTTTACAGTCTATGTTGCAAACACATTATTCCATTTGCTTTTTTACTTACTGAAGTACTGGAGATAAAATTGCTACAATATTTAGGTTATAAATGTCAAAGTCAATACAGCCAAAGATTCTTCACTAGAATATATTTTCCTCCTCTTCAAAATAATTTATTTTTGTATATTATTTAATTGGCTTCAAAGGTTTCCTCATTCATTATCCTCTAATTTAAATTTATTTCCATTTGACATATGATATTTGTTTGACTTAATAATTCTTTAAATTCAAAGTGCTGGTGCTCAACTCTTATACATTAATGTATACATATTTGTTTGATCTTGTCTGTTGATATTTTTTTTTATATATGAGCTCTATTATACTTTTATATAAGAGCTCTATAAGCTCTTTATTATTTCTCGGGTTTTCTGAGCCAAATTGTTTCGTTGATACGAGTGTTTATTTACTGTTATATTAGTAGTAACTGTAATATTAATATATTATTAGTTATATACTGTTTCCATATAACTTAAATCGTGTCTGTCTCTTTGTCTGAATAATGTTTACAATATTATTGGCTTTAGTCAATGTTTTCTCTAATATCTTACAATTGACTTCCACTTGAATTCCAGTTATCTTTCAGTTATCCTTTAAATGTCTTCCACCTGTATTTCAATTTATTTTCACATGACTTCTATTTGAATTCCACTTGAATTCCTGTTGCCTTCCATTGGAACACGGTTAAAATCAGTTTTAACTGAATTTACCTGAGGGCACCATATCTCTAGTGTCCTGGAAGAGGACCGCAAGCAGGTTGCTTGTGTGAGGGCCTCCCATATATCTTGATGATTTTGTCAAGCTGAATGTTAAACTGAAGCAATGTTTTGGCATTTATGGCTTTGGCGGGTAGGCGGTTCCACGGGTTTATAACCTTATGGGTGAAAAAGCATCTTCTGTTTTCTGTCCTACATTGTGGTTTGTTGAGCTTGAAACCGTTGTTCCTTGTTTGTGTTACATCTGATGGTAAAAATGGTCCGGATCAACATCAACCAAATTGTTCAGTATTTTAAAGGTTGCGAAGAGATCCGCCCTGTCATGCCTGGTTTGTTGTGGTGTTAGCCCTGTGGCCCTCAACCGTTCCTGGCACGTGAGATGACTTATCTCTGGGATGATTCTTGTCCCAAGGGGTCCAATTTTCTCCAATGCAGATATATCCTTCTGAAGATGAGGTCTCCATGCCTGGATACAATAGTCCAAATTGAGGCGCACCTGTAATTAGTATGCTACAAGAACTGTCTACTTTTGCTTGCAGTCAAATTTGTGTTTGACTATCTCCAGGGTATTGTTTTTGTTACGGCTCACACTTGTGATTGGTATAGTCTGACTTCAAGTTTTTTTTCCACAATAATCTGCTGCAAAACAATGTTGTTGATTTGGTAGTTATGATGTGCGTTGTTATGTCCTACGTCCATGGTGCTGCATTTTTCGATATTGAAAATCATTTGCCAGTTTCTGACCAATAGTGGAGGTCAAGTAGGCCTCAGTATCGCTGTCACTACCTGTTTTACTATAAATCTTTGTGTCTTCTGCAAATGTGATGACTGGTTGTGTAATATTCTCATGTATGTCAATAATGTATGACAAAACAAAGGTTGGACACAAAATAACCCGTTCCAGCAAGCACCTTAGACGACCAGGGCATGATATGGTCAAAACTAGGTATTGTTTTGTTTTCACTCAAAACCTGGTAACGAGGATTGTGTGAAACCCTGGTTCGGTTTCAATGGAAGTCTCAGGAACACTCATGGCTTTAGTAGAATCCAAGTTTGCAATCCTTTTGACCATGTGGTGGCCTAGCTGTCTAAGGCGTTTGCTTGGGAGTACCCAGAGCATACGTGCGAATCCTGATCACGGCTCCTACTGATTTTCTCATTGATACTTAACGTTAAAGTGATTTCTCTATACAGATATGTGATGTCACGCGAAAAGATACATGTATTCAGAGACAATTCTATAACAAATGTTCAAGAAATGTGTAAATATTTAATTTAAAATAATCTGCTACCAGAAATCTCAGCCAAAAATCCCCAGTTTGCTAACTGCAGGTAGTAACTGAGTAATTGTAATTTGCCCACTGGATGGGGGCAGAACAAACATATAACTTGTAATACTAACTCTCTCCATATGTCAGTTGCTTAAATTATAAACTATACTTGTGATCGGTCTCGAGCCCATTGTTGATGTGAAGATGTGCATTGAATTTTGTAACTAGCTCATCATGATTGTAATTTGCTTAGCTAAATGAATTGTGGGGTTCAGTTCCTGAGCCCAATATGTGCCTCTGTAACCCTTTCCACTACCGCCCACACGGTGTGTATGGGGTGCATAATAAATGAACTAACCTAAAATTAGTCACAATCATCTAGTCTGTGCTTGTGGGTCTGTTCCTGACACAACCAATTGCTAGTGTGTACTTACATCCTTCTGTAACAGCTGACATGTACAAAAAAAAATCAGTTTCTGAATTAGTCTCCTTAACAGCCCACTTGGGCCACCTTCACACCGTCCCCGAAACCAATGAACAACAGTTGCCAAAGTTGCCAATATATTATATGGCCAGCAAAGGCATCAGGTGAAAATTATATGAGTGCCCAAGAGCGCATCGAACCAGGGTCCTTTCAGATACGAACCGACTGTATTGCTTGACAGAAAGATGCAAACCTGATACATTACCATTCATCTCGCCAATAGCATAGGCCTAGCTGCAAATATATATATATATATATATATATATATATATATATATATATATATATATATATATATATATATATATATATATATATATATATATATATATATATATATATATATATATATATATATATATATAATATACTTTTGTGGAACCAAGTTTTTTGTTTGTAATTTTAAGCCATCAACAATTGAGATATGCTAACTAAGGCAACTGTTTTAACGTTAATGAACCGGTTCTTAATTCTTGAGAACCAAGGCAGCGGACCCGCCTGGGTTCTGGAGTCACTGCCGCCCCATAGCCTACCATGGCTGCTCTCTGAATAAGAGATTACGGAAGCCTTATATATCGTTTGGCAACATTCACTGTGGCGGCCGCTGACGCCAGAAGCTGACAGTCACTGTCAGCGCCTCACCTGTCCCAGAATTATTTACCACGGAACGACAGTGCTTTTGTAGTGTACTTAGTGTAGTAGTACTTGTGTAGTGTACTTAGTGTAGTAGTGCTTGTGTAGTGTACATAGTGTAGTAGTACTTGTGTAGTGTACTTAGTGTAGTAGTGCTTGTGTAGTGTACATAGTGTAGTAGTGCTTGTGTAGTGTACTTAGTGTAGTAGTGCTTGTGTAGTGTACTTAGTGTAGTAGTGCTTGTGTAGTGTACTTAGTGTAGTAGTGTTTGTGTAGTGTACTTAGTGTAGTAGTGCTTGTGTAGTGTACATAGTGTAGTAGTGCTTGTGTAGTGTACTTAGTGTAGTAGTGCTTGTGTAGTGTACATAGTGTAGTAGTGCTTGTGTAGTGTACTTAGTGTAGTAGTGCTTGTGTAGTGTACATAGTGTAGTAGTGCTTGTGTAGTGTACATAGTGTAGTAGTGCTTGTGTAGTGTACTTAGTGTAGTAGTGCTTGTGTAGTGTACTTAGTGTAGTAGTGCTTGTGTAGTGTACTTAGTGTAGTAGTGCTTGTGTAGTGTACTTAGTGTAGTAGTGCTTGTGTAGTGTACTTAGTGTAGTAGTGCTTGTGTAGTGTACTTAGTGTAGTAGTGCTTTGTCATTGACTAAATGTGCGGAACACACAATTGTTTGACCAAAAATGGGTATGCCTATGTAAAACACACCTGCATACATGTGTGTGTGCATGCATGTGTGTGCTGCATACATGTGTGTGTGTGTGTTGCATGCATGTGTGTGTTGTATACATGTGTGTGTTGTATACATGTGTGTGTTGCATGCATGTGTGTGTTGCATCAGGGCAACTTCGACAAAGAATAACATTAAAAAAAAGAGGTAGAGTGTCTGTCCGTTTATCTGTCTCTCTCTCTCTCTCTCTCTCTCTCTCTCTCTCTCTCTCTCTCTCTCTCTCTCTCTCTCTCTCTCTCTCTCTCTCTCTCTCTCTCTCTCTCTCTCACTGTTGCACATAAATTACATGAATGACAATATATACTTTAGTACAAATATGAGTGTGGTGTTACAGCCACAAGGAACACTGTGACAGTCTCCAGTCCTTAGTCTTCACTCTCATTGTCGCCTTTATCACCATGTTGTTGTCGCTCCTTTGTGCGTGTCTTTGTGCGTTTCTTTGTAAGTTTCTTTGTAAGTTTCTTTGTGCTTTTCTTTACGCGTTTCTATGTGCGATTTTTGTGCGTTTCTTTTTTAGTTTCTTTACGCTTTTCTTTGCGCGTTTCTTCACGCGTTTCTTCGTGCGTTTCTTTGCGCGTTTCTTGACCAAGTACTAGAAATCTGTGTATTGGTGTTAACGCAAGTTATCAGAAGTGCTGAAAAGTTACAAGTAATAAAATTACACTCTTTCAATTAAGGTGTAAAGAATGTTTAACTCAGAGGAAGAACTCAAAAAGCCCGACCTTTGACCAGACCGACAAAAAAATGATTATATTAGACGAGGTGGCTGGATGGATATCCCGTCAAATAAATATGCCCACACGTTCGACTCTCCCCCAACGCAATAGTGACTGGACGAAGTTCAAGGCTATAATATTTGGCCGAATTACTAAATTTAACAAATGCTAATAATAATAATAGCTGCAAGTAAGTTTAATAAATAATTTATAGTTATTATTTATTTTTGTAATTATCGTTGCTTGTTGATCCAAATCAGAACAAAGCCAGGAGAGGCAGCAGGTGAAAGACAATGTGGCCTAAACGAGCATCGAACCCGGGACCTTCGGGATGTGAGCCTCCACGTTGCCAGGGACTACCTCCCTGGAGGTCACCAAGACCAAAGGTGTACATAGACTTACCTGGCCAAGGTGACCACCGTTACAGCTCAACATTGTTCCTGTTGACTCAAGACTCAGTCCCAGAGGGAAGCTTTCTCGGAGGTGACCCCTGACCCCTACCACAGCTCCTTAACCCTTCTCCAGGTAGGTAACACACCTGGAGGAGGTGACACCTGACCCCTACCACAGCTTCTTAACCCTTCTCCAGGTAGGTAACACACCTGGAGGAGGTGACACCTGACCACTACCACAGCTCCTTAACCCTTCTCCAGGTAGGTAACACACCTGGAGGTAACACACCTGGAAGTAACACACCTGGAGGTAACACACCTGGAGGTAACACACCTGGAGGAGGCCACACCTGACCACTACCACAGCTCCTTAACCCTTCTCCAGGTAGGTAACACACCTGGAGGAGGTGACACCTGACCACTACCACAGCTCCTTAACCCTTCTCCAGGTAGGTAACACACCTGGAGGAGGGGACACCTGACCACTACCACAGCTCCTTAACCCTTCTCCAGGTAGGTAACACACCTGGAGGTAACACACCTGGAGGTAACACACCTGGAGGTAACACACCTGGAGGTAACACACCTGGAGGTAACACACCTGGAGGTAACACACTTGGAGGTAACACACCTGGAGGTAACACACCTGGAGGTAACACACCTCGATGTAACACACCTGGAGGTAACACACCTGGAGGTAACACACCTGGATGTAACACACCTGGAGGTAACACACCTGGAGGTAACACACCTGGAGGAGGGAGTCCATCGTCAGGAGGTTCATCATCAGTATGCTGATGAGGAGTCACAATAACGGGGCTGAAGATATGGTGACCAAACCACACACCAGAAGATGGTGAGACGACGACGTGTCGGTCCGTCGTGGACCAACACGTCTTGATAACGTCGTCGTTTCTTCACTCCCTGGTGTCGGCTTTGGTCATCAAAACGCACATAAAGTACCTTAGAAATTAAGGAAAACATATATTTCACATGCCAATTATAGAGAAAAGTGATAGTGATTAATGGTTATATTGACGTGAATACAATTTTATGGATGTTAATGTTATGGATATTTGTGTTACGGCCATAATATGGCCTCCACCAGCATAGTTTGTCTAAGATCCACATAATGTTGCTATTTAATTATTGAATTACATAGCAACATTTTTGTGAACCTTACATGTAAGGTTCTACAAGGAACCTCCTACCTGACGCTCACTCCTAACATTCCACCAAAAAACACTAATCTTTATCTTTATCTTTATTAAAAATAACTAATCTTTATAAATAATATATAACTCACTTTTTTTATCCCCTTCCAAGTGCTATATAGTCGTAATGGCTTGGCGCTTTTCCCTGATAATTCCCTCCCTTCACTCCTCTGAATAAAATATTACAAGATGATTTATAGCCGACTTCTATGTGCTAATATCCCCGAAATTACGGCAAGGTAAGGCAGTACGTGATAATGACCATCTTAGAGGTGGCATATATGGTCATATTAAAGTGGAGATATTCACAGACATTTGTTTCTACATTACCCGAGCATTAATACACCTAACATTTGGGAAAGTACAGAAAATCTAGCTTGTGAGAAAGTACAAAAACAGCAAACATTTTGTTAGCTGGTAAAATAAATACAGACTATAAACAACAACAACAACCCGAAGAGTAACAACCACAACTGAATTACAACACTGTTGTTATTGAGGCCTTGAAGCACAAGGCTCAAGTAACATACTAAACATCCCCCCCCAGCACCTCCAGCCCCCAGAGCACTCCAACACCGCAAGACTTATATATCATGAATCTTTTATACATCAATTTCCTTAGGGAAGAGATTCGAGCTTCCTGGCCACAAATACCCGAGAGCAGCTCTTTTTATAGTTGGCAGCTGGAGCTCCGGCCTCTAACTCCAGGCCGGCGGCGGCGGCGGCGGCGGTGGTGGTGGTGGTGGCGGCGGCGGTGGCGGCGGTGGTGGTGGTGGTGGTGGCGGCGGCGGTGGCGGCGGTGGTGGTGGTGGTGGTGGCGGTGGTGGCGGCGGTGGCGGCGGCGGCGGCGGTGGCGGCGGCGGCGGTGGCGGCGGCGGTGGCGGCGGCGGCGGCGGCGGCGGTGGTGGCGGCGGTGGCGGCGGCGGCGGCGGTGGCAGCGGCGGCGGTGGCGGCGGCGGCGGTGGCGGCGGCGGCGGCGGTGGCGGCGGCGGCGGCGGCGGCGGCGGTGGCGGCGACGGCGGTGGCGGCGGCGGCGGTGGCGGCGGCGGCGGCGGCGGTGGCGGCGGCGGCGGTGGCGGCGGCGGCGGCGGCGGTGGCGGCGGTGCAGATTATATACGGAGATGATTTGGCCCTTTTCTCCTTGCAGGTATTGAGTCAAGTAAATGCATTGGCCGTGAAGACCTCAGTCGTCATGTTAACTGTATTCTTGGCAATGTAGTATACTGTTGTGCGTGTTGCACTTCTGTTGTATGTGATTATTGTATAATTGTAGTTATCTACTAGTATTGGTTGGTGGTAAACTGGTGATTTATGTCTTAGAATTCTGCCGAGGACATATTAGTGTGGAGCCGATGAATGGTTGGCTCTGAGCTGCCAGTCTTGTAAACAGTCGCCGCTGCTGTTGGGTAGTTTGGTAGCATCATACTGTTTACGAAAGTTATAATTCACATTGCCACCTGTTGTCGCTATGGAACGTGTCCCATTGGTCTAGCATCTTCGTACTCTTACCCAATTTTGACTTCTTTTTACGCAGTTGCAAAAACACCGCTTCTGGCCTCAGTTTCCCAACGTCAAGAAATTGTCGTTCTAAAGAATCTTTATCCTAACCCACCAGAGGACCCAAAACAGAAAACGGGACAGTACGTCACTTTCGCGAGCCGCTTCCATTTTCTAGTACGACCATTTTTGGTCTTACGTAACGCATACGATCGAAATACGATGGTCTTTGTAAGAGAAGAGGTGGCCGAGACGTAATGGGTATGGTGGTTGGGCGCTACAGCAGTGACCACTTGGCATGGTCATTGCTGTAACGTCATTGGCTGTTATCACAAACACCATTTCCTCCTCTCAAACGTCGATCATTAGTAACTAGGCAACACTATATTATGAAGACCTAGTCACCAAACTATGCCACACTGAATTACTGTTATTTTTTATATATTCTCTGGAATTAGATTTCAGTTGCCAGTAACCACCAGAGAGGTTTAAATTAACCCGTGCTGTTTTATAATTGTAATTATAATCTACAAAGTAGAAATATATTAGGAAATAGCGACATGCCAGAAAATGAGATCTCACTTAGCCAACACTTTATTTTAATCCTAACCAGCTAAGTACTTGTGCCTGAAATCTCAGCACATCAGCAAAGAGTAAGTCTCACTCTCAAGACCTGAGCCCAATATTGTGCATAAACATGCAATCATAAATTATACAACGAAAAAAATATACCTGTGTAAATATTTATGTCAAACTGTATGACAATCCCAGAACTTTTAACTGGTGGGTAAGTGAAAGTGTTCACCCACAGTAGCTGTGGCTCTCCTCATACAATAATTAAAAATTATGAAACATGCGATGAATTCGGCTTATAAATCCATATAATTTTAGGCAATTTAACAATCGGTAAATTATGTTAAATTGTCACACAGTCACAAATTGTCACACACACAGTCAAATTTATGCAATTAAAACCATTCTGATATTGTTTTTATTTTACCATAAAGTGTTTACCATTTTCCTTGAACTCTATGAGATAAATGCTTCAAATAATTGGTAAACTATTCTTCCCAAATTTCAACACCTGTCATGGCAAAGTAAATATTTTATATGGCATATGTAAAATATTTGTTTACATATTTGTCATAATTTTAATTGAGGAAGATCATGTATAAACTTGTTTAATACTATTTTAAGTGCCCATATGGCATGCATTTTACTGTAATAATTGTGCTGCAGGTGGGTTAAATAGCAATCACAAAATATAAAAAAAAAAAAAAATGTCTATGCCATCTCTGCGGGGGTATGTGTATATATATATATATATGTATATATATATATATATATATATATATATATATATATATATATATATATATATATATATATATATATATATATATATATATATATATATATATGTGTGTGTATATCACGAAAATAAATACGTGATTAAGAATGTGACAATGTCACATATATATATCATATATATATATATATATATATATATATATATATATATATATATATATATATATATATATATATATATATATATATATATATATATTGTGACAA
This sequence comes from Procambarus clarkii, assembly GCF_040958095.1. NCBI lineage: Eukaryota > Metazoa > Arthropoda > Malacostraca > Decapoda > Cambaridae > Procambarus > Procambarus clarkii. Next base: position 34,842,092 of record NC_091152.1, read on the forward strand.
TAATCTCCTTCAAGAGATTGAGCCTGCTCTTCCCTCCAAAGTTCGTCGATACATACATCTATATAAAACAAGTATGGAAGAAAAATCCGACAACGACAACACCAGCAAGGTTTGCCAGAGCGCAAAACGTATGCAGCCAGGAACACCTGCTCCACCTCAAACCGCCAAACTACCTGTCTTGTCGCCGGCTCCTCGCTGATTGGCCGCGGGTCTAGCTGCAACTGCACTCCACCCACCATACTACTTGATGTCTGGGGCCGCCACGACCTCAGTCCTCAGAATATTCAGTGCTTTCATACGGTTAACACGTCTTCTTGGTAGACTGAGCTGTGGCTTACGTGTACTAAGAGAGGTGATAGCTTAAAGCCAATATTCCTGCACCTCTCATTTTATTGTATATTGCACAGCTTGTTATTGCTCACTTGTCTTAACGTAACTTTTCATTTTGTCATTTAATTATTCTTATTATTTTGATTGATTGATTTTATTATACGAATTTGTATGTCCATTTTATTCATGTTTTGTTTTTCTAACGTAATTAAAATTGCATTGTTAAAATTTACTTGTGTTTTGTGTGTCTTCTTACCTTACCACAGACGAAGTTCCAGATTTTCTATTTTTTTTTATTCTATGTGACGAGGCCATACCCCTAGCTTTGAACAGCCGAACACCAACGCGTTACCGTCACAATATATATATATATATATATATATATATATATATATATATATATATATATATATATATATATATATATATATACATATATATATATATATATATATATATATATATATATATATATATATATATATGTATATATATATATATATATATATATATATATATATATATATATATATATATATATATGTATATATATATATATATATATATATATATATATATATATATATTAGTATATTTTGGTAGCAGTCTTTCCTGTAGACATATTTTATTAAATATGACCGAAAAAGTAAGATTAATAATTCTAACACGAATTTTCTCAATCTTTCGTACATTATGCTTCACTGTTGGAGGTAAATCAAAAATCACTTCTCCAAAATTCATTTTTATTTCTAGTCTGACGCGACACGGGCGCGTTTCGTAAAACTTATTACATTTTCAAAGACTTCACAAATACACAACTGATTAGAACTTGCGTTTCCCTGATTTTATATCTACATTTGAGTGAGGTGGGAAGGGTGATGTGGCATTACATTTGAGTAAGGTGGGAAGGATGATGTGGCATTAGAGTATATTAATAGGGTATTAAAAGTATCAACACAAGACAGAACACGAAACAATGGATATTGAATAGAAGTGTTTGTAGAAAGCCTATTGGTCCATATTTCTTGATGCTTCTATATTGGAGCGGAGTCTTGAGGTGGGTAGAATATAGTTGTGCAATAATTGGCTGTTGATTGCTGGTGTTGACTTCTTGATGTGTAGTGCCTCGCAAACGTCGAGCCGCCTGCTATCGCTGTATCTATCGATGATTTCTGTGTTGTTTACTAGGATTTCTCTGGCGATGGTTTGGTTATATAATCTCTTCCCATAACCAAACCATCGCCAGAGAAATCCTAGTAAACAACACAGAAATCATCGATAGATACAGCGATAGCAGGCGGCTCGACGTTTGCGAGGCACTACACATCAAGAAGTCAACACCAGCAATCAACAGCCAATTATTGCACAACTATATTCTACCCACCTCAAGACTCCGCTCCAATATAGAAGCATCAAGAAATATGGACCAATAGGCTTTCTACAAACACTTCTATTCAATATCCATTGTTTCGTGTTCTGTCTTGTGTTGATACTTTTAATACCCTATTAATATCCTCTAATACCACATCATCCTTCCCACCTTACTCAAATGTAATGCCACATCACCCTTCCCACCTCACTCAAATGTAGATATAAAATCAGGGAAACGCAAGTTCTAATCAGTTGTGTATTTGTGAAGTCTTTGAAAATGTAATAAGTTTTACGAAACGCGCCCGTGTCTCGTCAGACTAGAAATAAAAATGAATTTTGGAGAAGTGATTTTTGATTTACCTCCAACAGTGAAGCATAATGTACGAAAGATTGAGAAAATTCGTGTTAGAATTATTAATCTTACTTTTTCGGTCATATTTAATAAAATATATATATATATATATATGCGAACAAGCCTGAATGGTCCCCAGGACATATGCAACTGAAAACTCACACCCCAGAAGTGACTCGAACCCATACTCCCAGAAGCAACGCATCTGGTATGTACAAGACGCCTTAATCCACTTGACCATCACGACCGGACATAATGAGGTGATAGCCGAGGCTATTTGAACCACCCCACCGCCGGCACTCGGATAGTTATCTTGGGCATAGCATTTTACCAAATCACCTCATTCTTTGGGGCAACACGTGAGGAACACAAATGCGAACAAGCCTGAATGGTCCCCAGGACATATGCAACTGAAAACTCACACCCCAGAAGTGACTCGAACCCATACTCCCAGAAGCAACGCATCTGGTATGTACAAGACGCCTTAATCCACTTGACCATCACGACCGGACATAATGAGGTGATAGCCGAGGCTATTTGAACCACCCCACCGCCGGCACTCGGATAGTTATCTTGGGCATAGCATTTTACCAAATCACCTCATTCTTTGGGGCAACAAATTTGTTGCCCCAAATTTGTTGCATTTGTGTTCCTCACGTGTTGCCCCAAAGAATGAGGTGATTTGGTAAAATGCTATGCCCAAGATAACTATCCGAGTGCCGGCGGTGGGGTGGTTCAAATAGCCTCGGCTATCACCTCATTATGTCCGGTCGTGATGGTCAAGTGGATTAAGGCGTCTTGTACATACCAGATGCGTTGCTTCTGGGAGTATGGGTTCGAGTCACTTCTGGGGTGTGAGTTTTCAGTTGCATATGTCCTGGGGACCATTCAGGCTTGTTCGCATTTGTGTTCCTCACGTGTTGCCCCAAAGAATGAGGTGATTTGGTAAAATGCTATGCCCAAGATAACTATCCGAGTGCCGGCGGTGGGGTGGTTCAAATAGCCTCGGCTATCACCTCATTATGTCCGGTCGTGATGGTCAAGTGGATTAAGGCGTCTTGTACATACCAGATGCGTTGCTTCTGGGAGTATGGGTTCGAGTCACTTCTGGGGTGTGAGTTTTCAGTTATATATATATATATATATATATATATATATATATATATATATATATATATATATATATATATATATAAATATACTTATATATATATATATATATATATAAATATATAAATATATATATATATATATATATATATATATATATATATATATATATATATATATATATATATATATATATATCATGAAGTAGTTGCGTTTTGTTGTCTTTGATTTCATTCTCTGCCTTGTATATCTGATCACAAATCAGATCCTGGCGATATTTTATCGTGAAGGCTTGATTCCTTGCTGCTGGGTCGTGCGCTTTAATATTAGTATATTTTGGTAGCAGTCTTTCCTGTAGACATATATTATTAAATATGACCGAAAAAGTAAGATTAATAATTCTAATACGAATTTTCTCAATCTTTCGTACATTACGCTTCACTGTTGGAGGTAAGTAAAAAATCAATTCTCCAAAATTCATTTTTATTTCTAGTCTGACGCGACACGGGCGCGTTTCGTAAAACTTATTACATTTTCAAAGACTTTAGTTCACAAATACACAACTGAATAGAACTTACGTATCTCCGATTTTATATCTACATTTGAGTGAGGTGGAAGGGGTGATGTGGCATTAACACAAGACAGAACAAAATGTGGTATTAATAGGGTATTAATTTCATCAACACAAGACAGAACAAGGGTATTAATAGGGTATTAATTTCATCAACACAAGACAGAACACGAAACAATGAATATTGAATAGAAGTGTTTGTAGAAAGCCTATTGGTCCATATTCCTAGATGCTTCTATATTGGAGCGGAGTCTTGAGGTTGGTAGAATATAGTTGTGCAATAATTGGCTGTTGATTGCTGGTGTTGACTTCTTGATGTGTAGTGCCTCGCAAACGTCAAGCCGCCTGCTATCGCTGTATCTATCGATGATTTCTGTGTTGTTTACTAGGATTTCTCTGGCGATGGTTTGGTTGTGGGAAGAGATTATATGTTCCTTAATGGAGCCCTGTTGCTTATGCATCGTTAAACGCCTAGAAAGAGATGTTGTTGTCTTGCCTATATACTGGGTTTTTTGGAGCTTACAGTCCCCAAGTGGGCATTTGAAGGCATAGACGACGTTAGTCTCTTTTAAAGCGTTCTGTTTTGTGTCTGGAGAGTTTCTCATGAGTAGGCTGGCCGTTTTTCTGGTTTTATAGTAAATCGTCAGTTGTATCCTCTGATTTTTGTCTGTAGGGATAACGTTTCTATTAACAATATCTTTCAGGACCCTTTCCTCCGTTTTATGAGCTGTGGAAAAGAAGTTCCTGTAAAATAGTCTAATAGGGGGTATAGGTGTTGTGTTAGTTGTCTCTTCCGAGGTTGCATGGCTTTTCACTTTCCTTCTTATATTATATATATATATATATATATATATATATATATATATATATATATGTCGTACCTAATAGCCAGAACGCACTTCTCAGCCTACTATTCAAGGCCCGATTTGCCTAATAAGCCAAGTTTTCATGAATTAATGTTTTTTCGTCTACCTAACCTACCTAACCTAACCTAACCTAGCTTTTTTTGGCTACCTAACCTAACCTTACCTATAAATATAGGTTAGGTTAGGTTAGGTAGGGTTGGTTAGGTTCGGTCATATATCTACGTTAATTTTAACTCCAATAAAAAAAAATTGACCTCATACATAATGAAATGGGTAGCTTTATCATTTCATAAGAAAAAAATTAGAAAAAATATATTAATTCAGGAAAACTTGGCTTATAAGGCAAATCGGGCCTTGAATAGTAGGCCAAAAAGTGAGTTCTGGCTACTAGGTACGACATATATATATATATATATATATATATATATATATATATATATATATAAGAAGGAAAGTGAAAAGCCATGCAACCTCGGAAGAGACAACTAACACAACACCTATACCCCCTATTAGACTATTTTACAGGAACTTCTTTTCCACAGCTCATAAAACGGAGGAAAGGGTCCTGAAAGATATTGTTAATAGAAACGTTATCCCTACAGACAAAAATCAGAGGATACAACTGACGATTTACTATAAAACCAGAAAAACGGCCAGCCTACTCATGAGAAACTCTCCAGACACAAAACAGAACGCTTTAAAAGAGACTAACGTCGTCTATGCCTTCAAATGCCCACTTGGGGACTGTAAGCTCCAAAAAACCCAGTATATAGGCAAGACAACAACATCTCTTTCTAGGCGTTTAACGATGCATAAGCAACAGGACTCCATTAAGGAACATATAATCTCTTCCCACAACCAAACCATCGCCAGAGAAATCCTAGTAAACAACACAGAAATCATCGATAGATACAGCGATAGCAGGCGGCTTGACGTTTGCGAGGCACTACACATCAAGAAGTCAACACTAGCAATCAACAGCCAATTATTGCACAACTATATTCTACCCACCTCAAGACTCCGCTCCAATATAGAAGCATCAAGAAATATGGACCAATAGGCTTTCTACAATCACTTCTATTCAATATCCATTGCTTCGTGTTCTGTCTTGTGTTGATGAAATTAATACCCTATTAATACTCTTGTTCTGTCTTGTGTTGATGAAATTAATACCCTATTAATACCACATTTTGTTCTGTCTTGTGTTAATGCCACATCACCCCTTCCACCTCACTCAAATGTAGATATAAAATCGGAGATACGTAAATTCTATTCAGTTGTGTATTTGTGAACTAAAGTCTTTGAAAATGTAATAAGTTTTACGAAACGCGCCCGTGTCGCGTCAGACAAGAAATAAAAATGAATTTTGGAGAATTGATTTTTGATTTACCTCCAGCAGTGAAGCGTAATGTACGAAAGATTGAGAAAATTCGTGTTAGAATTATTAATCTTACTTTTTCGGTCATATTTAATAATATATGTCTACAGGAAAGACTGCTACCAATATATATATATATATATATATATATATATATATATATATATATATAACACCCCAGAAGTGACTCGAACCCATACTCCCAGAAGCAACGCAACTGGTATGTACAAGACGCCTTAATCCACTTGACCATCACGACCGGACAAAATGAGGTGATAGCCGAGGCTATTTGAACCACCCCACCGCCGGCACTCGGATAGTTATCTTGGGCATAGCATTTTACCAAATCACCTCATTCTTTGGGGCACACGTGAGGAACACAAATGCGAACAAGCCTGAATGGTCCCCAGGACAATATGCAACTGAAAACTCCCACCCCAGAAGTGACTCGAACCCATACTCCCAGAAGCAACGCAACTGGTATGTACAAGACGCCTTAATCCACTTGACCATCACGACCGGACAAAATGAGGTGATAGCCGAGGCTATTTGAACCACCCCACCGCCGGCACTCGGATAGTTATCTTGGGCATAGCATTTTACCAAATCACCTCATTCTTTGGGGCACACGTGAGGAACACAAATGCGAACAAGCCTGAATGGTCCCCAGGACAATATGCAACTGAAAACTCACACCCCAGAAGTGACTCGAACCCATACTCCCAGAAGCAACGCAACTGGTATGTACAAGACGCCTTAAT
>NC_091152.1:34853830-35041330 GCF_040958095.1 Procambarus clarkii
TATATACAACTGAAAACTCACACCCCAGAAGTGACTCGAACCCATACTCCCACAACTGGTATGTACAGGGACGCCTTAATCCGCTTGACCATCACGACCGGACAAAAGGAAGTGATAGCCGAGGCTATATGAACCACTTCCCCGCCGGCACTCGGATGGTAATCTTGGGCATAGCATTTTATCAAATCACCTCATTCTTTGGGGCACACGTGAGGAACACAAATGCAAACAAGCCTGAATGGTCCCCAGGACTATATACAACTGAAAACTCACACCCCAGAAGTGACTCGAACCCATACTCCCACAACTGGTATGTACAGGGACGCCTTAATCCGCTTGACCATCACGACCGGACAAAAGGAAGTGATAGCCGAGGCTATATGAACCACTTCCCCGCCGGCACTCGGATGGTAATCTTGGGCATAGCATTTTATCAAATCACCTCATTCTTTGGGGCACACGTGAGGAACACAAATGCAAACAAGCCTGAATGGTCCCCAGGACTATATACAACAATTTTGTATATATTTGTCCGGTCGTGATGGTCAAGCGGATTAAGGCGTCCCTGTACATACCAGTTGTGGGAGTATGGGTTCGAGTCACTTCTGGGGTGTGAGTTTTCAGTTGTATATAGTCCTGGGGACCATTCAGGCTTGTTTGCATTTGTGTTCCTCACGTGTGCCCCAAAGAATGAGGTGATTTGATAAAATGCTATGCCCAAGATTACCATCCGAGTGCCGGCGGGGAAGTGGTTCATATAGCCTCGGCTATCACTTCCTTTTGTCCGGTCGTGATGGTCAAGCGGATTAAGGCGTCCCTGTACATACCAGTTGTGGGAGTATGGGTTCGAGTCACTTCTGGGGTGTGAGTTTTCAGTTATATATATATATATATATATATATATATATATATATATATATATATATATATATATATATATATATGTATATATATATATATATATATATATATATATATATATATATATATATATATATATATATATATATATATATATATATATATATATATATAAATGGGTACCACCTCTGGTGCAAGTGAAGGGACCCATAGCCTTGGAGAAGAAAATAAAGAGTACTCAGAGAAGACCTTGTGGATCCTCACTGAACACTTCAAAATTTTCTTCTCCTACCACCCCTATTCTTTTGGTATGTGTGTATATTTATCTAACTTTATTTGAAAATGTCATTACACAAAAAAAGTTACAATATTGATTACATGCAGGGTACAAGGCTGCTTGTCACAAGTTGAACAGCTCCTCCAGCTCCTCAGATGGCGGGCAGGAACTATGGATGCAGTGAGCATTTCCTCTCTGGATTGCCACACTAAGGCGCTGAAAAAGAATATATATATATATATATATATATATATATATATATATATATATATATATATATATATATATATATATATATATATATATATTTTGGTAGCAGTCTTTCCTGTAGACATATATTATTAAATATGACCGAAAAAGTAAGATTAATAATTCTAACACGAATTTTCTCAATCTTTCGTACATTTCTTTGTCACTGTTGGAGGTAAATCAAAAATCTATTCTCCAAAATTCATTTTTATTTCTAGTCTGACGTGACACGAGCACGTTTCGTAAAACTTATTACATTTTCAAAGACTTTAGTTTACAAATACACAACTGAATAGAACTTACGCATCTCCGATTTTATATCTACATTTTAGTGAGGTGGATGGGGTGAGGTGGCATTAATAGGGTATTAATTTCATCAACACAAGACAGAACAAGAGATGGCATTAATAGGGCATTAATTTCATCAACGCAAGACAGAACACGAAACAATGGGTATTGAATAGAAGTGTATGTAGAAAGCCTATTGGTCCATATTTCTTGATGCTTCTATATTGGAGCGGAGTCTTGAGGTGGGTAGAATATAGTTGTGCATTAATTGGCTGTTGATTGCTGGTGTTGACTTCTTGATGTGTAGTGCCTCGCAAACGTCAAGCCGCCTGCTATCGCTGTATCTATCGATGATTTCTGTGTTGTTTACTAGGATTTCTCTGGCGATGGTTTGGTTGTGGGAAGAGATTATATGTTCCTTAATGGCACAACAGCACAACAGTGAAAAGAAATGTACGAAAGATTGAGAAAATTCGTGTTAGAATTATTAATCTTACTTTTTCGGTCATATTTAATAATATATATATATATATATATATATATATATATATATATATATATATATATATATATATATATATATATATATATATTGTGACGATAATCTCTTTCAAAAGAGATTGAGCCTGCACTTCTCTACATGAAGTTACGTATTTTATACAAGAATAAGATGCTACCCTCAAGATACGTCTCCCAGTAGCACAAAACGTTTTGACCAGGAGGCAAAACGTACCCAAGACTCACCCCCTACTCCACTCCCTCCACGCCGGCTCGTCATCAACCAGCCAACTACTCTTCCCAGCCTGCCTGCTCCTGATTGGTGACTCACCGACTGCACACTGCACCTCAGCGCCCTCTACCTGAGTCGATGTCTGGGCTTGATCCAGCCATTGAAGTCAGAATATCCTTGTGCTCTCAAGCCGTGAACAACTAACTGATATATGCTGTATCAGGTGGATGTCTCGCAGCTAGCGCCACATTCTCAGCACCTGATTATTTTTCACACTTTATATTATTGTAGAGTTAATTTATCCCTATTATTCCTTTATGTTATATTGTTTTTGACTTGTTCTTTTGCACTGTACATTGCCAAGGGATTGTCTTTGTTTATAATCTGTTTTCTATATTAATTAAAGTTTCATTGTTCATACTTTGTGTTTTGTGTGTCTTCCCTTATTTTACCACAGACAAACAGACAAGCAGTCTATCTTTTTTTTTTTGTAAGTGTGACTAGGCATTGACACCTGCCATTGGAGGACTGCTGAACATCTACACTCCAACACTTTCCGTCACATTTAATGGGGGCCTGTCCGGGATGCTTCACTCAGGTACTAGTACCAGAACGTCAACTTGTGGTAAGCGTACTTGGCTTTGATACAGTTGCTTTTCAATATTTTCATTACTTTTAATATTTATATGGTGCTGTGTGTATTGTGCATTCTGAGAGTAGCATATATTGAGTGTTGGATAACTTTGGATTACGTGGTGACTGGAGGCCTCAGTCATTCTCTTAATTAGTCATCCCTCCCTGCGTGTTATTACTCGTGTTTTCCACCTTTTGTCCCTAAGATATTTCTCAATCTCAGACAGATCATCATTTTGGGTACCCTGGTACTTTGGTTTGTATTCGGGTCAGAGCACCCTATCTTCTGCAATCCGACCGAAGGAGGATAAAGAGGGCCATAGTTCCTCTAGCACAGACTACGTTGCTGAATTGGGACCTCAGCAGCAGTTCTCGTCACCAGTTGACACTCGCACCCCTACACGTCGGTGAGAGATGATGATATTTACTTAGGTAGGGAATTAGCTTTCTTTTTTCAGAGCACAAAGTTCGCTAATTCTGTAAGTATCATATTTCATTTAGTGGGAAAACCCTTGCTTCTGTCCTATAGAGACTCGGCAAGGTATGCCTACATTCTTGGACTACCTTATTCACTTTTGGAACAATTAAATGTTTCATTTGTTTTAGAAACTCAGTTTCATTTATTTAGTAGGATTTTCTTGCCCTTATTCTCTTAAATTTAGTACCGGGTACAAGATTTCCTGCGCTTTTGATTGACTAATTATTTACCATTCTAAAATTAACATAAAATTGTTAAATATTAAATTCCACAGGATAGTTACCAGTTGCCACGTTATCCTGTTACTGACACTTACAATATCACAAGTATTCGTTGTACATTTATTTGCTATTTTTCACCATGTTTCGTCTCCAAGCTTTTTGTAACGATCCAGCAGGTGAAATAGGAACCTTAAGTCGTGCCAAGAAGACCGAATTACAAACTCTTACACACGAGTATCAACTAGATGTTCCCCATGGAGCCAACAAAAATGAATTGTATAATTTAATAATGGATCACCTCTTAGATGAAGGGAAGATTGACTCTGAAACTCACGAAAATTATTCTATTGCAGATAAACATGATCTGGCAACTATGAAACTCTAGCTCGAACTTGCAAAACTCGAGCGGGAGCAACAGCAAGAAGCTCTACAAATGAGGGAACGCGAGGCGACTCTGAGGAAAGAAGAAGCTGCAATCAGGAAAGAAGAACAAGAACGAGAGGCGGCCCTAAAGGAACGTGAGATGGCCCTATACAGAGAGCGTGAGCGAGTACAGCTTGAAGCAAAACAACGTCACCTGGAGATACAACGCGAGCATGACAAACAGCAAGCGGAGATGGCTATAGCATGTCGTCAACGAGAACTCATGTTGGAAACTACACACCACACTCAGCGCCAACAAGCTACCGCTAGTCTTCCAGTAAGTTTCAATGTCTCCCATGCAAGTAAGTTAATGCCACCATTCATTGAGACAGAGACTGACGTCTTTTTCTACCACTTTTGAGACCCTAGCTAATAAACTTAGCTGGCCTGCAGATCAATGGTCTACCCTTCTCAGAGTGCATCTCACAGGTAGAGCTGCGGTTACTCTCAGTACCTTAGCGTCTGAGAATGACTACCAGACCCTGAAGCAAGCAGTGTTGGACGCCTACCTTCTCCCCACCGAAAGCTACAGACGAAAATTTCGTGATCATCTAAAGGCAAGTACCACCACCTTTCTAGAATTTGCCAATACCAAGAAAAGATATTTCATGAAATGGCTGGAAGCAGCACATGTCTCTACATCTTCAGAACTCGTCAATCTCATGCTAGTTGAGGAATTCTTGAGACGTGTTCCCCCTTCCGTCCGTTTATATTTAGCAGATAAAGAAGAAACCGACTACATCAGATGTGCGAAATCAGCTGACACCTACAGACTCATCCACCGGCTGACACCAGAACCACCTTCCAGTAAGAAGTCTTGGTATAGTTATGATAAAGTAGGTACAGATCAAGCAAGCTCTCAATTATATTGTAAGTATTGCAAACTCTATGGACATACCATAGATAGATGTGGGAAAGCTCAATACAAAGGCAATGAAACAACTAAACCCAAACCAACTCCTCCTAAGTCCGGTAAGCCTGTGATGAATGTTGGTGTTCCTATTAATGATCTTTCTCTCTTCAGCAAACACCTGTATCCTGGAACTGTCCCTACCAAAGGTACAGATTCGGAGGGACGTTTCAAATTGAAGATCTTGAGGGGACACAGCGGCTCTTTAGTCCATAATATTGAAATCAGCTGTGCCTAACATCACCTACACTGGGGAAACCGTCCTTATCACTAACCTCACTGCTACCACTCCGTATCCAATCGCCAGAGTCCACCTGGATTGTCCTTTTGTGACCGGTGAAGTCCAAGTCGCCATCAGGGAGAAGCCTTTTCCCATGTCTGGAGTGCAACTTCTCCTGGGCAACGACTTGGCAGAAGATCTGCAACCGTCCAACCTGATCATCATGGACAAACCCCAGGTCTGTAACTCTGTAGTGGGCAATCCCATCTTTGAGTATTTTTCAGCAGAGGTACAAGAAAGTGATGAAGTTTCTCCTCCGGTTTTGGTGACCACCCGTGCACAAGCTGCACGCCCGCAACCAGCTGACTCTACTGCTACCGCTGTCCCTCAAGACCCTCAGAATCTACCACCAAATCTTACCAGTTTGGAGTTCCGTAAGTTACAGAGGGAGGATCAATCATTAACACCATTATTCTTCCAGGCTGAGACTCAACCTGACAGTATCCCTGGGTTCTTCCTAGAGAATCAGTTGCTCTACCGCAGGTACAGTCCCAGTAAGCTGAAGGAGGACGAAGATTGGGCAAATGTCGAACAACTAGTAGTTCCCACCAGCCTCCGGCCCGATATTCTACACCTGGCACACGGAGCTCTTTCTCACTATGGTTTTAACAAAACCTACCACAGAATCAGACAAGACTACTACTGGCCAGGTATGGTTAAGGACGTCAAAAAGTACGTGCAACAGTGTCATACATGTCAGATGACAGGTAAACCTAACATCTCTATTCCCCAGGCCCCATTGACTCCTATTCAGGTGTCTGAGAACCTTTCCACAGACTCATCATAGACTGTGTTGGTCCTTTACCCCGAACCAGTTCTGGCAATGCCTATATATTAACTATCTTGTGTCCTACCACCATATTCCCCATAGCAGTTCCAGTAAAGAACATTACGGCTGCTACTGTGGTGAAACAACTAATGAAGATCTTCACCCAGTATGGATTTCCAAGAGAGGTTCAAAGTGACTGTGGCACCAACTTCACCAGTGATCTCTTCAAGAAGACACTGGAAGAGTTCAACATCACACAGGTATTGTCCAGCCCCTATCATCCTGCTTCACAGGGTTCTCTTGAACGTAGTCATCAGACTATTAAAGTACTCCTAAAGAAATTTTGCAATGAAACCTTGAAGGACTGGGATAAACAACTTGACCTCATTATGTGCATTTTCAGAAGTCTCCCCAATGAGTCTCTAGGAGTATCTCCTTATGAGATGATCTACGGACGTAAGTGCCGTACTCCTCTCAAAGCTTTCAAAGACTCTCTACGTATTGCCACCTTCAGTGACCCTCAGAATGTGCCCCAGTTTCTTCAAAACTTAAAACACATTCTAGAGAGAGTACAATTTGCTAATGACAATCTAATGAAAGCTCAGGAGAGGATGAAGACTAATTTTGACCAACGCAGCAAACAAAGGAAATTTAAACCCTGAGACTTCGTGTTGGAATATTTTCCTATCCCAGGTTCTCCATTGCAAAACAAGTTTTCAGGACCCTACCGCATCAAGGAGTGCAGAAACAACCACAACTACGTTCTTGAGACTCCAGATAGGCGGTGGAAGACCCAGTTGTGCCACGTCAACCTCCTGAAGCATTATCAAGGTACTTCCCCTGTAGTGTTGGTATCATTATCCACCTTTAAAGGTCCATACCTCCACAGTGAGACCTTCCCTGCTTCTCCTCCCGAAAGCACTAACACTGAGTCAGTGCCTTCCAACTCGGAAATCCTTAATGATCTTCATACCTATTTGCAGGACAGTAATAGTGCTCCTCTCATCAGAATCTTCAAGGAACACCAGAAGTTGTTCAGCGATGATCCAAAGGAGTGTAATGTGGTTCAGCACGACATCCAGCTACTCCCTGACACCCGGCTGATTGGTCAATCTTTCTACAGAATCAGCCCGAGCAAAAAGGAAGTCATGCTTGCTGAAGTACAGTACCTCCTGGATCATGGGCTGACCACCCCTTGTGAGTCCCCTTGGGCCTCACCCTGCATCTTGGTGCCGAAACCGCAAGGTAAAGTGAGGTTGGGTACTGATTACCGGAAATTGAATCTTGTGACTATCAAGGATGCTTATCCATTACCTAGAATAGATGACATCCTTGACGCCGTTAGTAATGCTCGGTATCTATCAAAGTTAGACTTACTCAAGGGATACTACCAAGTATGTTTGACAGAGCGAGCTAAGGAAATATCTGCCTTTACCACTCCCTTTGGCCTTTACAGATACGAACGCCTTCCATTTGGACTATGTAAAGCCCCGGCCACCTTCCAGCGAGCTGTCAACCGCGTCATCCAGGGCTTAGATAACACCTACGCCTACTTGGATGACATCGTTGTGGCAACCAACACCTGGAGCGAACATCTGCAACGATTGTTTGCCAAGCTCCTGACAGCCGGCCTCACCATCAACTTGGGCAAGTCCACCTTTGCCAAAGGTAAAGTGCGTTATCTTGGTCATGAGATAGGGAGTGGCAGCCTAGCTCCGTTAAACATACATACCCAAGCCATCCAGCATTACCCACAGTCTACCACCAGGAAGCAGCTCCTGCGCTTCCTTGGTCTTGCCTCCTACTACCGTAGGTTTGTGAAGAATTTTAGTACGGTGGCGACACCATTGATCACTTTAACCAGCTCCAAGCAACGGTATAATTGGACCATTCAGCAGACCATTGCTTTTGAACAACTTAAATTCCTGCTCTGTTTTAATCCTATTCTCGCCTCGCCAGATATCACGAAGCCTTTCATCCTCCATGTCGACGCCAGAGGTACCGGCATCAGGGATGTCCTGATGCAACAATGAGGCGAGGATGTTCTACCTGTTAGCTACTGCAGCTACAAGATAAAACCACACCAGAAGAATTACAGCACGATCGGAAAGGAACTACTCTCCATCGTCCTGAACTTGCAGCACTTTGAATCATACCTGCAAGGTGCTCGGTCTACCACCATCTACTCGGACCACAATCCCCTACGCTTACGGCAGCAAGCCCAATTCAACAATCAACGGCTTCTACGATGGGCTTTATATCTGCAGAATTTCAACCTGGAGATCTTCTACATCAAAGGTTCTGACAACATCATAGCAGATAGATTTTATACAAGAATAAGATGCTTCCTTCAAGATACGTCTCCCAGTAGCACAAAACGTTTTGACCAGGAGGCAAAACGTACCCAAGACTCACCCCCTTCTCCACTCCCTCCACGCCGGCTCGTCATCATCCAGCCAACTACCTTTCCCAGCCTGCCTGCTCCTGATTGGTGACTCGCCGACTGCACACCTGCACACTGCACCTCAGCGCCCTCTACCTGAGTCGATGTCTGGGCTTGATCCAGCCATTGAAGTCAGAATATCCTTGTGCTCTCAAGCCATGAACAACTAACTGATATATGCTGTATCAGGTGGATGTCTCGCAGCTAGCGCCATATTCTCAGCACCTGATTATTTTTCACCTTTAACTTTATATTATTGTAGAGTTAATTTATCCCTATTATTCATTTATGTTATATTGTTTTTGACTTGTTCTTTTGCACTGTACATTGCCAAGGGATTGTCTTTGTTTATAAATTGTTTTCTTTATTAATTAAAGTTTCATTGTTCATACTTTATGTTTTGTGTGTCTTCCCTTACTTTACCACAGACAAACAGGCAAGCAGTCAATCTTTTTTTTTTTGTAAGTGTGACTAGGCATTGACATCTGCCATTGGAGGACTGCTGAACATCTACACTCCAACACTTTCCCGTCACAATATATATATATATATATATATATATATATATATATATATATATATATATATATATATATATATATATATATATATATATATATATGTCGTACCTAGTAGCCAGAACGTACTTCTCAGCCTACTATGGAAAGTCCGATTTGCCTAATAAGCCAAGTTTTCCTGAATTCATATATTTTCTCTAATTTTTTTCTTATGGAATGATAAAGCTACCCATTTCATTATGAATGAGGTCAATTTTTTTTTATTGGAGTTAAAATTAACGTAGATATATGACCGAACCTAACCAACCCTACCTAACCTAACCTAACCTATCTTTATAGGTTAGGTTAGGTTAGGTAGCCGAAAAAGTTAGGTTAGGTTTGGTTTGGTAGGTTAGGTAGTCGAAATAACATTAATTCATGAAAACTTGGCTTATTAGGCAAATCGGGCCTTGCATAGTAGGCTGAGAAGTGCGTTCTGGCTACTAGGTACGACATATATATATATATATATATATATATATATATATATATATATATATATATATATATATATATATATATATATATATATATATATATATATATATATATATATAATTAAATATGACCGAAAAAGTAAGATTAATAATTCTAACACGAATTTTCTCAATCTTTCGTACATTTCGTTTCACTGTTGGAGGTAAATCAAAAATCAATTCTCCAAAATTCATTTTTATTTCTAGTCTGACGCAACACGAGCGCGTTTCGTAAAACTTATTACATTTTCAAAGACTTTAGTTCACAAATACACAACTGAATAGAACTTACGCATCTCCGATTTTATATCTACATTTGAGTGAGGTGGAAGGGGTGATGTGGCATTAACACAAGACAGAACAAGATGTGGTATTAATAGGGTATTAATTTCATCAACACAAGACAGAACAAGAGTATTAATAGGGTATTAATTTCATCAACACAAGACAGAACACGAAACAATGGATATTGAATAGAAGTTTTTGTAGAAAGCCTATTGGTCCATATTTCTTGATGCTTCTATATTGGAGCGGAGTCTTGAGGTGGGTAGAATATAGTTGTGCAATAATTGGCTGTTGATTGCTGGTGTTGACTTCTTGATGTGTAGTGCCTCGCAAACGTCAAGCCGCCTGCTATCGCTGTATCTATCGATGATTTCTGTGTTGTTTACTAGGATTTCTCTGGCGATGGTTTGGTTGTGGGAAGAGATTATATGTTCCTTAATGGAGCCCTGTTGCTTATGCATCGTTAAACGCCTAGAAAGAGATGTTGTCTTGCCTATATACTGGGTTTTTTGGAGCTTACAGTCCCCAAGAGGGCATTTGAAGGCATAGACGACGTTAGTCTCTTTTAAAGCGTTCTGTTTTGTGTCTGGAGAGTTTCTCATGAGTAAGCTGGCCGTTTTTCTGGATTTATAGTAAATCGTCAGTTGTATCCTCTGATTTTTGTCTGTAGGGATAACGTTTCTATTAACAATATCTTTCAGGACCCTTTCCTCCGTTTTATGAGCTGTGGAAAAGAAGTTCCTGTAAAATAGTCTAATAGGGGGTATAGGTGTTGTGTTAGTTGTCTCTTCAGAGGTTGCATGGCTTTTCACTTTCCTTCTTATGATGTCTTCGATGAAACCATTGGAGAAGCCGTTATTGACTAGGACCTGCCTTACCCTACAGAGTTCTTCGAAGAACTCTTCGAAGAACTTCGAAGAACTTATATTAATTCACGAAACGCGCTCGTGTTGCGTCAGACTAGAAATTAAAATGAATTTTGGAGAATTGATTTTTGATTTACCTCCAACAGTGAAACGAAATGTACGAAAGATTGAGAAAATTCGTGTTAGAATTATTAATCTTACTTTTTCGGTCATATTTAATAATATATGTCTACAGGAAAGACTGCTACCAAAATATACTAATATATATATATATATATATATATATATATATATATATATATATATATATATATATATATATATATATATATATATATATATATATATATATTAGTATATTTTGGTAGCAGTCTTTCCTGTAGACATATATTATTAAATATGACCGAAAAAGTAAGATTAATAATTCTAACACGAATTTTCTCAATCTTTGTGGAAAAGAAGTTCCTGAAAAATAGTCTAATAGGGGGTATAGGTGTTGTGTTAGTTGTCTCTTCAGAGGTGGCATGGCTTTTCACTTTCCTTCTTATGATGTCTTCGACGAAACCATTGGAGACTATTTTACAGGAACTTCTTTTCCACAGCTCATAAAACGGAGGAAAGGGTCCTGAAAGATATTGTTAATAGAAACGTTATCCCTACAGACAAAAATCAGAGGATACAACTGACGATTTACTATAAAACCAGAAAAACGGCCAGCCTACTCATGAGAAACTCTCCAGACACAAAACAGAACGCTTTAAAAGAGACTAACGTCGTCTATGCCTTCAAATGCCCTCTTGGGGACTGTAAGCTCCAAAAAACCCAGTATATAGGCAAGACAACAACATCTCTTTCTAGGCGTTTAACGATGCATAAGCAACAGGGCTCCATTAAGGAACATATAATCTCTTCCCACAACCAAACCATCGCCAGAGAAATCCTAGTAAACAACACAGAAATCATCGATAGATACAGCGATAACAGGCGGCTTGACGTTTGCGAGGCACTAAACATCAAGAAGTCAACACCAGCAATCAACAGCCAATTATTGCACAACTATATTCTACCCACCTCAAGACTCCGCTCCAATATAGAAGCATCAAGAAATATGGACCAATAGGCTTTCTACAAACACTTCCATACCCATTGTTTCGTGTTCTGTCTTGTGTTGATGAAATTAATACCCTATTAATGCCACCTCTTGTTCTGTCTTGTGTTGATGAAATTAATACCCTATTAATGCCACCTCTTGTTCTGTCTTGTGTTGATTAATGCCACATCACCCCTTCCACCTCACTCAAATGTAGATATAAAATCGGAGATGCGTAAGTTCTATTCAGTTGTGTATTTGTTAACTAAAGTCTTTGAAAATGTAATAAGTTTTACGAAACGCGCTCGTGTCGCGTCAGACTAGAAATAAAAATGAATTTTGGAGAATTGATTTTTGATTTACCTCCAACAGTGAAACGAAATGTACGAAAGATTGAGAAAATTCGTGTTAGAATTATTAATCTTACTTTTTCGGTCATATTTAATAATATATATATATATATATATATATATATATATATATATATATATATATATATATATATATATATATATATA
Source organism: Procambarus clarkii (assembly GCF_040958095.1). NCBI lineage: Eukaryota > Metazoa > Arthropoda > Malacostraca > Decapoda > Cambaridae > Procambarus > Procambarus clarkii. Next base: position 34,866,185 of record NC_091152.1, read on the forward strand.
TATATATATATATATATATATGTCGTACCTAATAGCCAGAACGCACTTCTCAGCCTACTATTCAAGGCCCGATTTGCCTAATAAGCCAAGTTTTCATGAATTAATGTTTTTTCGTCTACCTAACCTAACCTAACCTAGCTTTTTTTGGCTACCTAACCTAACCTTACCTATAAATATAGGTTAGGTTAGGTTAGGTAGGGTTGGTTAGGTTCGGTCATATATCTACGTTAATTTTAACTCCAATAAAACAAATTGACCTCATACATAGAGAAAAGGGTTGCTTTATCATTTCATAAGAAAAAAATTATAGTAAATATAATAATTCAGGAAAACTTGGCTTATTAGGCAAATCGGGCCTTGAATAGTAGGCTGAGAAGTGAGTTCTGGCTACTAGGTACGACATATATATATATATATATATATATATATATATATATATATATATATATATATATATATATATATATATATATATATTTATATATATATACATATATATATATATATATTTTTTTTATAAATATAGGGAAGGGAGTACCACCTCTGGCTGGAAGAAGGGGGACCCATAGCCTCGGAGGAAACCACACAAAGCATTGGAGGGAATGTGGGTCCCGTCCAATACAGTTTCTGTGTGCTTTTCTCCTACCACCCCCTTCCCTTTTTTTTTCCTTTATTGTGTATTTAAAGGTTACAAAACATACAAGACAAATGCCTAAACGTTATGGATCTCTTGAAGCTCCTCCGCTTCTGGACAGGAACCGAGGACGCAGCAAGCATTTCCCCTCTGGATCGCCACATTGAGACGCTGAAATAAAAAACTGGAAGCCCTTGGGTCTCTGGTGACGTCAATGAGCTTGGACCCCAATTCCTTGAGAAATCCCAAGGCACTCTTGCCCCAGGGGCCATGCGTCTCAGACGCTATGGGAACAAAGAGGTATTGACCTTCCAGTCGCCTGTACTTGAGTGATTATGCTGTTTCCCTGTGGTTGGCCGCCCCCACCTTACATATATATATATATATATATATATATATATATATATATATATATATATATATATATATATATATATATATATATATATATATAATGTACCTAGTAGCCAGAACGCACTTCTCGGCCTACTATGCAAGGCCCAATTTGTCTAATAGGCCGAGTGATTTTCTCTATTTTCAAAAAATTCTTTCCAATTGGTATAATTGAAATATTATTATAATATTATATTAAAATCATAAATTATTGACATAGCTACGTTAATTTAGGTTAGGTTAAGATAGGTTAGGTTAGGTAGGGTTGGTTAGGTTCGGTCAAATTTCTACATTAGTTTTAACTCAGATTAACAAAACTTAACTCATATATAGTGAAATGGATAGCTTTATCATTTCATAAGAAAAACAAAAAAAAAATATATAAATTAAGGAAAACTTGGCTTATTAGGCAAATCAGGCCTTGCATAGTAGGCCAAGTATTGCCTCGGAGAAGAAAATAATGAGTAGGCACAATTTGCTTAATAGGAAGAGTGATTTTCGTTATTTTACAATAAGTAGGTTTGGTTTTATTTTTTCCGTTTATTTGAACTCAAATTAAACAAAATTATCTGATATATAATGTGATAGGAAGCTTTATCATTTCACATGAAAACAAATAGACAAAAATACATATCTTCAGGAAAAGTTGGCTTATTAGGCAAATCGGGCCTTGCATTGTAGGCCAAGTAGAGACAAAACTGTAGTGGTACTCCAGTGCTCTGGCTGTACTACAAGAATGTGCAACACTAAAGTCAATGTAGGTGTTAGCCAAGGTTGATACTCGTATTCCCCACACCAACTGCTTACAGTTCATCCTGGGGTGCACTGATATCCCATCTGGGCGACCAACGAGGTTGGTTGAGCTATGGTACATTTGGTAACAGGGCTCTCTCTCTGCTGGACATTCAGCTGTGGTAAGGTTCCGCTGAATGATATCGCTAACTTCACTGTGTTTCGAGTGCCAGCGCTCTGTGCTCTGGCAGAGCAAGCTATGCTGATCATCCCTATCAGCTTCAGCCTCGCTGCAAGGAAATCTGTATTCGGTGTGTACTGTGACACTATATAGGAAGGCCACTGCGCTACAGAGGGCCTGCAGCGTGAGTCATATCAAGTGCTGATGTGGAGTTGGAGACCGGAAGTCAGCCACAGCAGCTGCCATTGTTGTGACGCGAACAATTTCATTTCAATAACTTTATTCACATATGTCTGTTTAGTACATTTATGGCTTGGGATAGTTTACATAAGTTTACATTCAATTATTTACCCGAGAGGAAGTCATAATAACAAAATACAATTAATATCTAGCGATCAGAATACAATTTCAACAACAAATGGAAACTAATCATTCAACGAATTAATATCCAAAAATATCACATTCTCACCACTCTCCATCAACAGATTCCAGGACGATAATGGATCAAAATCACTCCCAACACACAGCTCATGCAACATAAAGCGAACTTTAATACAACTCAAAATGCGTGTCAGTATGCCATTGTAAATTAATTCAATTCATTGACTGATGATATTACTGTATCCTGTATACCTGCGGCACTATTATATATGCACATCACACATTCTTAAGTTGTATTTCCTGACAGTAGTGTTTGTATTTCTGGAGAAGTTGGAGTGGGAAGTGTCGGGAAAATAAGGGATTTGTGTTTGCTGGAAGAGTAAATCTTTTCAGTCAAACCGATATCATCCGTTTGTGAACTCTTTCTTCAAGTGTGAGTGTGGACACCTTCAAGTGTGAGTGTGGACATCTTCAAGTGTGAGTGTGTGGACTCCTTCAAGTGTGAGTGTGTGGACTCCTTCAAGTGTGAGTGTGTGGACACCTTCAAGTATGAGTGTGTGGACATCTTCAAGTGTGAGTGTGTGGACACCTTCAAGTGTGAGTGTGTGGACACCTTCAAGTGTGAGTGTGTGGACACCTTCAAGTGTGAGTGTGGACATCTTCAAGTGTGAGTGTGTGGACACCTTCAAGTGTGAGTGTGGACACCTTCAAGTGTGAGTGTGGACATCTTCAAGTGTGAGTGTGTGGACACCTTCAAGTGTGAGTGTGTGGACATCTTCAAGTGTGAGTGTGTGGACACCTTCAAGTGTGAGTGTGGACATCTTCAAGTGTGAGTGTGGACATCTTCAAGTGTGAGTGTGTGGACACCTTCAAGTGTGAGTGTGGACATCTTCAAGTGTGAGTGTGTGGACACCTTCAAGTGTGAGTGTGTGGACACCTTCAAGTGTGAGTGTGGACATCTTCAAGTGTGAGTGTGTGGACACCTTCAAGTGTGAGTGTGGACATCTTCAAGTGTGAGTGTGTGGACACCTTCAAGTGTGAGTGTGTGGACATCTTCAAGTGTGAGTGTGTGGACATCTTCAAGTGTGAGTGTGTGGACACCTTCAAGTGTGAGTGTGGACATCTTCAAGTGTGAGTGTGGACATCTTCAAGTGTGAGTGTGTGGACACCTTCAAGTGTGAGTGTGTGGACATCTTCAAATGTGAGAGTGGACATCTTCAAGTGTGAGTGTGTGGACATCTTCAAGTGTGAGTGTGTGGACACCTTCAAGTGTGAGCGTGGACACCTTCAAGTGTGAGTGTATGGACATCTTCAAGTGTGAGTGTGTGGACACCTTCAAGTGTGAGTGTGTGGACACCTTCAAGTGTGAGTGTGTGGACACCTTCAAGTGTGAGTGTGTGGACATCGTCAATTGTGAGTGTGTGGACACCTTCAAGTGTGAGTGTGGACATCTTCAAGTGTGAGTGTGTGGACACCTTCAAGTGTGAGTGTGGACATCTTCAAGTGTGAGTGTGTGGACAACTTCAAGTGTGAGTGTGTGGACACCTTCAAGTGTGAGTGTGTGGACACCTTCAAGTGTGAGTGTGTGGACACCTTCAAGTGTGAGTGCGGACACCTTCAAGTGTGAGTGTGGACATCTTCAAGTGTGAGTGTGTGGACACCTTCAAGTGTGAGTGTGTGGACACCTTCAAGTGTGAGTGTGGACACCTTCAAGTGTGAGTGTGTGGACACCTTCAAGTGTGAGTGTGGACACCTTCAAGTGTGAGTGTGGACATCTTCAAGTGTGAGTGTGGACATCTTCAAGTGTGAGTGTGTGGACACCTTCAAGTGTGAGTGTGTGGACATCTTGAAGTGTGAGTGTGTGGACACCTTCAAGTGTGAGTGTGTGGACACCTTCAAGTGTGAGTGTGTGGACATCTTCAAGTGTGAGTGTGTGGACATCTTCAAGTGTGAGTGTGTGGACATCTTCAAGTGTGAGTGTGGACACCTTCAAGTGTGAGTGTGTGGACGTCTTCAAGTGTGAGTGTGGACATCTTCAAGTGTGAGTGTGTGGACATCTTCAAGTGTGAGTGTGGACATCTTCAAGTGTGAGTGTGGACATCTTCAAGTGTGAGTGTGTGGACGTCTTCAAGTGTGAGTGTGGACGTCTTCAAGTGTGAGTGTGGACGTCTTCAAGTGTGAGTGTGGACATCTTCAAGTGTGAGTGTGTGGACATCTTCAAGTGTGAGTGTGGACACCTTCAAGTGTGAGTGTGGACATCTTCAAGTGTGAGTGTGTGGACACCTTCAAGTGTGAGTGTGGACATCTTCAAGTGTGAGTGTGTGGACACCTTGAAGTGTGAGTGTGTGGACACCTTCAAGTGTGAGTGTGTGGACACCTTCAAGTGTGAGTGTGGACACCTTCAAGTGTGAGTGTGGACATCTTCAAGTGTGAGTGTGTGGACACCTTCAAGTGTGAGTGTGTGGACATCTTCAAGTGTGAGTGTGTGGACACTTTCAAGTGTGAGTGTGTGGACACCTTCAAGTGTGAGTGTGTGGACATCTTCAAGTGTGAGTGTGTGGACATCTTCAAGTGTGAGTGTGTGGACATCTTCAAGTGTGAGTGTGGACACCTTCAAGTGTGAGTGTGTGGACGTCTTCCAGTGTGAGTGTGGACATCTTCAAGTGTGAGTGTGTGGACATCTTCAAGTGTGAGTGTGGACATCTTCAAGTGTGAGTGTGTGGACGTCTTCAAGTGTGAGTGTGGACGTCTTCAAGTGTGAGTGTGGACGTCTTCAAGTGTGAGTGTGGACATCTTCAAGTGTGAGTGCGTGGACATCTTCAAGTGTGAGTGTGGACACCTTCAAGTGTGAGTGTGGACATCTTCAAGTGTGAGTGTGTGGACATCTTCAAGTGTGAGTGTGGACATCTTCAAGTGTGAGTGTGGATATCTTCAAGTGTGAGTGTGGACATCTTCAAGTGCGAGTGTGGACATCTTCAAGTGTGAGTGTGGACATCTTCAAGTGTGAGTGTGGACATCTTCAAGTGTGTGAGTGTGGACATCTTCAAGTGTGAGTGAGGACATCTTCAAGTGTGAGTGTGGATATCTTCAAGTGTGAGTGTGGACATCTTCAGGTGTGAGTGAGGACATCTTCAAGTGTGAGTGAGGACATCTTCAAGTGTGAGTGAGGACATCTTCAAGTGTGAGTGTGGACATCTTCAAGTGCGAGTGTGGACATCTTCAAGTGTGAGTGTGGACATCTTCAAGTGTGAGTGTGGACATCTTCAAGTGTGAGTGTGGACACCTTCAAGTGTGAGTGTGTGGACGTCTTCCAGTGTGAGTGTGGACATCTTCAAGTGTGAGTGTGTGGACATCTTCAAGTGTGAGTGTGGACATCTTCAAGTGTGAGTGTGTAGACGTCTTCAAGTGTGAGTGTGGACGTCTTCAAGTGTGAGTGTGGACGTCTTCAAGTGTGAGTGTGGACATCTTCAAGTGTGAGTGTGTGGACATCTTCAAGTGTGAGTGTGGACACCTTCAAGTGTGAGTGTGGACATCTTCAAGTGTGAGTGTGTGGACATCTTCAAGTGTGAGTGTGGACATCTTCAAGTGTGAGTGTGGATATCTTCAAGTGTGAGTGTGGACATCTTCAAGTGCGAGTGTGGACATCTTCAAGTGTGAGTGTGGACATCTTCAAGTGTGAGTGTGGACATCTTCAAGTGTGTGAGTGTGGACATCTTCAAGTGTGAGTGAGGACATCTTCAAGTGTGTGTGTGGATATCTTCAGGTGTGAGTGAGGACATCTTCAAGTGTGAGTGTGGACATCTTCAAGTGCGAGTGTGGACATCTTCAAGTGTGAGTGTGGACATCTTCAAGTGTGAGTGTGGACATCTTCAAGTGTGAGTGTGGATATCTTCAAGTGTGAGTGTGGACATCTTCAAGTGTGAGTGTGGACATCTTCAGGTGTGAGTGAGGACATCTTCAAGTGTGAGTGAGGACATCTTCAAGTGTGAGTGAGGACATCTTCAAGTGTGAGTGTGGACATCTTCAAGTGCGAGTGTGGACATCTTCAAGTGTGAGTGTGGACATCTTCAAGTGTGAGTGTGGACATCTTCAAGTGTGAGTGTTAACACCAATCATCTTGATTCATCGCCAGATTCATCTCCAACAATTCCTCCATTCACAATTAAGCTTCTAAGAATCAGCATTTTGAAGGTCCAGAGCTTCACATTCATACCAACTTAGACAATGTTAAATACCTCTACTTTCGTTTAGGGGTCAACATGATCCATTTAATCTATAAATGACAATTGTTGAAACTTCTAGGCCTCTAATAAGAACGGAAATATTTACAAGCGGGTCAATTTTAGGATATAATGAGCCTCAGAGGCTTTCTCAGAATGCTTTACAGAAATCACTATGGCCTGATAATTTTGGAATCAACGTGAAATAAATCATGTGAGTTAAAGGTAAAAATAACATACCTTCTTATAAAATTAATTTATTTCAATCATCATTTACGTTCAATTAGCTTCAACCAAAAACATTCAAGCGCCTAATAAAAAATTCCTAAAAAAAAATCTTAACTCCAAACAAAAAATCTTCAAAATTTATAAAAAAAAGTTATAACAACTACCAACAAAAATGTTCCAAAACTTTAAATATAGAAAATAAAAATGTCCTGTAAAAAAATTGAACCTTTCTTCAGGGTTTATGTAATATTTGTGTAATAACTAAACACAGCTAGTTCAATTTGCTAGTTATAACTAATTTGTAAAAATACTGCACCTAGTGAGTACCCTCTGTTCCCTTACCTCTCATATAAACAGTCCTTATGGATACTGAACAATACTACACTGCTCCAGGGACACATAACACTGACACACAGTGTTACACTGCTCCAGAGAAATACATATAAATAACATAAAAATACCTGCAAGTGGAAATAACACCACACCTAACTCCTCATACAACTAAGATAACAACAGCAACATACTCTATACTATCAAGAGTTAGTGCATCATTCAGGAACCTTATTAATCAGATGTTTACACCCCTGTACACTGCCTACGTGAGGTCAGTTTGGGAGTATGCCGACCAATCACGGAGCCCCAGTCAAAAGAAACATTTAGGGAAACTCGAGAAGATTCTGAAATTTCCAACGAGGCTTGTCCCAAAATAGCGAGGGATGAAGAGTGAAGAGAGACTGAAGGTACTAAACCTGACGACGCTAGAAAAGACGCGAGAGAGAGAGAGAGAGAGAGAGAGAGAGAGAGAGAGAGAGAGAGAGAGAGAGAGAGAGAGAGAGAGAGAGAGAGAGAGAGAGAGAGAGAGAGAGAGAGAGAGAGAGAGAGAGAGAGAGAGAGAGAGAGAGAGAGAGAGAGAGAGAGAGAGAGAGAAGAGAGAGAGAGAGAGAGAGAGAGAGAGAGAGAGAGAGAGAGAGAGAGAGAGAGAGAGAGAGAGAGAGAGAGAGAGAGAGAGAGGAGAGAGAGAGAGGGAGAGAGAGAGAGAGAGAGAGAGAGAGAGAGAGAGAGAGAGAGAGAGAGAGAGAGAGAGAGAGAGAGAGAGAGAGAGAGAGAGAGAGGAGAGAGAGAGAGAGAGAGAGAGAGAGAGAGAGAGAGAGAGAGAGAGAGAGAGAGAGAGAGAGAGAGAGAGAGAGAGAGAGAGAGAGAGAGATATGACATGATAGAGATGTATAAAATACTTAGGGGTATTGACAGAGTGTAAATAGAGGAAATGTTCACAATGAATACCAATAGAAGAAGAGTGATTGGATAGAAGCTGGAGACTCAGATGAGTCAAAGAGCTATAAGAAAGTTTCCTTTTAGCATAAGAGAAGTGGGAAAATTAAATGAACAACAGGAGCAGATTGTAAAGGCAAACTTGATTCATAATTTTAAAAATAGATATCATTAGGGAAGAGGTCAGGTGTCATTACAATAGACAACTGGCGGATAGAAAACTGGGGCCCAAGAGATCCTGCAGGCACAAATTGGTACCTAGAAATAGGGAAACACACACACACACAATCCCCCAAGAAAGAATTGGGGGTTGATATCATGTCAGACCAAATCAAGAGGATAACATCATCGGCATATGCCAGGCTGGCCAACATAAGAACGGCCTTTAAAAACTTGTGTAAGAATCATCCAAATGAATGGCCCATCCCGGACCCGATTTATACCTAATAATGAATGAATAAATAAATAAATAAATATAAAATAAATAAATAAATAGATAAATAAATAAACCAACACCAACAGCCAACACCAACCAACACCAACGGCTCTAGGGCCTCCAGACACCAGCCAGGACACCAACACTGGCCACCCAGCCCATGTACTGACAACCCAACATACCACACACCCAAACAAACGACACACACACACGTCAACCCGTGGTGGCCAGGTCACCCAACTGTCAGACCTCCTCTCTCTCTACACCTGCATCCTCTTCCAGAATTTCCCCTCCCCATCCCTCTACCTCCCCCCCATCCTTTCCAAACCCTTTGGACGTCAAAGCAAGGAATCATTCAGAACTTTGTGTCCCACATATGTCAGACCAATACTGGAGTATGCGGCTCCAGCATGCATTCCATATCTAGTCAAGCATAAGACTAAACTGGAAAAGGTTCAAAGGTTTGCCACCAGACTAGTACCCGAGCTGAGAGGTATGAGCTACGAGGAGAGGCTACCGGAATTACACCTAACGTCACTGAGAGACAGAAGAGTTAGGGGAGACATGATAACCACATACAAGATTCTGAAAGAAATTTACAGGGTAGATAAAGACCTGCAGTTTAAAACAAGGGGCAAACACACTAGGGGACACAGGTGGAAATTGAGTAACCAAATGAGCCACAGGGACATTAGAAAGAACTTTTTTAGTGTCAGAGTGGTTGACACATGGAATGCATTAGGCAGTGATGTGGTGGAGGTTGACTCCATACACAGTTTCAAGTGTAGATATGACAGAGCCCAATAGGCTCAGGAACCTATACACAGTTGATTGATAGTTGAGAGGCGGGACCAAATAGCCAGAGGTCAACTCCCGCAAACACAACTAGGTGAATACACACACACACTCTTATTATTACTATTATTATTATTATATATATATATATATATATATATATATATATATATATATATATATATATACATATATATATATATATATATATATATATATATATATATATATATATATATATATATATATATATATATATATATATATATATACATTGGTGTATACTGGCAGCAGGTATTCTTTCAAACATGTTTCATTGAATATGAATATGATTCTGTATTTATTATTTTCTGGTTTAGGGCTTCTATCCCTCTAACTATTTTCTTAGCATCAGGGCTTAATTGAAATAGGAGTTCTTCAAAACTCATTTTCGTACTTTTAAGGTGAAGAAAAGAAGTGATTTACTATAGAGTGTATTACACTTATTTGTATAATTTGCACGACGTTTCGAACCTCCATGGTTCATTCTCAAGTGAACAGATCTTACAATACTACTTGATTTTATACCCGAATTAGGTCAGGTGATAATACAATGAAGGTGAAAACATGGGGGGATACATAAGGGATAAACATAGGGGCTGCAGAAGGCTTATTGGCCCATACGAGGCATCTCCTATCTAAACATAAGAACATAAGAACATAAGAACATAAGAACAAAGGTAACTGCAGAAGGCCTATTGGCCCATACGAGGCAGCTCCTATTCTATAACCACCCAATCCCACTCATATACTTGTCCAACCCGTGCTTGAAACAATCGAGGGACCCCACCTCCACAATGTTACGCGGCAATTGGTTCCACAAATCAACAACCCTGTTACTGAACCAGTATTTACCCAAGTCTTTCCTAAATCTAAACTTATCCAATTTATATCCATTGTTTCGTGTTCTGTCCTGTGTTGATACTTTTAATACCCTAATAATATCCCCCCGGTTATGTCCATTCATCCACTTGTAAACCTCTATCATGTCACCCCTAACTCTTCGCCTTTCCAGTGAATGCAACTTAAGCTTTGTTAATCTTTCTTCATATGAAAGATTTCTAATTTGGGGAATTAACTTAGTCATCCTACGCTGGACACGTTCAAGTGAATTTATATCCATTCTATAATATGGCGACCAAAACTGAACTGCATAATCTAAATGGGGCCTAACTAGAGCAAGATATAGCTTGAGAACCACACCAGGTGTCTTGTTACTAACGCTGCGATTAATAAATCCAAGTGTCCGATTTGCCTTATTACGAACATTTATGCATTGATCCTTTTGTTTTAAATTCTTACTAATCATAACTCCCAGATCCCTTTCGCAATCCGACTTCGCCATCACAACACCATCTAGCTCGTATCTTGTAACTCTATCATCATTACCTAACCTCAGAACTTTACATTTATCAGCATTAAACTGCATCTGCCAATCCTTTGACCATTTCAAAACCCTATCTAGATCAACTTGAAGTGATAGTGAGTCCTCATCCGAATTAATTTCCCTACCGATTTTCGTATCATCAGCAAATTTGCAAATGTTGCTACTCAAACCTGAATCTAAATCATTTATATATATTATAAACAACAGAGGTCCCAGGACAGAGCCTTGAGGCACTCCACTTACAACATTTTCCCACTCTGACTTGATTCCATTTATACTAACTCTCTGTTTCCTTTGGTATAGCCATGCCCTAATCCAGCTTAATATAGCACCCCCAATACCATGAGACTCTATTTTTTTAATCAGTCTTTCATGTGGCACTGTATCAAAAGCTTTGCTAAAGTCAAGGTATACAACATCGCAATCCTTACCACTATCAACTGCCTCAACAATGCTAGAATAAAAAGATAACAAATTTGTTAAACATGAACGGCCATTTATAAAACCATGTTGCGACTCAATTATTAATTAATGTTTTTCAAGATGAAGACGAATTTTATTTGCTATTATAGATTCGAGTAACTTTCCCACAATAGACGTTAGGCTAATTGGTCGATAGTTAGACGCAAGTGATCTATCTCCTTTCTTAAAAACTGGTATCACATTAGCAACTTTCCAAAACTCTGGCACTCTGCCTGACTCTATTGATTTATTAAATATGGTTGACAGTGGGTCACAAAGCTCCTCTTTGCATTCTTTAAGCACCCTAGCAAACACTTCATCCGGCCCTGGGGATTTGTTTGGTTTGAGTTTTACTATTTGTTTAAGAACATCCTCCCTGGTAACTGCTAAACTCGTCAACCTGTCCTCGTCCCCACCCACATAGACTTGTTCGGCTGAAGGCATATTGTTAAGTTCCTCTTTAGTAAATACAGATACAAAATATTTATTAAAAATACTACTCATCTCTTCATCACTATCTGTTATTTGACCTGTCTCAGTTTTTAATGGACCTATCCTTTCCCTAGTCTTAGTACGATATAACTGAAAAAACCCTTTAGGATTTGTCTTTGCTTGCCCTGCTATGCGAACTTCATAGTTTCTTTTTGCTTTCCTTATCTCTTTTTTAACATTTCTAACCAGTTGTACGAATTCCTGTTCTAAAGTGACCTCCCCATTTTTAATCCTTTTGTACCAAGCTCTCTTTTTACCTATAAGGTTCTTCAAATTCTTTGTTATCCACTTTGGGTCATTAGTATACGATCTATTCAATTTGTATGGTATACTACGTTCCTGTGCTTTGTTTAGAATATTCTTAAATAAGTTATATATTGAATCCACATCGAAATCCCCATTTAAGTCACCTATCGCTGGGTTCATGTCTCGCTCCAAGACCGGCCCACACCCCATACCCAAGCCTTTCCAATCAATTTGACCCAAAAAATTTCTTAGGCTATTAAAATCAGCTTTTCGAAAATCTGGCACTTTAACAGAATTTTCTCCTACTGGTCTATTCCATTCTATGCTAAATCTGATTTCTTTGTGATCACTGCTCCCTAGCTCACTCCCTATTTCGATGTCATTAATTTGCGTTTCCCTGTTAGTTAACACTAAATCTAAAATATTATTTTCCCGTGTTGGTTCCTTAATGTGTTGCGTAAGAAAGCAATCGTCAATTAATTCTAGAAAATCTTCTGCTTCACTATTCCCTGTTTTGTTCAACCAGTTTATTCTGCTAAAATTAAAGTCACCCATGACATAAATACTGTTAGATCTAGATGCTCTAGATATTTCATCCCATAGATGCTTTGCTTCCATTCTGTCTAAATTTGGTGGCCTATATATTACTCCTATTATAATATTATTAGCTTTTTCGTTTAATTCAATCCAAATAGTTTCTGTGTGTGGCTCTGTTTTGATTCCCTCTTTGAGACTACATTTCAAATTGTCCCTAACATATATGGCTACTCCACCTCCTCGTCTAATATATCTATCTGTGTGAAATAGTTTAAATCCATATATTTGATATTCAGGTAATAGTTCTCTATTTTCTACATTCATCCACGTTTCGGTAAGTGCAATAATATCTATTTTTTCTGTGCAGACAAGAGCATTTAATTCGTTAATTTTATTTCTTAGACTTCTACTGTTAGTGTAATATACCCTAAGTGAATTGTTATTTTGCGGACCTTCTCTTTCCCTGATCGTTTTGCCAATTCCTTTCTCCCACAAACACATACTTTTATTACCTCCTTCCTCCAAATCAATTCCCATACCTCTATCTACTAACAGTTTAAACCCAAACAAACACCTCTAACCACTTCTTCTAACGAGTTCGCAACAGCAACAACCCCAGCTCTCGATAGATGCACCCCATCACGAGCATACATTTCATTTCTTCCATAGAAGTGTTCCCAGTTGTCTATGAAAGATATTGCATTTGATTTGCAATATCTTTCCAGCCGGCAATTGACACCAAGTGCCCTCGATATCCATTCATTTCCCACTCCCTTTCTTGGAAGAATGCCACATATGATCGGGATTCCTCCCTTGCTCCTAACTAACTCTATGGCTGTTTTATACCTCTGAATCAGTTCCTCACTCCTGACTCGACCAACATCATTTCCTCCCACGCTAATGCAAATAATGGGATTGTTCCCATTACCAGCCATAATATCATTCATGTTGTTTATAATATCACCAATGCCAGCTCCGGGATAGCAAACCCTTAACCTGTTCCCCCTATCTCTAGCACAAAACGTTCTATCCAAATACCTTATCTGGGAATCTCCCACAACTAATGTTTGCTTAGGTACTTCCTTTACTTTCTGAGGGGCCTGCGCTTCCTTTCTCTTCGTTGCTTTCCCTTTTGCGCGATCCACAGTCTCTCCACAGCACTCGTCCTCCAAAACGTCAAATGAATTTGAAGTTGCTATGGCGTTTGAAGGCGGCTTTATCAAAGTCTTCTTAAGGCCCCTGTCTTTCGCAACTCTCCACAAAGATTAATCCAGTGTAATTGGCCTGTTATGTTGGACATTGTCTTCTGTGTTGGCATCGATATGTTCTTGTCTTGTCCTTACTCTCATGGTGGGTAGAGTAAATAGTTCATGAGTATATAGAGTAAATAGAGTAAATAATAGAACTATTTACTCTACCCACCATGAGAGTAAGGACAAGACAAGAACATATCGATGCCAACACAGAAGACAATGTCCAACATAACAGGCCAATTACACTGGATTAATCTTTGTGTTTAGATAGGAGATGCCTCGTATGGGCCAATAAGCCTTCTGCAGCCCCTATGTTTATCCCTTATGTATCCCCCATGTTTTCACCTTCATTGTATTATCACCTGACCTAATGCGGGTATAAAATCAACTAGTATTGTAAGATCTGTTCACTTGAGAATGAACCATGGAGGTTTGAAACGTCGTGCAAATTATACAAATAAGTGTAATACACTCTATAGTAAATCACTTCTTTTCTTCACCTTAAAAGTACGAAAATGAGTTTTGGAGAACTCCTATTTCAATTAAGCCCTGATGCTAAGAAAATAGTTAGAGGGATAGAAGCCCTAAACCAGAAAATAATAAATACAGAATATGCGGTCATATTCAATGAAACATATATATATATATATATATATATATATATATATATATATATATATATATATATATATATATATATATATATATATATACATTCAGAAACAGTTGGGCAGCCTACCCTCTTGTGAGCCTTTACACTATGCAGGATAACGTGCCCCCAGCGAGAGAGGGCGGCCAGGCCCGTGACCTCGTCCACGTCATCCACCCTTGAGCACCTGTGCTCACGCCCGGATGCTCAGGCACAGCTGGGGTCACTGAGCACTCCACTGACCCCAGCTGTGAGTTCTCAGAGCGCTCTTTACATCCCGTTTACCACTGGTTAAATCACCAAGAACATTTTTCCCAAAATCGATAGCAGTCGGTGTTACAGTTTTCATGAAAAATGGTATGGCCTGTCGAGCCAAGCCAGCCAAGGTTTCAAAAAAACCACCACCAGATCTGAGATAAGGTGTTTGGAATGTACGTATATCATTCATCGCTCCCCCTCTCATCCCATGTCTCCTAGAGAGGGGGGAGTAGATCTTCCCGTAGTCCTTCTGAGAAGGTGTGTAGAAAGGTACACGCATCCCGACACCTCTTCTCATAATAACCGAAGACTTGGGTATACACTTCTATATATATTTATATAGATTATATTATTTTATATAGATTATATTGTTATACCTTAGGGCGGACGTGTAAGACCGCAGTAACCGACCTCCCATCTTCAAAACTAACCATTCGTCCAAACTGATCTGTTATTTTAATACTTACTTTTTCCAACGTGTTAGTATTTAATGTTTTGTACACTTGGGGATGAGCTCCTCTAGAATATGAGTCATGACAATTGATTGCATCTAAGATATTTACAATTTGCCCTCCCCCCCGTATCGATCCGGCTTGATGACGTCACTATAAATGAGTAAATAGTCACAACCTCCGTCACTGTCTGGGGGGAATGAGGCCACGACCTTGGAGGCTGCTGTAATGTCATCTGATTTTGCCTGATAAATGGTGTATTTGCGACTGCTGTCAAAACCAAGTACATTAGCTATTCTGTGTTTAAATTGAGTGGCTGAGAGAATATAACGAACCAGTACCTTCATTGTTAAGAGTTGAGGCTAGTAATACTCGCTCTAAGGATTGATCATAGGTGAGGATTGCTTCTCTTTCTGAGAAGTATATTTTGAAATCACTCCTGAAACTTAGTTTCATGTCGGTGATTATTTGCCGGCTAAGCTCAGCCGTGATGAATGTGATGTTCCTGGGTAATATGTTGGTTTTGGGGAGGAAGGTGTAAATAAGGTGTTCTGGGCTTTTAGAAAGAGTTCCTCGTTTAAAAGTAGCATAGACGTCTATGCCAGACTTAAATGTAGTGTGGGGATGGTGTTTGTAAATGCTGAACTTGTGTTGTTGTATATATCTTCTTGGTCGAGGCTAGTAAGGTATATGTAATGTTCCTCGGGCATTGTTCACTTATGTACTGATTGGGGGGGGGAATAAAACATCATTACTTATATTTTATTTTATTAATCTACAAAGGAAATATTAGTTTTTAAAAGAACTACAACAGGGGAATTATTCCCTCATCAAATTACATATAAAGAACAGCAGCTGTTGCTGCTGCTGTCGCCGCTGCTGGAGCTGTTGGTACCACTGACACCACTGCTGCAGTTGATGGTACTGCTGCTGCTGCTGCTGCCACCGCTGGAGCCGCTGTAGTTGGTGGTACTGCTGCCGCTGCCGCCACCGCTGTTGGAGCTGTTGGTACCGCTGACACCGCTGCCAGCGTTGATGGTACTGCTGCAGCTGCTGCTGCAGCCGCTGTAGTTGGTGGTACTACTGCCGCTGCTGCCACCGCTGCTGGAGCTGTTGGTACCGCTGACACCACTGCCACTGTTGTTGGTGGTGCTGCTGCTGCGGCTGCTGCTGCTACCACCGCTGGAGCTGCTGTAGATGGTGGTACTGCTGCTGCTGTCGTCGCTGCTGCTGTTACTGTCGGTGGTGGTGATGCCACCTCTTTTTTTCTGGGGGATGGTTACAGCTTTCGTTGTTTTTTCGGTGGGGAGGATAACAGGAATATTTCCTGTGACTCTCCATCGAGGATGGTTGTTACGGACCCGAGCCCAGCGTCCGAGCACGGAGCAGTGACGACCGCGCCATCTGTGGGTCAGCTCCCGAAAGCCCATCCAAATGGACGACGCCACCTAGTGAGGACGAGATATACTGGCCACAAGGGCTAGTTTCCCGTCCTGATCAGCTCATAACACAGCCGCTGCTGACCTCTGGTGAGGTGGAGCTTAGACAGCAACGCCATCTATGGAGTAGATATGTCGGGCGTTTGTGTCTAAGTCTGTAAGTGAGGTGCCCTAGAGTGTCCCTATTACTGATGACGTATCTGATTACAGAGTCTACCTGGGACTGCTGTAATGCCAGTTGGATCAGTCTACCCAAGGCAGCCGTCTTGTCTCCAAGTATTTGCTGCAGCAGCTGTGAGTCACCCCCGGATGAACACTGAGGTGTTAGCCTGCCTGTGACGTGGCAGCTGAGGGATTGTCATACCCGGGACTGACTGGTGGAGACGCTTAACCACTGGGGTGTTGTAGTGAGGAGAGTGACCTGTGGGATCACACGAGGCTCCTGACTAGGGCTCGCTACCCTAGTATCGGTTGTGGAGTGGCTTAACCAGCGTTGCTGATTGGAACCTGCCAGCTACAGGCTGGATTTGTGGTTGAAGGCCTCCACGACGGTGCCCCCAGTGGAACTGTGATTTGGCTGGCCTGTGGCCAGGGTAGACTCAAGAGAATCGAAGGATTCGTCGTGAGGCCACAAGAGAACCAAGAGTTTAGCATCGTCGAGCACCGTGGAACACTCCGCGTCTTCAGAGGAAGACCACATTGTATATAATAGTGTTAATACCCCCCCCCCCCCGTGTGATAAGATATATATTATTTATGGTGATGGTGACAATTATATTATTAAGTTTTTGCCTTTGTCTCCCTTCCCCTTTAATTTGCTTGCGTTACGGATCACATCCTTTGAAAGCCACTACTAGCTTGGGGCCGGATACCCAAACTCTACTTACATCAGAGAAAGAACCCGGTTGCGACCCGAGAAGGCCGTAACAATGGTGTCAATACGATGATTTGTGTGGGGGTCGAGGTCGATAGTGGTTTCAATCCATCGTTTGGCTGTGGGAGATGTTGAGGGTGGAGGTGGAGCGGTGGTGGAGGTGGAGCTGGATGAGTACTCTTGTAGATGTCTCTTCTTCCTGGGGGTAGCTGGTGGTGCTGGTGGCGTAGAACGAGAAAAACTTCCTGGGGTGGTGGCCCCCTCCCCCACCACTGCGTCTAGGGTGATAGTTTTACTATCACCCTCTCCTCTGGGATCATCATTCGGGAGGGGTACCATTGATGGGGTAACAGTAGTGGGACGTTTAAGGATTACCAGCTCCTTGTTATGCTTGCTCAACTTGTGATGAAGAGAGATCAGCATGGGTCCGACGTCCTTGTGCCAGTTGTCCATGCCATCACGGGAAGCCCCTAGTCCATGGGGCACCACCAACCGAAACATGGTGGGGGTTCTCACCATTAGATTGCCCACCTTTGTTAAGGCACATTTGAGCCAAAACAACCGGTTTTTGGCAGTATCCAGGGTGACATTGGTGATGTAGTGGATGTCGGCGGAAGACTGTACCTGCTCCTGAGCTATAGGGTTGGACTCGAAGGGTGCTCCTGCACCGAAAGCAGAAATTAGCGTCACTATGGTGGGACAGAAGAACAGCACTGGCTCTTTGACAATGTCTTGTCCGTCAGAGGGGTAGGGGGCTGCCTTCACTTCAATGTCCCATGCGGTAGACCGATAACGTATTGTGGCCCTGTTGACATTAGTCAGACATTCACGTTCCACACGGGCGTAATTATATGTTTTCCATATCACGCTCGCCAGTCCATAGGGACGCACAAAGGCGGCGGGTAAGTCGTAGACTATTACATCACCAACCCCAAAGGCGTGGGTGTCGGTGATGTCATCGTCTATTGACTTGATGGATGTTTACGACATGGTGAAGGGCGGCTGTGAGGAGCGTGTCGACGACAATTATAGTGACCAAGAGCGACGGTGGGGGACCTTTAAATACACCTGTGTCCCCACCTGGAGGGAGAGGAATGTTGGGGTGTGGGGTAGAGGCCGCCTTCCTCACCTTAAAAGCCCATACACACTCCGCCCAGTCTCGAAGGCTGTAATCTGGTCTCGATGTTGGAAGGTTAATTTTTCCATTTGCCATATCTCCGTCTGGAATTCCTGAGATGAATATTCTTCATAACGTTTCACCGTTTCTCCAAATGACTTAAAAAACCGTTCTGGAGGGGCACTCAACACAAGACGGTCATAACAATCCCACAATGCATTTATCAATCTACGTTTGTGTTCGACATACTTGTAGTAGCGCTGAGTAGCAACCAATTTCTTTAATAAGGGAGATTTGTCTTCTGCAGGTGTAGCTGGAGGTTGAGTGGGTCTAGAAGCTTGCTCCATGGTGGATATGCAACTGAATATGGTGGTCTTTAAGATGACCTTCATATAGGTCTTCAATACGGCTCCCAATGGGGTCTCCTATGGATGCCCCTCCCCCCTTTTAACTGTGATCTGGCGCGATAATTACGTATGAGGGTTGGGTCTATGCCAGCCATCCTCAGTAAAACTCTTACATCCTCCTTGTCAGTTGCCCTAAATTGTCCCTTAGTAAAGGCTAGAGTTTTAATTATATCTAAAATATTTAAATTTCGTACAGGCTTTAATAAATTTCCGCGACTATCCCATATCACCTGTTGGTTGTTTTGCCTAAACATGTTCAATAATGCTTTGACATGTGGAATTTCCTCAATTTTAAAATTCACATTTATTAAGTTGTCCAGACTTGGATTTTGGGGCGTGATGGTGGCTTTATGAGGAGTATGCCCAGCAACAATTAGTTGCATTTCGGGTGGAAGGATGGAATGTTCCCTTTTTTTATTTATTTTTTTTTTTAAAAGGCGATAGTCGCGCCGGCCGGCCCGTGTTTTTTTTTTTAAAGAGCAGTGGCGTCCGACCGTTGGCAGGGGCCCCAATGGCATTTAATGGATGAGTGTCCAGCCCCGCCTGTCTGGAGGGGCTACTGCGGCAACACCGCCCACAGGCCGTTGTTGTCGGGTGAGAGGAGGGAGTGTCCACTTCCCCCACTCCCCTATCACCCCTACCAGAGTCACAGGTGGGTAGGTTACAGGTACCACCAACATTATTACTTGAATTGGTTTCGTTTTTTAAAGAGAAGGACATACTTTCACTACCATCACCGCTGGGAGAGGGCAGACCCACCGCATTAAGAGGTGATGGTGAGTTCTTGTTTTTATTAAAAAAATATTTTTCGGCTATGAATCGTGGTACCAGGCAATATTCTTTCACCACTTTTTTCTCTCGTTACTTATTTATGTAATTACCTTATTAGGGAGGAAATTAACGATACAGCCAAAGGTAGCAGAGCTGCCAATATCGCCCCACCACGTCTGGAGGTAGGATGTGCTTCTTTTTGTACAAAGGAGTTTTCTTACGTGCTACAGAACGAATGTCATTCTGATACCTCTGTAACCCATTAATTATCTGAGGTTGAACTGGGATGTTTCGTTTCAGAAAATTGGCAAAAATTTCACAAATTGATTCAATTTCCTGCCGTTTTAAAGCCTTGATTAGTTTATTCCGCTTCTTGGGTGATAAATTGTTTAATAAAAATAACAATTGATGATGTTTCTCTACGAGAGAGTCCTGATGAACTGTCATTTTTTGTTAAATTTGACAATGTCTTGAGCTTTAATCCAGCTATTGCTAGAATCTGGGTACCCTCTCCACTTGACGAAATATTCTGTGTCCTTTCGATGTTTTCCTAGACTGTAATATCGTTATAGGAAAATAGTCTGGAAGGGATGTTGGGATCAATTCTTGCTCATAAAACATGCCACTGACCGGCTCGTTATTTAAATCTTTGATTTTATATGTCGGGATTGGATGTGTTCTGTCAATATGTGACACTAGAAATATTTCTTCTGTATTTTGGTGCCAAAACCCTTTGTGAAATATATTCCTACGCTTTGCCAATCGCACATGCTGTCCAAGGTGCAGCCGTGAACTGATGGCAGTTATGGAGGAGTCATTGTTTAAATACATGACCTTAAACTGTCTTCGTATATCTTCAATATTTTGCAACTAATGAATGGCATGCGGAGTATTTTTTAGTATCCTGTGGAATGTGTGGTTGTACACGTCCACAACTTTAGGGAGGATGTGGATGTATTTTAATGAATTAGCTTGAGTCATATAATGATACAGTTTATGTTTTAAAGTTTTGATGGCCCGCTCCACTATGCTAGATTTCATTTCCGAAAATACACTATATAATTGAATATTTTTCTTATTAAAATAATTTTGAACTGACTTGTTGTAAAATTCTCTACCTCGGTCAGTGAATATCCGCCTTACACCAAGAAACTGAGGTGTTTCCTCTAATATCTTCTTCAGAGCAACTAACACATCACTCGAATTTTTTGTTTTTAAAGTTTGAGTCTGCATTAGGCGGGAATAAACATCGACACAAATTAAAATATATTTAACACCATTATTTTATTTTTGTAAACTACAAAAGTCCCCTAGGTCACAGGCAATTATGGTACGAGGCTTAGGAGCTAATATTTTCCGTCGGGGGAACCTAACTAAATTTCCTCTATGTAAGGTGTAAGATCGCTCTCCACAAAGAAATTCCTTCACATCTGCAACACTAATGTTGGGGTCTTTAAGTCTGGCAGCCTTATACAATTTTTGAATTGATCCTGTGAAACCACCCAGGCTAGAAATGTCATTATAGATGTTGGTGAGAATTGCCCGTTTCTGTGTCGTTAGAGACATTTTTTTTATTACATTTGATAAACAATTTCACACCGGCCTTCATTGGTGATGCTCGTTCGTAGTTGTAATGCCTCAGGAACCATCAGATCGACCAATAAGTAACCATACTTGTTCTGGGATATTGCCCGACGGTATATTTCAACGAAACTACTAGTAGTTTTTCGCCCATATAACTGACCACTTAAAATTTCAAGTTGGGTTATGTCTCTCTGCTTCATTAATATATAATGACTACAATTCAGAGTTATTGTCCTGGCATATTTCCCCTAGGGAAACAAATTTTGACTAATTAGAATTACGGAAATATTACCGTGTCTCCCTCTTGTGAAGATATTGGCTATAATTGGACTCTGTATGGCTTCCAGGTATAAGTCGTCAATTATATACAAAACTGACTCATTTGAAAAAGGATCTTTAAACTCTAATGGGTTAATCAGGTCCTGGGAGAGAGTAACCTTGTTTTGCAGAGAGGGAATGTTTGAAAGAGGATGTTCTGTATTATTTGCAGTTGACACTAAAATTTTTGAGAATTTTCCGTGGTATTTAACACATAAATTTCCCACTAGAGTCGTTTTCCCAGAATTGCTGAATCCAGCTACAAATATTCTTGCTGGGTGGTGGAAAATATTAAGTTGCTCGTCTGTGACAGAAGTACACTCCTCCATATTTTTCCCATAAATGGTTCAATTACCTATGGGCGGTGACATATTCACCGTGTTATAGTGTTCACCACTATATGTATATAGTGGTGAACACAGGAGAACCTGTGCTGGAGGTATGACGTTATTTTATTTATTTATTTATTTATTTATTTATTTATTTATGAATATTTATTTCAAAATGAGAAATATTAAGATGGTTTCCCCCATCTCCATGAGTGTGGGAGAGTGAGTGTATATAAATTATACACTATTTCCTTCATTACGTAAACATCGCCCGCCCACCCTCCCTTCCAGAGAGGATGGCTTCATGTGCTTCATGTGTGGAAATACCACCTTGAGACCTCACCACACATTCCCTTGTGATAATTGTGGGACCTCTCTGTGTGAGGACTTGACCTCTGAACATCTACAAACATGTCCCCGTGGTGAGTGAATAAACCCTCCACCTTTATTTCTCTTAAGAAGCTTTTTTTTTTTTTTTGAGAACTTATGTCATGGGGTTCAGCGCATGTGGGGGGGGGGGGGGTGTTGCCTTTTATTATTATTATTATTATTATTATTATTATTATTATTATTATTATTATTATTTTCCAGGGGTGATTCAGAGGCAGGTAGGAGAGGAACATGACAAAGAACAGTGTGACAATAACCCCTTAGGTGGTGGTGGGGTTAGTCAGCCCAATGCAAATGGAGGGGAGGGGGGGGAGGAAGTGATGAGTGATGATGATGATGATGATGACGACGACGATGGTGGTGGTGATAGGGGTGACATCTCTCAGCCGGGCCCTAGTGGTCTTAGACCTCATGACAACAATCGAGATAATGACCTAAATAGCGATGAAAATTCCCCAGATGAGGAGGATGCTATAGACACTACCCACTTAATTAATAGGGTGGGGGCCCTGGGGGATCTCTTTACTAGGGTGGAATATTCCATCCCCTCAGCCTTCGCCACAGACCCTATAGGACTCCTAAGCAACTTTAGGGACTATTACATATCTGAAATAGAGAATTACATGAATTCTCTTGGGGGACATGGCAATTTTACTTCATCATTAAAAATCCTTCTCGAAGTGAAGGTAACACTTTTAAAACAACGACTCACAGAAGATGATGACTTTAGGGAACACTTCATAACAACACCTGCTAGACTGGTAACTCTTGAGGAGGTGGGTAATCTTATTGATAGCTGGGTGGGTTATATGATTACACGACTGGAAGATCTCCTTTCAGAAACAGAGGGGAGTGGTTTCATATTATATAATGTCGATTTCCTCAAAATCGTCATCTGTAATGCTAGTGTAAGGTCAGTTTTGGGGGATTTCCTGAGCTGTGCAAAGATCTTTAACACATAATCACTTTAAAGAGACCCTACACTGTAATGGTGTAGTAAATACTTTCCATTATTCTCAAATCAGGAACGTAGGGGGGCAGATGGCAACCACATTCAATACTAAGAGGGGTTTAAGCGCATTTGATGATAAGCGCTTTTACCTAAATAAATACACTAGCCTAGCATATGGACACCCAGACATACCACCGGATTCCCATCCCAACGCCTCAGCCCAAGGAATGTCCACCGAGAGTGAAGGTGGTGACGTCATTGAACCACAAGGAGAAGAAGGACAACGCCCCACCAGCGAGAGTGAACCCTATGACGTCAGCAGTCCCATACCTGAGGAAGAAGAGCCACTACAGTTCATTCACTCTCTGGGTCATGATGAGTCATCATCTTCGTCCCAGGGGGAGGAGGGGGAGGAAGACCCCCACAACGAACCTGTGGGCACGGAGGAGGGTCCTTGTTAGGAAATATTATGTGGGGAGAGATGATTTACAATACGACTATGTTTAACCCTATGTACTTTGATAATATAATATATAAATCATCAGGATTATTTCTTTTCTCCTTCTTTTAAGTATATAACCTTAAAATATAAGCAACTTAAAAACAACTAAGGGATGTGGGTCCCTCTTACGGTACACTCAAGGTCATCAAGTACGAGGAAGGGTGGTGAGGGGGAGGACCACCCCTACTGAGAGGATCCTGTTTTTTACACCTGTCCCATAGAGGGAAGTGGGGGGCATAACTACCACTCACCTGAGTGTGTGTTTATTATACAAATAAATTCATTTTTTTACTTAAATATATCACCATACTTCACTGTATAAATGAACGTGATCATAGCGGCACATAATAGATACCTATCTTCACTGTTTTTTTCGACTGCTACCACTCACACCTCGGATGACCTAAAATGGAGTGGTTCTATGTGGCACTCCACTTCTGATTTTCTTATCTGATTGCCCTACATAGGAGGGTACTTTGTATAAATGAACATGGTCATGGTGGTACATAATAGATACCTATTTTCACTGTTTTTCGACTGCTACCACTCACACCTTGGATGGCCTAATATGGGGTGGCCCTAAGTGGCACTCCGCTTCTGATTTTCTTATCTGATTGCCTTACATAGGTGGGACTATCTGTCACCAAAATATCTGCTGATAAAGTTCAAAGGTTTGCCACCAGACTAGTACCCGGGCTGAGAGGTATGAGCTACGAGGAGAGACTACGGGAATTAAATCTCACGTCACTAGAAAACAGAAGAGTTATGGCGGATATGATCACCACGAACAAGATTCTCAGAGGAAATGACAGTGTAGATAAAGATGGGCTATTTAACACAAGGAGCACACGCACTAGGGGACACAGGTGGAAACTGAGTGCCCAAATGAGCCACAGAGATATTAGAAAGAATTTTTTTAGTATCTGAGTAGTTCACAAATGGAATGCATTAGGCAGTGATGTGGTGGAGGCTGATTTCATACACAGTTTCAAGTGAAGATATGATAGAGCCCAATAGGCTCAGGAACCTGTACACCAGTTGATTGACAGTTGAGAGGCGGGACTAAAGTGCCAGAGCTCAACCCCCACAAGCACAAATAGGTGAGTATACACACACACACAGCCAAAAACAGGAAGAGGCCAAACCCCCCAAACATACCAGCGATAGAAAGATGCGAGAAACAACTATACGGCAGTAAAGAGAGAGGCAGAAAGAAATTTTGAAAAAGGGATATCTTGAGATGATTTCGGGGCTTTTTAGTGTCCCCGCGGCCCGGTCCTCGACCAGGCCTCCACCCCCAGGAAGCAGCCCGTGACAGCTGACTAACACCCAGGTACCTATTTTACTGCTAGGTAACAGGGGCACAGGGTGAAAGAAACTCTGCCCATTGTTTCTCGCCGGCGCCTGGGATCGAACCCAGGACCACAGGATCACAAGTCCAGCGTGCTGTCCGCTCGGCCGACCGGCTCCCCTACGTTTAGGGATAGCAGACAAATGTGAAACAGAACTGGGCCTATTCTACAAATTCATAAACAACACATTGCAGGCAAAGGATAATATGCAGAGGTTGAATATGTGGAACAGATTCACGGAAAATGAAAGAGAAATGTGTGAAACATTAAATGAATAGTTCCAAAGTGTGTTTGTACAAAATTAAATCTTCAGAGAACCAGACAAAATAAGAATTCCAGAGAACAACATACAGCATATTAAGGTGTCTAGAGATGAAGTGGAAAATATGCTGAAGGAGCTAAGTAAGAAAAAAGCAGTTGGTTCAGATGGAGTTCTGAAGACCATGGGTTCTGAGAGAATGTGCATCTGAGCTCAGCATTCCACTTCAGCTGATCTTTCAGGCATCTCTGTGTACAGGAGTCGTAGCAGACGTGTGGAAACAGGCTAACATAGTTCCAATTTACAAAAGTGGAAGCAGGGAAGACCCCCTCAATTATAGACCTGTATCATTGACAAGTGTAATAGTAAAAGTATTGGAAACATAATAAAAACTAAATGGGAAGAACACCTGGAGAGAAATGATATTATATCAGACAGACAGTATGGTTTTCAGTCTGGAAGATCCTGTGTATCAAATTTACTCAGTTTCTATGATCGAGCAACAGAGATTTTACAGGAAAGAGATGGTTGGGTTGACTGTATCTATTTGGACCTAAAAGAGGCTTTTGACAGAGTTCCACATAAGAGGTTGTTCTGGAAACTGGAAAAATATTGGAGGGGTGACAGGTAAGCTTCTAACATGGATGAAAAATTTTCTGACTGATAGAAAAATGAGGGCAGTGATCAGAGGCAATGTATCAGACTGGAGAAATGTCACGAGTACCACAGGGTTCAGTTCTTGCACCAGTGATGTTCATTGTCTACATAAATGATCTACCAGTTGGTATTACAGAATTATATGAACATGTTTGCTGATGATGCTAAGATAATAGGAAGGATAAGAAACTTAGATGATTGTCATGCCCTTCAAGATGACCTGGACAAAATAAGTATATGGAGCACCACTTGGCCAATGGAATTTAATGTGAATAAATGCCATGTTATGGAATGTGGAATAGGAGAACATAGACCCCACACAACCTATAAATTATGTGAGAAATCTTTAAAGAATTCTGATAAAGAAAGAGATCTACGGGTGGTTCTAGATAGAAAACTATCACTTGAGGACCACACAAAGAACGTTGTGCGAGAGGCCTATGCCACGCTTTCTAACTTCAGAATTACTTTTAAATACATGGATGGCGATGTACTAAAGAAAATGTTCACGACTTTTGTTAGGCCAAAGCTAGAATATGCAGCTGTTGTGTGGTGTCCATATCTTAAGAAGCACATCAATAAACTGGAAAAGGTGCAAAGACATGCTATTAAGTGGCTCCCAGAACTGAAGGGCATCAGCTACGAGGAGAGGTTAGAGGCATTAAATATGCCAAAACTAGAAGACAGAAGAAAAAGAGGTGATATGATCAATACGTACAAAATAGTAATAGGAATTGATAAAATCTATAGGGAAGATTTCCTGAGACCTATTACATCAAGAACAAGAGGTCATAGATTTAAACTAACTAAACAAAGATGTCGAAGATATATAAGAAAATTCACTTTCTCAAACTGAGTGGTAGACGATTGGAACAAGTTAAGTTATGAGGTGGTGGAGGCCAAAACCGTCAGTAGTTTTAAAACGTTATATGACAAAGAGTGCTGGGTAGACGGGACACCACGAGCGTAGCTCTCATCCTGTAACTACACTTAGGTAATTACACTTAGGTAACTACACACACACACACACACACAGTCAGTATACCAAGGTATACTGACTGTGACTGACTGTATTTATAACAGACCGAAGTCTGTTATATATAGAGCGAGGGAATTATAAACGTGTCTTGTTCTTACACTAATTCCAATGTGTTACTGCCAGTCGTCTCCTAATGACTGTATAAAAGTGCACAAACTGCCCACGTGACCAAATGATCCAAGAGCAGAGACATAACTGCCACCACAGAGTAATATAACTGTGTTACCAGGACAACTCACCTGCTAATGACCTCTTCATTCACCAACAGATTTCAAGAACCCACAATATCGAAACAGTTCTCAAAATATAAATCTTTGTACAAAAAATTTTGTGAGAAATATGTTTCATTCTTTTTCTTGTAAGTAGGGAATAAGGTAACTAATATTTGCTTTCCACTGACCTGGGTTCTAGGAGACTCGAACCTTGGACCCCACGTGTGTGAGGCCAAAGCTCTACCCACCGAACTATTGAGTAGTCTTAATAAGGAAAGTTCCCAGAAGCAACATCCTGCTGTACAACTGTAATTCTCAACTTTGCCCTGATAACTACTGAAGCTCAGAGGAATTAGTGACCCTTGGCCACATGTAAATTGTCATGTACACTTCCCTGGAAATATACATTCCATTCACCTGGGTTCGAGTCTCCTAGAGGCTCTAAGTGTGGGTGACAATGTAATATTTTCTTAGTGCTGTATTAATAAGACCGCTTCGTAGTTGTGATAATGTGGTAGAGCTTCATGTGAGCTGTTATCTCACACCAGCCTCCTCCCCCTAAGGAGCCCCAACGTCAAGAAACTGTCGTACTAAAGTGCTCTTATCCTAACCTACCAGAGGATCCAAAACAGAAAACGGGACAGTATGTCACTTTTGCAAGCCGCTTCCATACTTGACGATTTTTGGCCATATGTAACCTCTACGATCGAAATGCGACGTTTGTTTGTAAGAGGACAGTTAGATGACTGAGGCCCATCCAGGTCTAAATCATGCTCATCATACTGCCTCATGTATCACCTGCTCATCATACTTCTGCTTGTATTACCTGCTCATCATACTCCCTCATATATCACCTGTTCATCATACTGCCTCATGTATATCACCTGATCAAAATACTGCCTCGTATATCACCTGCTCATCATACTGCCTCATATATCACCTGCTCATCATACTGCCTCATATATCACCTGATCATCATAATGCCTCATATATCACCTGCTCATCATACTGCCTCATATATCACCTGATCATCATACTGCCTCATATATCACCTGCTCATCATACTGCATCATATATATCACCTGCTCATCATACTGCCTCATATATCACCTGCTCATCATACTGCCTCATATATCACCTGCTCATCATACTGCCTCATATATCACCTGCTCATCATACTGCATCATATATATCACCTGCTCATCATACTGCCTCATATATCACCTGCTCATCATACTGCCTCATATATCACCTGCTCATCATACTGCCTCATATATCACCTGCTCATCATACTGCCTCATATATCACCTGCTCATCATACTGCCTCATATATCACCTGCTCATCATACTGCCTCATATATCACCTGCTCATCATACTGCATCATATATATCACCTGCTCATCATACTGCCTCATATATCACCTGCTCATCATACTGCCTCATATATCACCTGCTCATCATACTGCCTCATATATCACCTGCTCATCATACTGCCTCATATATCACCTGCTCATCATACTGCCTCATATATCACCTGCTCATCATACTGCCTCATATATCACCTGCTCATCATACTGCCTCATATATCACCTGCTCATCATACTGCCTCATATATCACCTGCTCATCATACTGCCTCATATATCACCTGCTCATCATACTGCCTCATATATATCACCTCTTGCATCTCCACTCTTCCCATTTGTCATGAAATAGTGTTAGACAAACGGAAGCGCTCAGGTTTATCCATAATTTCGTCCAAGTGGTTAAACATGTGTAGTATACATGTGGAGTACTGAAACATGTGCAGTATACATGTGTAGTACTGAAACATGTGCAGTATACATGTGGAGTACTGAAACATGTGCAGTATACATGTGGAGTACTGAAACATGTGTAGTATACATGTGGAGTACTGAAACATGTGCAGTATACATGTGGAGTACTGAAACATGTGCAGTATACATGTGGAGTACTGAAACATGTGCAGTATACATGTGGAGTACAGAAACATGTGCAGTATACATGTGTAGTACTGAAACATGTGCAGTATACATGTGTAGTACTGAAACATGTGCAGTATACATGTGGAGTACTGAAACATGTGCAGTATACATGTGCAGTACTGAAACATGTGCAGTATACATGCATAGTACTGAAACATGTGCAGTACTAAAACATGTGCAGTATATATGTGTAGTACTGAAACATGTGCAGTATACATGTGTAGTACTGAAACATGTGCAGTATACATGTGGAGTACTGAAACATGTGCAGTATACATGTGGAGTACTGAAACATGTGCAGTACTGAAACATGTGCAGTATACATGCATAGTACTGAAACATGTGCAGTATACATGTGTAGTACTGAAACATGTGCAGTATACATGTGGAGTACTGAAACATGTGCAGCATACATGTGTAGTACTGAAACATGTGCAGTATACATGTGGAGTACTGAAACATGTGCAGTATACATGTGTAGTACTGAAACATGTGCAGTATACATGTGTAGTACTGAAACATGTGCAGTATACATGTGGAGTACTGAAACATGTGGAGTACTGAAACATGTGCAGTATACATGTGGAGTACTGAAACATGTGTAGTATACATGTGGAGTACTGAAACATGTGGAGTACTGAAACATGTGCAGTATACATGTGGAGTACTGAAACATGTGCAGTATACATGTGGAGTACTGAAACATGTGCAGTATACATGTGGAGTACAGAAACATGTGCAGTATACATGTGTAGTACTGAAACATGTGCAGTATACATGTGTAGTACTGAAACATGTGCAGTATACATGTGGAGTACTGAAACATGTGCAGTATACATGTGCAGTACTGAAACATGTGCAGTATACATGCATAGTACTGAAACATGTGCAGTACTAAAACATGTGCAGTATATATGTGTAGTACTGAAACATGTGCAGTATACATGTGTAGTACTGAAACATGTGCAGTATACATGTGGAGTACTGAAACATGTGCAGTACTGAAACATGTGCAGTATACATGCATAGTACTGAAACATGTGCAGTATACATGTGTAGTACTGAAACATGTGCAGTATACATGTGGAGTACTGAAACATGTGCAGCATACATGTGTAGTACTGAAACATGTGCAGTATACATGTGGAGTACTGAAACATGTGCAGTATACATGTGGAGTACTGAAACATGTGCAGTATACATGTGGAGTACTGAAACATGTGCAGTATACATGTGTAGTACTGAAACATGTGCAGTATACATGTGTAGTACTGAAACATGTGCAGTATACATGTGGAGTACTGAAACATGTGCAGTATACATGTGGAGTACTGAAACATGTGCAGTATACATGTGTAGTACTGAAACATGTGCAGTATACATGTGGAGTACTGAAACATGTGCAGTATACATGTGGAGTACTGAAACATGTGCAGTATACATGTGCAGTACTGAAACATGTGCAGTATACATGTGGAGTACTGAAACATGTGCAGTATACATGTGCAGTACTGAAACATGTGCAGTATACATGCATAATACTGAAACATGTGCAGTATACATGTGCAGTACTAAAACATGTGCAGTATACATGTGTAGTACTGAAACATGTGTAGTACTGAAACATGTGCAGTATACATGTGGAGTACTGAAACATGTGCAGTATACATGTGGAGTACTGAAACATGTGCAGTACTGAAACATGTGCAGTATACATGCATAGTACTGAAACATGTGCAGTATACATGTGTAGTACTAAAACATGTGCAGTATACATGTGGAGTACTGAAACATGTGCAGTATACATGTGTAGTACTGAAACATGTGCAGTATACATGTGGAGTACTGAAACATGTGCAGTATACATGTGTAGTACTGAAACATGTGCAGTATACATGTGGAGTACTGAAACATGTGCAGTATACATGTGGAGTACTGAAACATGTGCAGTATACATGTGGAGTACTGAAACATGTGCAGTATACATGTGGAGTACTGAAACATGTGCAGTATACATGCATAGTACTGAAACATGTGGAATACTGAAACAGGTGTTTTTATGGTTATTCTTGTGTTCGTCAATACCTGTGAGAGAGGTCTCCCTCGCTCCTCGGTGTATATTCACTAAAATAATATAATTTAGTCCTGGACAACACTCAGGGCTGAAGTATATTGTAATTTTTCCTCGAGTGACAACTGTACGTTGGTAACTATGAATAAAATACGAGATATCTAAATAATAAAATATATCAGGGTGAAATGGCAGAATTTATTAGTAAACTCAAAGACGAAATAATAATATTCCAGAGGAAAGGTATAATATTAGACGGGTGTAAACAGGACCTCGACCCTTAGGGACGCCATTTTCCAGACAGGTTAAACCTCTGCGATGCTGAGGATGGGACCTATAGTGCCCTCTTTTATCTCACAACGACAGCTGCTATCGCATTATTTGTGTTATCTTGAGTCTGCGTAAAGCAGATGCGGCCATACGTTATACCAGCGTGTGTGTATGATGCAGCTTCATGTATGTATGAACCTTGTCATACAACCTGTGTTGGGACACCACAACAAACAACCTGTGTTGGTAAACCACAATAAACAGTGTTGGTAAACCACAACAAACAACCTGTGTTGGTAAACCACAATAAACAGTGTTGGTAAACCACAACAAACAACCTGTGTTGGTAAACCACAATAAACAACCTGTGTTGGTAAACCACAACAAACAACCTGTGTTGGTAAACCACAACAAACACCTGTGTTGGTAAACCACAACAAACACCTGTGTTGGTAAACCACAACAAACAACATGTGTTGGTAAACCACAACAAACAACCTGTGTTGGTAAACCACAACAAACACCTGTGTTGGTAAACCACAACAAACACCTGTGTTGGTAAACCACAACAAACAACCTGTGTTGGTAAACCACAACAAACAACATGTGTTGGTAAACCACAACAAACAACCTGTGTTGGTAAACCACAACAAACAACCTGTGTTGGTAAACCACAACAAACACCTGTGTTGGTAAACCACAACAAACACCTGTGTTGGTAAACCACAACAAACAACCTGTGTTGGTAAACCACAACAAACAACATGTGTTGGTAAACCACAACAAACACCTGTGTTGGTAAACCACAACAAACACCTGTGTTGGTAAACCACAACAAACAAGTGGTTTAGTTATTATAACACGAGTGTGTCTACCATGCAAGAGTGACTTATGTAATAATATGTTGCTGGCCAGCTGGTATTGTGTTGGGAGGTGAGGGGCAACACTGCTTGTTGTGAGCAGTGTAACACTGTGTTGTGTGTCCCTGGAGCAGTGTAGCACTGTATGTGTTATGTGTCCGTGGAGCAGTGTAACACTGTATGTGTTATGTGTCCCTGGAGTAGTGTAGCACTGTATGTGTTGTGTGTCCCTGGAGCAGTGTAGCACTGTATGTGTTGTGTGTCCCCTGGAGCAGTGTAGCACTGTATGTGTTGTGTGTCCCTGGAGCATTGTAGCACTGTATGTGTTGTGTGTCCCTGGAGCAGTGTAGCACTGTATGTGTTGTGTGTCCCTGGAGCAGTGTAGCACTGTATGTGTTATATGTCCCCTGGAGCAGTGTAGCACTGTATGTGTTGTGTGTCCCTGGAGCAGTGTAACACTATATGTGTTGCGTGTCCCTGGAGCAGTGTAGCACTGTATGTGTTGTGTGTCCCTGGAGCAGTGTAACACTATATGTGTTGTGTGTCCCTGGAGCAGTGTAGCACTGTATGTGTTATATGTCCCCTGGAGCAGTGTAGCACTGTATGTGTTGTGTGTCCCTGGAGCAGTGTAACACTATATGTGTTGTGTGTCCCTGGAGCAGTGTAGCACTGTATGTGTTATATGTCCCCTGGAGCAGTGTAGCACTGTATGTGTTGTGTGTCCCTGGAGCAGTGTAGCACTGTATGTGTTGTGTGTCCCTGGAGCAGTGTAGCACTGTATGTGTTGTGTGTCCCTGGAGCAGTGTAACACTATATGTGTTGTGTGTCCCTGGAGCAGTGTAGCACTGTGTGTCAGTGTTGTGTGTCCCTGGAGCAGTGTAACACTGTATGTGTTGTGTGTCCCTGGAGCAGTGTAACACTGTATGTGTTGTGTGTCCCTGGAGCAGTGTAACACTGTATGTGTTGTGTGTCCCTGGAGCAGTGTAACACTGTGTGTGTTATGTGTCCCTGGAGCAGTGTAACACTGTATGTGTTGTGTGTCCCTGGAGCAGTGTAGCACTCGTATGTGTTGTGTGTCCCTGGAGCAGTGTAACACTGTGTGTGTTATGTGTCCCTGAAGCAGTGTAGCACTGTATGTCAGTGTCATGTGTCCCTGGAGTAGTGTAGCACTGTATGTCAGTGTCATGTGTCCCTGGAGCAGTGTAACACTGTATGTCAGTGTCATGTGTCCCTGGAGCAGTGTAACACTGTATGTCAGTGTCATGTGTCCCTGGAGCAGTGTAACACTGTATGTCAGTGTCAAGTGTCCCTGGAGCAGTGTAACACTGTATGTCAGTGTCATGTGTCCCTGGAGCAGTGTAACACTGTATGTCAGTGTCAAGTGTCCCTGGAGCAGTGTAACACTGTATGTCAGTGTCATGTGTCCCTGGAGCAGTGTAACACTGTATGTCAGTGTCAAGTGTCCCTGGAGCAGTGTAACACTGTATGTCAGTGTCATGTGTCCCTGGAGCAGTGTAACACTGTATGTCAGTGTCAAGTGTCCCTGGAGCAGTGTAACACTGTATGTCAGTGTCAAGTGTCCCTGGAGCAGTGTAACACTGTATGTCAGTGTCAAGTGTCCCTGGAGCAGTGTAACACTGTATGTCAGTGTCAAGTGTCCCTGGAGCAGTGTAACACTGTATGTCAGTGTCAAGTGTCCCTGGAGCAGTGTAACACTGTATGTCAGTGTCAAGTGTCCCGTGAGCCCCGTACGTCAGTGTCAAGTGTCCCGTGAGCCCCGTACGTCAGTGTCAAGTGTCCCGTGAGCCCCGTACGTCAGTGTCAAGTGTCCCGTGAGCCCCGTGTGTCAGTGTCAAGTGTCCCGTGAGCCCCGTGTGTCAGTGTCAAGTGTCCCGTGAGCCCCGTGTGTCAGTGTCAAGTGTCCCGTGAGCCCCGTACGTCAGTGTCAAGTGTCCCGTGAGCCCCGTGTGTCAGTGTCAAGTGTCCCGTGAGCCCCGTGTGTCAGTGTCAAGTGTCCCGTGAGCCCCGTGTGTCAGTGTCAAGTGTCCCGTGAGCCCCGTGTGTCAGTGTCAAGTGTCCCGTGAGCCCCGTACGTCAGTGTCAAGTGTCCCGTGAGCCCCGTACGTCAGTGTCAAGTGTCCCGTGAGCCCCGTGTGTCAGTGTCAAGTGTCCCGTGAGCCCCGTGTGTCAGTGTCAAGTGTCCCGTGAGCCCCGTGTGTCAGTGTCAAGTGTCCCGTGAGCCCCGTGTGTCAGTGTCAAGTGTCCCGTGAGCCCCGTACGTCAGTGTCAAGTGTCCCGTGAGCCCCGTACGTCAGTGTCAAGTGTCCCGTGAGCCCCGTGTGTCAGTGTCAAGTGTCCCGTGAGCCCCGTGTGTCAGTGTCAAGTGTCCCGTGAGCCCCGTGTGTCAGTGTCAAGTGTCCCGTGAGCCCCGTGTGTCAGTGTCAAGTGTCCCGTGAGCCCCGTACGTCAGTGTCAAGTGTCCCGTGAGCCCCGTACGTCAGTGTCAAGTGTCCCGTGAGCCCCGTGTGTCAGTGTCAAGTGTCCCGTGAGCCCCGTGTGTCAGTGTCAAGTGTCCCAGGTGCAGCATTAGACAGTGTTAGATGTTTCCTTATATCGAAAATCCCAGGTGGTCGTAATTACCTCCCGATATTCAGCTAATTGTTAGGTATCCAGGACACACACATACACATACATATATACACACACACACACACAGTTTGGATTTTGAATTTGAATAATTGAATTATTTGAATTGATTTCAAATAGAGACATTTTATTGAGTTATTATCTAATTTGAGAATTAGATTTGAATAGGAGAACATAGACCCACACATAACCTATAAATTATGTGAGAATTCTTTAAAGAATTCTGACAAAGAAAGAGATCTAGGGGTGGTTCTAGATAGAAAACTGTCACCTGAGGACCACATTAAGAACATTGTGCGAGGAGTCTATGCTACACTTTCTAACCTCAGAATTGCTTTTAAATACATGGATGGAGAAATACTAAAGAAATTGTTCACGATTTTTATTAGACCAAAGCTGGAATATGCAGCGGTTGTATGATCCCCATATCTTAAGAAGCACATCAACAAACTGGAAAAGGTGCAACGACATGCCACTAAGTGGCTCCCAGAACTGAAGGACAAGAGCTACGAGGAGAGGTTAGAGGCATTAAATATGCAAAAACTAGATGATAGAAGAAAAAGAGGCGATATGATCACTACGTTCAAAATAGTAACAGGAATCGGTAAAATTGATAGGGAAGAATGTCTGAGACCCGGAACTTCAAGAACAGGAGGTCATAGATTTAAACTAACGAAATAAAGCTGCTGGGAAAATATACGAAAATTCACTTTTGTAAACAGAGTGGTAGACGGTTGGAACAAGTTAAGTGAGAAGGTGGTGGAGGCCAAAACCTTCAGTAATTTCAAAGCGTTATATATGACAAAGAGTGCTGAAGAGACGGAACACCACGAGCGTAGCTCTCATCCTGTAAGTACACTTAGGTAATTACACACACACACACACACACACACACACACACACACACTCACACACACCCACCCACACACACACACACACACACACACACACACACACACACACACACACACACACACACACACCCACACACACACACACACACACACACACACACACACACACACACACACACACACACACATACACACTCCAAACATTCAGCGAGGCCGTGATCAATGACACAGTGTTACCACTGAATATCAACAAGGTAATATCACATCATACAATGTATCACAGGCAACGAGTCTTGGCTGCTGGCTATTACGGCCTCTTCTGGCCTCTGTGAACGAGGGTTAAGATAATTACAATTAATGTTCACAAAATAGTGTGTAATATGGTAGTTGGAGGTCAGTAATGGGTTGATGTCGTGAGAGGTGGCAGTGTGTTTTGTTATGGTCTCACAGTTCCTTCTCGCACCAAGACTATCAATTGATGTTAGGCTTTGCAAGTGAATTTTTCACATAATTAGAACGATTGGTTTTGTTTATGCGGCTCATTCAATATTGTTTTACGTTAGTGAAGTGTTGCAAATATCTTTACACAGAGATAATAGTGTGTGCAAGGGTTTGTATTTTTGGCCTTTTATTCTTTAACCAGTAAGAAAATATTGGCAGCGTAATGCAATTCAACCCTAAAATTTCGATCCAAATCAATAGTTTTAGCATTAAACCAACAGGAATTAAATGGATTAAAGAAATTCTTTTGTTAATAAATATTATATTTATAGAACGGCAGATTTTCTTATTTCTTCAAAAATAATTTTGAAACGTTGCTAAAATTCCTTATAAAGTTAGATGCACAATTATAATACATTATGTACCAATGAGAAAATCAGTAGGATTTGCTTGGGAGTCCTCAGTGAGCGGTTCGAATCCTCTTCATGGCTAATACTAATTTCCCCATTCTTTATAAACATGTGTAGCAAGACTCCTGAGGCTTTACAAGAGTCACCTTGAATAAAGAAACTTTTTTTTTATATATAATTTCAAATTGGTATTGAAAGTACATTTTTAAAAGCAGGAATACGTTTTCTTAATTTTTTATTTCTTTTTTTTTTGGGGGGGGGAGGTCACAATTCTTCGTCAGGTGAAGCATGAATAAGCTGCAATAAGCTAAAATTTGAGAGGTCAAGCGTAGGTACGAAACTTGATTAAATAAGTCCCCCCCCCCCCTCAGGCCAGACCTGCCTTTACTGTGGCACACCAACACGTCCTCCCAATAGAATGTTGCATTTTGACGTATACTCCACCTATCGTCAAAATTTGTCATACTAGAAAATGGAAGCGACTCGTGAAATTGCCATAATGTCCCGTTTTCTGTTTTGGGTCCTGTGGTAGGTTAGGATAAGGGCACTTTCATACGACAGTTTCCTGACGTTGGGGCAGCTTAGGAGGCCGGGCTGGGTACAGAACCAGAAGGTGTAAAGGTACAAGCACTGAAGCTATTATTGGACTCATATATCCAGTCACATTCCTTACAGATCTCGGTAGTGAAGAATGTATTGTTGTTGATGTTTGTGAGAATGTATTTCTGAACTGGAATTACGTTGTCAGTGGCCTAATATCCACCAGACAAGGGTTAAGTAAACACAAGTCTCTGATCCACACATACATATATATTATACAATTGTCTGAACACAAAGGTGTGAGAGAGCGTCTGGTCTCATAGGCCAGATTCACGAAGCAGTTACGCAAGCACTTACGAAACTGTATATCTTTTCTCAATCTTTGGCGGCTTTGCTTACAATTAATAATCAGTTAATGAGCTCCGAAGCACCAGGAGGCTGACATGACCACACACTAGAAGGTGAAAGGAATACTAGTAAGTATTGTAATGTTAGAGAAAACATCTTTCCACTGATATGAATCAAGAATTTTGCTGGATGTAATTCAATGCATTACGGATTGCGACATTTAAGGTTCTAAGGAGTATTGACAAAGCAGATTAGGATAAAATAATTAATAAGTGTCACATGAGTCATATACTAATTCCTCGGGAAATGTCAGATGAGATCTAGCGACAATTAGTGCCATCACCGTCAGTAATCCCGGCCAGTAATCCCAGTAAGGCTCCGTGCGAGAAGGAACTGTGAGACCATAACAAAACACACTGCCGCCTCTCACGTCATCAACCCATTACTGACCTCCAACTACCATATTACACACTATTTTGTGAACATTATTTGTAATTATCTTAACCCATCTTCTCAGATGTGAGATGAGAAATTAAGGCAAGACCCAATGAGACTTGTAGAATGGGCAGCATTTTATAGGAGAAATATCTAACAACCCTGAGGATAATTCCCATCTTTTTGAAGTGCTTGAAAATACCAGACATTTAAGGCAGAAAAACTAAGGCTACAATGTCTTATGCATTGTACTTAGAGTTAAGATAAATCTATAACATGAAATATTTTAATGCAATCAGCACAGAAGCAGGATTTTAATAATAAAAAACATGAAGCGAGACATAATTCTCTGTGTTGCGAGCTTTTGTCTTCACCCAAGACTTGGTTACAGAATAATGCCTCTTGAAGGTTGACGCAAGAATTATTATTATGCAATAAAACAAACACATTTATTTAGAATATAGGTAGTTAGCAAGTGGAATAAAATAGAAGGGCATCTATTAGAATTATTCCCAATAGGGGCGTCTCTGCTAGCAGAGAGACACACCTGCTAGCACAGAGACACACCTGCTAGCACAGATACACACCTGCTAGCACAGAGACCCACCTGCTAGCACAGAGACCCACCTGCTAGCACAGAGACCCACCTGCTAGCACAGAGACACACCTGCTAGCACAGAAACCAACCTGCTAGCACAGAGACCCACCTGCTAGCACAGAGACCCACCTGCTAGCACACAGACACTCCTGCTAGTACAGAGACCCACCTGCTAGCACAGAGACCAACCTGCTAGCACAGAAACACACCTGCTAGCACAGAGACACACCTGCTAGCACAGAGACCCACCTGCTAGCACAGAGACCAACCTGCTAGCACAGAAACACACCTGCTAGCACAGAGACACACCTGCTAGCACAGAGACCCACCTGCTAGCACAGAGACACACCTGCTAGCACAGTGTGACGATAATCTCTTTCAAGAGAGATTGAGCCTGCTCTTCCCTATATCATTTACATCATTCTACAAGTACAAGATGCTATATTGAAGATAGTCCACCAGTATCACAAAACGTTTTGCCCAGGAAGCAAAGCGTACCTTGCACCACCAGACACGCCGGCTCTCCACCCGTCGTCAATGAGCAAACTACCCATTCTCCGCCTGCCTGCTCCTGATTGGCTGGTGTATCGCCGACAGCACACCTGCACCTGCACTCACGCCCTCTACCTGAGTCGACGTCTGGGCCAGCTCACACCGTCCTCCTCAGAATATCTTTGTGCTCTTAGAAGTTGACATCTCTCTCTGGTAGACTAAGCCCTGGCTGTCGTGTACTAAGGGAGGTGGCAGCTCTAGCCAATATTCTCAGCACCTGATTATTATTATTGTCTTGCACATTATTTTGTTTTAGAGTAAATTTCATATCTATTAATTATTCATGTTGTTTTGTTTGTTGACTTGTTTTGAATTTTACGTAAGCCAAGGGATTGTCTTTGTTTATATCTTGTTTTCAAATGAAATTAAAATTTCATTGTTTATATTTTGTGTTTTGCGTGTCTTCCCATTACCTTACCACAGACAAACAGGCAAGCAGTCTCTTTTTTTCATGTAAGTGTGACAAGGCATTGCCACCTGCCATTGGAGGACTGCCGAACATCAACACTCCAACACTTTACCGTCACATTTCATGGGGGCCTGTCCAAGGAGCTTCACTCAGGTACTAGTACCAGAACGTAAATTTGTGGTAAGCGTACTTGGCTTTGGTACAGTTGCTTTTCACTATTTTTAATATTAAATTTTATTTTCATATGGTGCTGTGTGTATTGTGCATTCCAAGAGTAGCATATGGTGAGTGTGAGACAACTTTGGATTACGTGGTGACTGTCGGCCGCAGTCATTCTCTTAATTGGTCATCTTTCCCTCCGTGTTATTACTCGTGTTTACCATCTTTTGTCCCTAGGATATTTCTCATATTTTCGGCAGATCATCATATTGGTACTGTGGTCTGTCCCCGGGTCAAGAGCACCTAATCTTCTGCAATCCGACTGTAGGAGGATAAAGAGGGCCATAGTTCCTCTAGCACGAACTTTGTTGCTAAATTGGGACCTCAGCAGCAGTTCTCGTCACCAGTTGACACCTCGCACCCCTACACGTCGGTCAGAGATGATGATATTTACTTAGGTAGGGAATTAGCTTTCTTTTTTTCAGAGCACAAAAGTTTGCTAATTCTGTAAGTATCATATTTCATTTCAGTGGGAAAAACTTGCTTATGTCCTATAGAGACTCGGCAAGGTATGCCTACATTCTTGGACTACCTAATTCACTTTTGAGGCAATTAAATGTTTCATTTGTTTTAGAAACTCAGTTTCGCTTGTTTAGTAGGATTTTCTTGCCCTTATCCTCTTACATGAGTACCGGGTACAAGATTTCCTGCGACCTTGATTTATTAATCATTTATCATCTTGAAATTAACATTAATTGTTAACGATTCCACAGGATAGGTACCAGTTGCCACGTTGTCCTGTTTCTGACATTCACCATATCACAACAGTATATTCGTTGTTCATTTATTTGCTAATTTCACCATGTTTCGTCTCCAAGTTTCCGTGCAGATCCATCAGGTGCAATAGGGAACTTAAGTCGTGCCAAGAGGACCGAATTACAAAGTCTTCCACATGAGTATCGACTAGATGTTCCCCCATGGAGCCAACAAAAATGAACTGCATAACCTGTTACTAGATTATCTCTTAGAGGAAGGTAAGATTGACTCTGAAACTCACGAAACTTACTCTATTGCAGATAAACCTGATTTGGCAGCTATGAAACTCAAACTGGAAATTGCCAAGATCGAGCGAGAGCAGCAAAGGGAAGCCCTCGAACAACAAAAAGAAGCTTTACAACTGAGGAAAGAAGAAGTCGCCCTCAAGGAACGTGAAACTGCAGTACTCCGTGAACGTGAGCAAGTACAGCTTGAAGCAAAACATCGTCACCTGGAGATGCATCGCGAGCATGACAAACAACAAGCAGCTCTGGCTATGGAATGTCGTCAACAAGAATTCGCGTTGGAAACTACACACCTCGCTCAACGCCAGCCAGCTACCGCCAGTCTTCCAGTAAGTTTCAATATCTCCCATGCAAGTAAGTTAATGCCACCATTTGTAGAGACAGAGGTCGACGTATTTTTTACCACCTCTGAGACCCTTACTAATCAACTTAGCTGGCCTGCCGACCAATGGACTACCCTTCTCAGAGTACATCTCACAGGTAGAGCTGCAGTTACACTCAGTACTTTGGCGTCTGAGAATGACTACCAGACCCTGAAGCAAGCAGTGTTGGACGCCTACCTTCTCTCCACCGAAAGCTACCGAAGAAAATTCCGTGACCACCTAAAGGCAAGTACCACCACCTTTCTAGAATTTGCTAATACCAATAGGAGATATTTTATGAAATGGCTGGAAGCAGCACATGTCTCTACCTTTGCAGAACTCGTCAACCTCATGCTAGTTGAAGAATTCTTGAGGCGTGTGCCTCCTCCTGTCCGTTTATATTTAGCAGATAAAGAAGAAACCGACTACCTAAAGTGTGCTAAGTTGGCTGACACTTACAGCCTCATCCACCGGCTGACACCAGAACCATCTTCCAGTAAGAAGTCGTGGTACAGTTACGAGAAAGTGAGTACCGATCAAGCTGGCTCGCAATTGTACTGTACGTATTGTAGACTCTATGGACATACCATAGATAAATGTGGTAAGTCTCAATACAAAGGTAATACTGAATCCACTAAACCCAAACAGACTCCTCCTAAGTCCGGTAAGCCTGTGATGAATGTTGGTGTTCATCTTAATGATCTTTCTCTCTTCAGTAAACACCTGTATCCTGGAACTGTCTCTACCAACGGTTCAGATCCGGAGGGACGTTTCAAACTGAAGATCTTGAGGGACACAGCGCTCTTCAATCAATCATTTTGAAATCAGCTGTGCCCAATATCGCCTACACCGGGGAAATCGTCTTCATCACTGACCTCACTGCTACCACTCCTTATCCACTCGCCAGAGTCCACCTGGATTGTCCCTTCGTGATCGGTGAAGTCCAAGTCGCCATCAGGGAAAAGCCTTTTCCCATGCCTGAAGTGCAACTTCTCCTGGGCAACGACTTGGCAGAAGACCTGCAACCGACCAACCTGATCATCATGGACAAACCCCAGGTGTGTACCCCTGTAATGGATAATCCCATCTTTGAGTATGTTCCAGCAAAGGATCAAGAGAGTGATGAAGTTTCTCCTCCGGTTTTGGTGACCACCCGTGCACAAGCTGCACGACCACAGCCAGCTGACTCTACTGCTACCGCTGTCCCTCAAGACCCTCAGAAACTACCCCCGAATCTGACCACGTTGGAGTTCCGTAAGTTACAGAGGGAAGATCTTACCTTGACACCATTATTCTTCCAGGCTGAGACTCAACCTGACAGTATTCCTGGGTTCTTTCTAGAGAACGAGTTGCTCTACCGCAGATACAGACCCAGTAAACTGAAGGAGGAGGACGATTGGGCCAACGTCGAACAACTAGTGATTCCTGCCAGCCTGCGGCCCACTATTCTACACCTGGCCTACGGAGCACTCTCCCACTACGGATTTAACAAGACTTACCATGGAATCCGTCAAGACTACTACTGGCCAGGTATGGTAAATAGCATCAAACAGTACGTCAAACAGTGTCATACATGTCAGATGGCAGGTAAACCGAACATCTCTATCCCCAGAGCACCACTGACACCCATCCAGGTGCCTGCAGAACCTTTCCACAGACTTATTATAGACTGTGTTGGTCCTTTACCTCGGACCAGTTCTGGCAACGCCTATATACTAACCATCCTGTGTCCTACCACCAGATTCCCCATAGCAGTTCCAGTAAAGAACATTACGGCTGCTACGGTGGTGAAACACTTATTGAAGATCTTCACCCAGTATGGATTTCCAAGGGAGGTTCAGAGCGACTGTGGCACCAACTTCACCAGTGATCTCTTTAAGAGGACACTGGAAGAGTTCAACATCACACAGGTATTGTCCAGCCCCTATCATCCTGCTTCACAGGGTTCTCTTGAGTGTAGTCATCAGACTATTAAAGCACTCCTGAAGAAGTTTTGCAATGAAACCTCTAAGGATTGGGATAAACATCTAGATCTCATCATGTGTATATTTAGAAGTCTTCCCAATGAGTCTCTAGGAGTATCTCCTTATGAGATGCTCTACGGACGTAAGTGCCGTACTCCTCTCAAAGCTTTTAAAGACTCTCTACGTGATGCCACCTTCAGTGAGCATCAGAATGTGCCCCAGTTTCTTCAAAACCTACAACACATTCTAGAGAGGGTGCATAACTTTGCTAAGGATAATCTATTGAAAGCACAGGAGAGGATGAAGACTCATTACGACCAGAACAGCAAAGTAAGGAAATTTATACCGGGAGACTTCGTGTTGGCCTATTTCCCTATCCCAGGTTCTCCCTTGCAAAACAGGTTTTCAGGACCCTACCGCATCAAGGAGTGCAGAAACAACCACAACTACGTTCTAGAGACTCCAGATAGGCGGCGGAAGACCCAGTTGTGCCACGTCAACCTCCTGAAGCTATATTACGGTACTCCTCCCACTGTGTTAATAGCATATTCTTCCTTTAAAGGTCCATACATCCACAGTGAGACCTTCCCTGCTTCTCCTCCCGAAAGCACTGACACTGAGTCAGCGCTTTCCAATTCGGAAATCCTCCCTGATCTTCATAACCATTTTCAGGACCCTAATAGTGCTCCTTTGCCATATTCTAATCCAATTCTCGCCTCGCCAGATATCACCAAGCCTTTCATCCTCCATGATGTCGACGCCAGTGGTACCGGCATCGGGGGTGACCTAATGCAACAACGAGGCGAGGAGAATATACCTGTTAGCGACCACATCTATAAGGAACTACAGCACCATCGACAGGGAGCTACTCATCGTCCTGAACTTGAAGCACTTCAAACAATACCTGAAAAGTGCTCGGTCTACCACCATCTACACGGACCACAACACCCTACACCTCCTGCAGCAAGCCCAATTCAACACTCGACGGCTTGTACAATGGGCTTGATATCTACAGAAATTCAACCTGGAGATCTCTATATCAAGGAGTCTGACAACATCATAGCTGACGCCCTCTCCAGAGTCTATGAAGTAGAGGCAACTCCACCTATCACTCTACCACATGAAGACATAACTTCCTCCGGAACCGCAGGCTTCGGGGGAGAGTTCTGACGATAATCTCTTTCAAGAGAGATTGAGCCTGCTCTTCCCTATATCATTTACGTCATTCTACAAGTACAAGATGCTATATTGAAGATACGTCCACCAGTATCACAAAACGTTTTGCCCAGGAAGCAAAGCGAACCTTGCACCACCAGACACGCCGGCTCTCCACCCGTCGTCAACGAGCAAACAACCCATACTCCGCCTGCCAGCTCCTGATTGGCTGGTGTATCGCCGACAGCACACCTGCACCTGCACTTACGCCCTCTACCTGAGTCGACGTCTGGGCCAGCTCACGCCGTCCTCCTCAGAATATCTTTGTGCTCTTAGAAGTTGACATCTCTCTCTGGTAGACTAAGCCCTAGCTGTCGTGTACTAAGGGAGGTGGCAGCTCTAGCCAATATTCTCAGCACCTGATTATTATTATTGTCTTGCACATTATTTTGTTTTAGAGTAAATTTCATATCT
This sequence comes from Procambarus clarkii, assembly GCF_040958095.1. Taxonomy (NCBI): domain Eukaryota; kingdom Metazoa; phylum Arthropoda; class Malacostraca; order Decapoda; family Cambaridae; genus Procambarus; species Procambarus clarkii. The sequence continues at coordinate 34,911,044 of NC_091152.1, forward strand.
ATTAATTATTCATGTTGTTTTGTTTGTTGACTTGTTTTGAATTTTACGTAAGCCAAGGGATTGTCTTTGTTTATATCTTGTTTTCTAAAGTAATTAAAATTTCATTGTTTATATTTTGTGTTTTGCGTGTCTTCCCATTACCTTACCACAGACAAACAGGCAAGCAGTCTCTTTTTTCATGTAAGTGTGACAAGGCATTGCCACCTGCCATTGGAGGACTGTCGAACATCAACACTCCAACACTTTACAGTCACACACCTGCTAGCACAGAGACCCACCTGCTAGCACAGAGACACACCTGTTAGCACAGAGACACACCTGCTAGCACAGAGACACACCTGCTAGCACATAGACACACCTGCTAGCACATAGACCCACCTGCTAGCACAGAGACACATCTGCTAGCACAGAGACACACCTGCTAGCACAGAGACACATCTGCTAGCACAGAGACACACCTGCTAGCACATAGACACACCTGCTAGCACAAACACTTTTTCAAACAATAAAGTCGGGCAAGAAAAATAAAAGCATATAAAAATTTTGTGAAAGACATTTAATACAAATAAACTTTGCTCATTAGCCATAACTTTTATCTTCGCGTCATCTGCGTGACGCAAGCCTTAATCAGTTGCACAAAGTTGCATAACAGCTCTTTAAAGAGGAGGAAACCATTGTTTTTTGCCCGATTAGAGAGTCGAATCATTAATATATTGAGTCGAGTCATTAGGATAGTGTCCTCTATTGTATATAAATACTAATTTGCCGGAATTTACCTGAGGGTCGTTATTTCCAGTGGCCACTACGGGGACAGGAAGCCTGCAGTTCGTCCGGCCCCCTCCCCCAATATGGTACACACACAAATGTAAACCATATATTTGAAACATATTTCTCCAGCTATGTGATGCTCCAGGTTCCTGTTGGAGCCTTCGGTGACGGAGTAAATTACCAGGTAATAATGTTGTCCCATGAGAGAGATGTAGTGAACACTGACACAAGTGGAGTGAGAGCACTCACATCACCAGCCTGAGTGCCTGCAGGGAGGTGAAGGTGTCACAGTCATGCATCTTGCACCGCTGTGCAACATGCGAACGAATACACAGAGAGTAATCACTCACACATCACCTTAGTGTGATTACTCTCGGTGTATATAAAGAGAAGCGACACAGGTGGAACACTCCTAGATGACAGAGCCAGAGGGCATGAGGGAGGGGGGGGATTGTATGAAAATCCAGCTTCAGTAAAAGCCTCAGGAACCCTCGTGTTCTCAGTAGAACTCCAGGTTGCAATCCTTTTTCATCGTGTCGTGGCCTAGTTGTCGGGGGCGTGTGTGCCTGCGCCAAACGCATAGGTTCGAATCCTCATCACCGCTCCTACTTATTTTCTCAAAGCGAATGGATCTAACATTTATAGGTTTATATTCTTAAGAGATCCGGAGTAAATAATGCTTCGGAAAATTGTGTTGGCGATTCCTGGCCTACGTTGCCTGGTAACGAATAGGTTCCGGAACCACTGCATTGTTTTAAGCTCTGAATAGACCAACACATGAGTGGTTAAGGCTGCATATAAAGAGGAACAGCTTGGTATATGCCAACGGTCCTTGTGTATCCGCCTGTGTTTGGTAGTTCACCTTCAACTGTTGCTTATTTGTGTCTTGGACGTTGGAGAATCTTGATCTTACTAATAATTGTTGTTTCATTGCTAAGTGTATCTATCACACCAGAGTGATACACACAGTTTATAACTATTATAGGTTGCAGAGAAGAGTTTGAGGGGGGGGAGGTAGGTGGGTTAGTGGACAGTCTGGACGGGGGGGGGTTAGTGGACAGCCTGGACGGGGTGTTAGTGAACAGTTTGGACGGGGGGAGGTTTAGTGGACAGTCTGGACGGGGGGGAGGGGGTTAGTGGACAGTCTGGACGAGGGGGGGGGTTAGTGGGCAGTCTGGACGAGGGGGAGGGGGTTAGTGGACCGTCTGGACGGAGGGGGTTAGTGGACCGTCTGGACGGGGGGTGGGGGAGGTTTAGTGGACAGTCTGGACGGGGGGGGGTTAGTGTAGTGGACAGTCTGGATGGGAGGGTTAGTGGACAGTCTGGACGGGGGGGGGAGGTTTAGTGGACAGTCTGGACGGGGGGGGGGGTTAGTGGACAGTCTGGACGGGGGGGAAGGGGGTTAGTGGACAGTCTGGATGGGGGGAGGGGGTTAGTGCACAGTCTGGACGGGGGGAGGGGGTTAGTGGGCATCCTGGACAGGGGGGGAGGGGGTTAGTGTGTAACAAACTAGGCTGTTGTAAGAATTATCCAGAGTGGTTTATCGACAAAAGAGAACGGGAACCTGAGCCCGCATGGTGACCTGGGAACCTGACCCCCAGGGGAATTCGCGATGGAAATAACCGACGCTTTGTTCATAAGCTGCGTATAATGAACCATCCTATAGTATTCAGTAATTTAGAGAAATTAGCCTTTATTCATTTTGCATTAAAATTGTATTGTATAATAGTACTGGATACAATATCAAGAGTATTCTAATTATTGAGTTTAAGTCACCATCAGTGACGTCACGAATCAGATCTAACTTGTAAGGCGGAGTGACCGGCGGTCATAGGTCAGCAGGGTTGACAGGTCTACTATTTCTCAAAGTTCAATTATCCATTTTTGGGGGATCGGGAACAGCTTTGCCGTTAGATGTTTGTGTAATTTAATTTCAGTAAAATAATTCAACCAGTCTGGATCAATTCAGTACAAACAGAGGTTAATTGTTATAACTTAAACCTTGCTAGTAACTTGGTGAAACTTTGACAAGGCGGAAGGATACAATGTTCTAGTCTGGGCTAGGCCAGACGAGGACAGATCAGTGTGGAAACAGGAGCAGCTGGGAGAGGTCAAATATCTTACCTCTCCCCGAGACCAGCCCAACATCTTTAGCTGGTAAAACATAGAGGTAGAGTTGCTATTGTTATGTATAGAAATAGTCTCATTTGCCATTCAGGTCAAGTAGGGAGTGTTAAAGTGACAGGGAGTGAACATATTTAGATTTTGTTTTAGTTTTTCTTTTAATAAATTAAATTTGTTAATATTTTGCATTTTATTATTTCCATGTGTTTTATGTGTAAACTTGTCCTGGTCACGTGGTCCGCACGAGGTAAAGTTGGATTGGGCGCCGATTCTAACATCGAATTGGAATTATCATTACCGTGTAATTTATTCCACACTCAAGGTTATCGTTTATAGTGGGGATCAAGCCCCTAGGTTGATTAATTAGCGTGATCGATCCAGACCTCGATCATTGCTCTTGTGTTACTGGTCTGGTGGTGGCAGCGTAGAGGCGACTCTAGGGTTTTGCTCAAAGCCTAGGTCACGTCATACTGGGTGTAGAATCCTAAGTCGGTCAATCGTCTTAGGACCACGTGGCGTGGAGTTGGCTTTGGTAAAAGTTTTGGAGTCCCTTGGTAGAGAATAAAAAGTAAGAATACGGGTAGAGAGGGAAAAGAAGGAAGATAAGAGAGAGGAACCCTAACCCCGTGTTACAATGGTGCACAGCGGTGGTTTCAACAATTTTGTTTGAAATTGTTGAAAGGCTCACGCGTCTAGCCGTTCGAACACGTGCGCGGATGCTAAGGAGACAGCCGCGGGCCAGGATTAGCAGTGCGCCCCACAACAGTGCGTTTGAGTGGGGATTGGCGAATCTTGGGTCATGCGGGCTGATATGATTAAGGTTTAGTTAGTAAGCTTAGGCTGTTAAAATAGATTTATTGAAAAGGAGACCGCTCCGAGTTGATTGGACTGGGTACCATACTCGACCCATTGCAATTAATTCAGAGGTGTTGGGAGCCGCCATACTCTCAACAGCAGTTCCTTAAGGGCTGTCGGGGGCGGATATATCTGTGGGACGCCAGTAGATAGTCCGAGGGCGTTATTAGACGACCCAAAACGCTAGGAAAAACGTAATCCGTGAAGGGCGTTGCGGCCTCCGAGGGACGGACTAGTAACCTACCTAGCAGCGATTCAACAACTAAGTGATCGCACACTTAGTGGAGGTTGAGTCGTCCCTAGTCATAATTGTTGCTGAAAGCTGCGTGTCGCTCTGTTGGAACCTAGATGGTGTGGCCTCTAGGCTAGGTGTGGTACGGCGAGCCGGTAGGAACAATTATAAGATTAAGTCGAGTGCATTTTTGAATTAAGTATACTTCAATTTATAAAGTAATTTCCAATTATTTTCGTTGTTCTAGAGATTAATTTTTTTTTCCCTTACATTCAATCCCCGGTTAAAATTTTTTTTTATCAAAGTGTTTAGCATTTTCTTGCATATTAGGCTAAGTGCGTACATTAAGCTTTGCTATTCCCTGTTGTATTAGTCTAAGTCAGAGGTGTTGTTGCTAGAGTGTAGTTAATCCTCTGGACTTAGGGCTATTGGTCGGTCACTATAGTAAGTGAAGGAGTTTAAGGGATAGTAAGTTGCGTGTAAATGTTATTTGTCCGTGGAATATTTCTAAGTATTTTGGGATAAGTTTTCGGCTAAGTCAACGTCGGAAAGTCGTTAACTGTAATTAATTTGTATTCGTGGGTCACGTGTATGATCTGGGCGTCATTAGGATTCCCCAGTCGATGCGAGTGATATTTTCTAGTTTTTACCAGTAAGACGGTAGAATTGTGTTTGTAGACTTAGAATTTTTTGTAGAAACAGACACGTAAGTGGAAAATTTTCTAAGTCCAGCTTGGGCTAGAATCTGACTTTTTGGCGAAAATTCGAATTTTCATGTTTTGTGTATATTCTGGGGCCAATATTACTTTCTAGTGCGCGCAAGGGACGTAATTCTGTCCGTAAGCATTAAACAGTGATAAGTACATTTTTGCCGAATTAAAGTATTTTTTCGAGAAAATCGTGTTGTAATTTTGTCAGAGTCCATAGGAGGTGAAAATCTGGGATTTTGACGAAAATTCGAATTAATGAGTGTTGAAACCGCCCGATGTGTCAGTATTGTTCTGTATACAACGTCAGTATTAAATAATAACTTATTTATATCTGGGAACGAGAAACCCAAATTTTTGTGAATTAAAGGAGTTTTGTGATATTTGGGGTGATAGAAAAATTTTTCCCTCGGAGTCAGGAAAATTGGCAGAGTCCAGCAATTGAGTAAAAACGCAGTTTTTTTTTATAAAAAGTCAATTTTGGTAAGCAAATATATGTCCTGGGTGTCTATATTAATCGCTAGAGCGGGTTATTAACGTAAAACTAGTTATTTTCCTTCAGAACATAAATTTTGATTTTTCAGCGTTTAAGCGAAAAAGCGCGGGACTTAGTTTTTTTTTCAGCGCAGCTGGTCCCGCTCCATCAGTCATCAGTGGCCACGCTGCTCACTTCAAGTGCGCTTAGTATTCAAATTCAGTAAATATTCTTTATTACTCCATCACGAGTGCTGCGCGTTAGTTGCGTTATCATTTAAATTGTTTTATATAAATTAGATTCTTTAATTTTTTTTAACGTAAAGGACTTGGTTTCAGCAATAGAACTGCGGGATATTTCACGGTCAGACATCAGTGCGGGGCAGACACTCATTCATTGGATTCACTTCAGCGATTCTGTCGATAAATCGGTGTATTTCCTACTTTGGGGATTTAGTAGTTGTTTCTTGGAAAAGAGTTGCGATTTTTTTTATTATTTGTGTAAGATCACGGTTGTAGTGAGTCCGGGTCGAGGGTGTACTAAAGGGTAGTTTAGAAGAGACATGGCACACCAGGAATCACAGAAAATGTTTAACCCAGATAATGACCAGTCAGTGGGGACCAGTGGGAGTGGAAGTGGAAGTGTAGAGGACAGCACCTCTTCCGACACCACTGGGGACCACCTAGGTACACCTCATCCGTCACTACAACAACCCCAACCCCATCCTCAATTCCCATACCAACCCCATCCTCAATTCCCATACCAACCCCATCCTCAGTTCCCATACCAACCCTTCCCCCAACCCCAGGCCACTCCATACCCATTCCAACCCCAGGCCACCCCATACCCATACCCATTCCAACCCCAGGCCACCCCATACCCATACCCATTCCAACCCCAGGCCACCCCATACCCATACCCATACCCATTCCAGCCCCAGGCCACCCCATACCCACCCCAACCTCAATCCACACCCCAGCCTGAGGTCACCCACACCATACCTCAACCCCAACCTCCATCCACACCCCAACCCGAGGCCACCCACACCATACCTCAACCCCAACCCCAATCCGCACCCCAACCCCAGGCCACCCACACCATACCTCAACCCCAACCTCAATCCACACCCCAACCCGAGGCCATCCACACCATACCTCAACCCCAACCTCCATCCACACCCCAACCCCAGGCCACCCACACCATACCTCAACCCCAACCCCAGGCCGCCACAGCCTTAGACAGGCAGATGCGCACGGAGACGCCGGGCACTCAGTTGTCGCCATACGTAGAGGCGTTAAGTAAAGGCGAGGGAGCCAAGCCGAGTAACTGTGGCGCGGGTTCATCAGGCGGGAAGCAGCCCACAGCTGCAAGTTCGAGCCACCCTGCGCGGGGTACCAACAAAGATCCGCGGAGGTGTTACTCCTGCTGGAAGCGCGGGCATATACAGAGGGACTGTGAAGTCACTCCTACGAGAGCATGAAAGCAGGCTCCTAGTGATGGTAGGCCTACTTTTGAGGTGAAAGTGGAAGGTGTAAGATTGACAGCTTTTGTTGATACAGGAAGCCAGGCAACGGTAATTAAAAAGTCAGCCTTCAGCACTTTTAAGTATGCACGTCTTAAACGTTGCGCAAAGACATTAACAGCGGTCAATGGGGAAAATATTGAGATCGTAGGTCAAGGTACAGTTAATTTTGAGATTGATGGGGAATTGCAGCCTCACACATGTACGATCGTAGAGAACCTTGATTTTCCTGGTCACATCTTAATGGGAACTGATTTTCTGTCGCGATTTGATTATTCCTTGTCTGCTCAAATAGGGGCTAGGAACTGCAGGTTGCAGTTGGGACAGACTTCCTACCCAGTGGAGATGATCGACCATCCCCCAGTTGTAGCTTCAATTAAGAGGAAGCTGAAATATAATGCGCACTATCCAAAATTGATTTTTAAGTCTCTTCCAGACACAGTTAAGAGGTCATGCGCATTGCATGCATTGACCAAACAGAGTTGCCCACCACATTCTGTTAAATTTATTAAAGTAGCCGTGGGACGTCACATACAACCAGGTACCACCCTTCAGGTGGCTGGGAGATGTGATAGTTTATTAATTCCTCATCACTTAGTTGTAGTGCTCGATAAAGGTGCACTCATTCCAGTTGTCAATCTTTCACATAAGACTTTTCGCTTCAGGGCAGGTGATAGGGTATCTCAGGGAATCATGGTGGAGGACACAGAAATCTTTCACCATGAGTCAGCTGAGACGCCAGCCGTCACTGCACAATGTAGTGCACTGAATATGTTGAACACTAAAACACCATTCAAAGTACAATACGAAACGGGAAACGTTGCACAGAATGTAGAGGAAGTGGAAAAATTAATTTCAGCACTTGATTTGCAACATGTTGCACAGGCGGATAGGAAGGCACTGAGAGGAGTTTTACGAAAATTCCCGAAATTGTTTGCGACAGAGGATGACCAGATTGGTCTCCTTGATAAGATCGAGCACACCATTCCAACTGGTGACCATTTGCCTGTGTACACAAGACAGTGGAGGTTGCCGGAACAGGCAAAGAACATTATCAGGGAGGAGTGCCAGAAAATGTTGAGACAGGGCGTGATAGAGCCTAGTACGTCACCGTGGCTCTCTCCTGTTGTGCTAGTTCGGAAACCGGACGGTAGTTATCGTTTCTGTGTTGACTACCGGAAGGTGAACGAACTAACTAAGGGTGATGTGTATCCGTTGCCCCGAATACAGGAGATAATAGATCAATTTGGTGCGGCTAAGTATTTCTCAACTCTTGACGCAAAATCGGCGTATTGGGCGATTCCGGTGGCAGAACAAGATAGGGAAAAAACAGCATTCTCGGATGGTAGGCACACTTATCAATTCCGTAGGATGCCGTTTGGTTTGAAGACAGCGCCTTCGTCGTTTCAAAGGGCCATCAACTTCATTCTTAGTCCGGTACTGGGTAGGCATTCTTTAGCGTACCTGGATGATGTTGTGATATATTCCAGGACGTTTGAGGAACACCTGCAGGACTTGACTGAGACTTTGAAGTTGTTAGATCAGGCAGGTTTCAGGCTGAATGTTCAGAAGTGCACCCTGGCGGCTCAGAAATTCAAATTTCTGGGGTTCCAGGTGTGCCCGGACGGTATCCGACCTGACCCAGACTCTTGCCGCGCCATTGCTGACATGCCTACTCCAAGGACAGCAAAGGACGTGCGTAGGTTTTTGGGGGCGGCCGGATATTTTCGTCGTCATATTGAAGGTTTCGCTGGCATTTCAACACCCCTGACTGATCTGACAAAGAAAAATGCGAAGTTTGTGTGGAAATCAGAACATGACGAGGCCTATCGCAAACTGAAAGACCAACTAATCACGACACCGGTATTGGCTATTCCTGATTTTGAGAAAGAGTGGGAGGTGCACACTGACGCCAGCGGTATTGCTATTGGCGGGTGCTTAATTCAGCGAGACGCGGATAATTTACCCCATCCAGTAGCCTATTTCAGTAGGAAGGTCAAAGGACCTGAAGTTCGCTATTCAGCTACGGATCGGGAGGCACTGGCAGTAGTAGAATCAGTTAGGTATTTCGAGCCTTACCTATTTCAGCAGCACTTTGTAATCTACACAGACCATCGAGCGTTAACACACATATTTAAAAAGCGAACGAAATGCCCACGAATGTCACGCTGGTCTCACGAACTTTCGGCCCACTCATTCCAGATCTTGTACAAGCCTGGTCCAGCACATGTTGTGCCAGATACGCTAAGTAGAAATATAGCGGCAATGCAGATTAATGAAAATATTGAAACCATTCCATCAGATAAAATGAGAGAATACCAGATGAGCGAGCCTAGATGGAAAGAAATCATTGAGTATTTAGAGGGAGGAAAATACCCGAAAAAGAAAAAGAATTTACCTATTCATGATTTTGAGATGAAACAGGGCGTCCTGTATTATGTTAATAGCCAGAATGATAGGGCAGTATTTCAGCTAGTTATTCCGGACGCGTTGCGGTCATCAGCGTTAAAGCTTGCACATGCTTCAAAAATTGCAGGGCATCCGGGGATCTTTAAAACGCACTTAAAAGCAAAGTCTCTATTTTATTTTCCAGGATTACTTTCTGAGGTAATCAATTTCGTGAAGTCGTGCCCTCGTTGCCAGAGGAGGAAAGGTACCCTTAAGGTACAAGCCCCACTTCAGGAATTTCCTGAAATTTGTGAACCGTTAGATCGTGTGGGGGCAGATCTGATTGATTTACACCACAGTCATGCGGGTAACAGATACGTGTTGGTGCTAGTTGACCATCTGTCTAGATACACTACACTAGTTGCATTACCTCAGAAGGATTCTCGTACGGTTGCAGATGCGTTCTTGCGTAGGTTCGTTACTGTATTCGGACCTCCTAAAGTCTGTCTCTGACCGGGGTCAAGAATTCAATGGGAATATATTTAGAGAAGTTTGTAAGATTTTAGAGACAACTTCGGCTTTTACAACGGCCTACCACCCACAAGCAAACGGAATGACGGAACGGACTAATCGTTCAGTCAAGGATATGCTTGCAATCCTTGCTGAACATGATGCAAACACCTGGGATGAACACCTACCCTATGTTCAGTTCGCCTTGAATACTGCCATCCACCAATCAATTAACACCCAACCACTTCATTTGTTTACTGGTAATTCATGCAATTTCCCGTCAGGTCTGCTTAACAGACATAATGTTGCATACGGGGAGGACTATCCTTCAGAGGTCCTTGGTAAAATGAGAAATGCATGGAATATTGCAGCTGAAGCGTCCAAGAATGCACGGACTTGGTATGCTCATTTCTATGACAAGAAAGTGCGCCCTCTTGAGTTGAAGGAAGGAAGCCTCGTATTGAGAGTGAATGAGGCTGCGCCCGCCAATCAGAGCAGGAAACTAGCTCCGAGGTGGCGAGGACCATATAGAGTAATTAAAAGGGCGGGGCCGGTTAATCTTGTTATAAAAGGAGTGTTCGAGGACCAGGTGGAAAGGACAATTCACGTGAATAAATTGAAACATTATCATGCTAGAGAGGAATTAGAACTGCCTTCAGCGGGTCTAGTTCCTGACTCAGCAGTGCTGACTCATGGCTTCACCGACTAGTCAGAAGATGAGGATGACCCTCTGTCATCGCTCATCAGTAGTCAGGTGCAGTCTCGCCACCCTATGGTGACGAGATCTCGCGTTATACAGTAAAGTAACTTCCGTGGTTAGTATAATTTAGTATTCAGTAGATTTTCCTGTAAAGGCAATGAGGTGTACTATGTCTATACTTGACTCAGGTAGCAACTTTTACCGTGCTCTGGGGTTCCACCCCTACCAAACCCAGAGTATATCTATGCTTCCGCTGTGTTGTGTCTGTCTGTTCCCAGGTTTGATTGGTACACCGACCCAGTTGTTCCAGCCACACGTGAACCCTTGTCTGTAAAGACCGAGGGGGAAGGCACGTTACACAAAGCCCTCCCCCCACCAGACCCAGTAACCCATACATCAGTTACTTTGGGGATGAGTGACTGTCCAAGAGTCACCCGGCCGACGCCTCACGTCACTAACGAGGTTTTCAGGGCCAGCGAGCTGTCCACATTATAGCAGTCACCGGAGGTGCCATACAACGCCGGGGTAGCTGTCTCGAGATCACCACTACCCACCTGCTGCGTCATCAAGACTGCAGCCATTCCAGCAGTGTTGGAGGAGAGGTCAAGAAATGGAAAGCACGTAGCAGTACTCAAGAATTTCGCCGGAAGATTAATGATTACGTCATCTGAAGTAACAAGAAAGCAGAAGTAAGGCGGTCACAGGTGGAAGGCACGGTTTCCCTACAGAGTACCGGGACTCGCCAATAGAAGGTCGCAAAATTGTCTCCTTTGGCCTAAAGTCGGCGGTACGAGGGTATACACAGTTGGTGTTTACGGCCTAGTAACCTGGTGACATCAAGAAACGCCGGAGATGACGTGAGCAATGATGGAAGACGAGATTCACCTGTTCTGCAAACAAGCAACCCGCCTCTACGACCTTCTGACACCACTCCTGCTAAGAGACACCGTTGGTACATCCAGTTCTGCTCTGCTGTGGTCATCTGCGACGTCAAGTTTAACATCAAGACTGCCGTGTGAACTGTGATTGATATGAAGGCGTGTGGACTGTCGAGAGCAAGATTAATGGCCGAAGTAACAGTATTCTACAGCTGTCACTTGGCACTCAGCTCTACTACACTCTGTCGTCATTCAGGAGTACCGGATGGGAGTACAAGAGGACCAGGTATTGATGTCTACACATGGGGAGAAGCAAGATCGACACCGTCATCGTCAGCGACTACATTCAGCATCCAGCAGCATCGATTTTTTTTCTCGTTTACTCAATATGAACAATTGATACAAACAACAAAGTTGGCTCTGAACATCTGTGTAAAGAACATCTGGACACTTTTGTTTAAATGTTGAAAAACAGATTTAGAATCAATACTTTATAAATGTTGAAAAACAGATTTAAAATAATTCTGGTATAATATATGAATTTTACTCTATAAATTGGTCAGTAATCAAAATCGAAGCCCCTGTGTAATTGTTTCAGCCCAGAACAAACGGTTATGGAAAATTATGTTGTGCTATTTATGCAGAATGTTTGAACACAGGAGAGGCGGACCAATATAAACATTGACACTTCTAGTGAGTGAGAACACTTGGCTGTACAGTCAGCTGAAACCTGTGATATAGTATAGGAATTTTTTTTATATTTTTAGATACATGTAATAAACATTAGGTGTGTTCCTTAGCATGTCAAGGTTGACATTGATGGGGAGTGGGTAGTACATGGATGTGAACTTGATAGTTCCGTAGTACGCTCCCGGATGACTGAAAGTTCAGTCTGAAGTTATAACTTTAATGTTTATGTTTGAGCACGGTGTGGCCGGCTCTAGAGGACACATGGACTTGGCTAGTGAAGAGCCAAGGGAGTTTAATAGCTAGTCTTTGATGGTAGAGTAGGGACATGTTATTTACCTATGTCAGTAAGGATAGGATGTATGTTTCCTGATATTGGAGGATTGCTGTCAGTTGACAGCTGAGAAAAATATGAACATGTTTATTATGATGTTGGACTATTATTTGTCAAATTTTATTAGTTAGGTTAGCTTTTGTTTGTGGCATGAGTTGAATTGTGGGTTTGGATACTAAACCTCGTGATTTTTAACAAATTAACAAGGTTTACTAAGTGCTTGTGCGGGGGGGTTGTAACAAACTAGGCTGTTGTAAGAATTATCCAGAGTGGTTTATCGATAAAAGAGAATGGGAAGCTGAGCCCGCATGGTGACCTGGGAACCTGACCCCAGGGGAATTCGCGGTGGAAATAACCGACGCTTTGTTCATAAGCTGCGTATAATGAACCATCCTATAGTATTCAGTAATTTAGAGAAATTAGCCTTTATTCATTTTGCATTAAAATTGTATTGTATAATAGTACTGGATACAATATCAAGAGTATTCTAATTATTGAGTTTAAGTCACCATCAGTGACGTCACGAATCAGATCTAACTTGTAAGGCGGAGTGACCGGCGGTCATAGGTCAGCAGGGTTGACAGGTCTACTATTTCTCAAAGTTCAATTATCCATTTTTGGGGGATCGGGAACAGCTTTGCCGTTAGATGTTTGTGTAATTTAATTTCAGTAAAATAATTCAACCAGTCTGGATCAATTCAGTACAAACAGAGGTTAATTGCTATAACTTAAACCTTGCTAGTAACTTGGTGAAACTTTGACAAGGCGGAAGGATACAATGTTCTAGTCTGGGCTAGGCCAGACGAGGACAGATCAGTGTGGAAACAGGAGCAGCTGGGAGAGGTCAAACATCTTACCTCTCCCCGAGACCAGCCCAACATCTTTAACTGGTAAAACATAGAGGTATAGTTGCTATTGTTATGTATAGAAATAGTCTCATTTGCCATTCAGGTCAAATAGGGAGTGTTAAAGTGACAGGGAGTGAACATATTTAGATTTTGTTTTAGTTTTTCTTTTAATAAATTAAATTTGTTAATATTTTGCATTTTATTATTTCCATGTGTTTTATGTGTAAACTTGTCCTGGTCACGTGGTCCGCACGAGGTAAAGTTGGATTGGGCGCCGATTCTAACATCGAATCGGAATTATCATTACCGTGTAATTTATTCCACACTCAAGGTCATCGTTTATAGTGGGGATCAAGCCCCTAGGTTGATTAATTAACGTGATCAATCCAGACCTCGATCATTGCTCTTGTGTTACTGGTCTGGTGGTGGGAGCGTAGAGGCGACTCTAGGGTTTTGCTCAAAGCCTAGGTCACGTCATACTGGGTGTAGAATCCTAAGTCGGTCAATCGTCTTAGGACCACGTGGCGTGGAGTTGGCTTTGGTAAAAGTTTTGGAGTCCCTTGGTAGAGAATAAAAATTAAGAATACGGGTAGAGAGGGAAAAGAAGGAAGATAAGAGAGAGGAACCCTAACCCCGTGTTACAAGTGGACAGTCTGGACGGGGGGAGGGGGATAGTGGACAGTCTGGATGGGGGGGGGGTTATTGGACAGTCTGGACGGTGGGAGTTAGTGTAGTGGACAGTCTGGACGGGAGGGTTAGTGGACAGTCTGGACGGGGGGGAGGTTTAGTGGACAGTCTGGACGGGGAGGGGGTTAGTGGACAGTCTGGACGGGGGGGAGGGGGTTAGTGGACAGTCTGGATGGGGGGGGGGTTAGTGGAAAGTCTGGACGGGGGGGGGGGGGTTAGTGGAGAGTCTGGACGGGAAAGGTTAGTGGAAAGTCTGGACGGGGGGGGGTTAGTGTACAGTCTGGACGAGGGGGGATTAGTGGACAGTCTGGACGGGGGGGGTTAGTGGACAGTCTGGACGGGGGGGAGGTTTAGTGGACAGTCTGGACGGGAGGGGGTTAGTGGTCAGTCTGGACGGGGGGGAAGGGGGTTAGTGGACAGTCTGGACGGGGGGGAGGGGGTTAGTGGACAGTCTGGACGGGGGGGGGTTAGTGGACAGTCTGGACGGGGGGGGGGGTTAGTGGGCAGTCTGGACGGGGAGGAGGGGGTTAGTGGACAGTCCGGACGAGGGGGAGGGGGTTAGTGGACAGTCTGGACGGGGGGGGTTAGTGGACAGTCTGGACGAGGGGGGGTTAGTGGAAAGTCTGGACGGGGGGGGGGTTAGTGTACAGCCTGGACGGGGGGGGGGGGGTTAGTGGACAGTCTGAACGGGGGGGGGGGGTTAGTGGACAGTCTTGACGGGGGGGGGTTAGTGGACAGTCTGGACGGGGGGGATAGTGGACAGTCTGGACGGGGGGATTAGTGGACAGTCTGGACGGAGGGGGTTAGTGGACAGTCTAGAATGGGGGGGGGGTTAGTCGACAGACTGGACGGGGGGGTGTTAGTGGACAGTCTGGACGGGGGGGGGGGTGTTAGTGGACAGTCTGGACGAGGGGGGGGTTAGTGGACAGTCTGGACGGGGGGGGGGGGTGTTAGTGGACAGTCTGGATGGGGGGGGGGGGTTAGTGGACAGTCTGGACGGGGGGGTAGTAGACAGTCTGGACGGGGGGGGTTAGTGGACAGTCTGGACGGGGGGGAGTTAGTGGACAGTTTGGGCAGGGGGGGGGGGTTAGTGGACAGTCTGAACGGGGGGGGGGTTAGTGGATTGTCTGGACGGGGGGGGGGGGTTAGTGGACAGTCTGGACGGGGGGGGGGGTTAGTGGACTGTCTGGACGGGGGGGGGTTAGTGGACAGTCTGGACGGGGGGGGGGGTTAGTGGACAGTCTGGACGGGGGGGGGGGGTTAGTGGACAGTCTGGACGGGGGGGGTTAGTGGACAGTCTGGACAGGGGGGGTTAGTGGACAGTCTGGACGAGGGGGGGTTAGTGGACAGTCTGGACGAGGGTGGGGTTAGTGGACAGTCTGTACGGGGGGGGTTAGTGGACAGTCTGGACGGGGGGGGTTAGTGGACAGTCTGGACGGGGGGGGGGTTAGTGGACAGTCTGGACGGGGGGGGGTTAGTGGACAGTCTGGACGGGGGGGGGGTTAGTGGACAGTCTGGACGGGGTGTTAGTGGACAGTTTGGACGGGGGGTGGGGGTTAGTGGACAGTCTGGACGAGGGGGGGGGGGTAAAGTGGGCAGTCTGGACGAGGGGGAGGGGGTTAGTGGACCGTCTGGACGGGGGGGTGGGGGGTAAATGGAGAGTCTGGACGGGGGGTGGGGGAGGTTTAGTGGACAGTCTGGACGGGGGGGGGTTAGTGTAGTGGACAGTCTGGACGGGAGGGTTAGTGGACAGTCTGGACGGGGGGGGGGGGAGGTTTAGTGGACAGTCTGGACGGGGGGGGGGGGTTAGTGGACAGTCTGGACGGGGGGAAGGGGGTTAATGGACAGTCTGGACGGGGGGAGGGGGTTAGTGCACAGTCTGGACGGGGGGGGGGGGTTAGTGGGCATCCTGGACGGGGGGGAGGGGGTTAGTGGACAGTCTGGATGGGGGGAGGGGGTTAGTGGAAGTAGTAGGGATGGCAACGCACAGGGGATTTTTTTTGGGGGGGAAAAAATCCCCTGTGTGAGCCATGGTTTTCAGGTCCAAAATCCCGTGTGTGAGCCATGGTTTTCAGGTTCCAATATCGTCTGTGGGAGCCAGGGTTTTCAGGTACAAAATCCCCTGTGCGGGCCAGGGTTTTCAGGTACAATATCCCGCGTGTGAGCCAGGGTTTTCAGGTACAATATCCCGCGTGTGAGCCAGGGTTTTCAGGTAATTTTGTCAGTCACAGATTTTAGAAGTTGTTAAAGTTCTTATGATGAAAATAATTTCTCAGACTTAGAAGTTTGTTAAAGGTCTTATGGGAGAAATTCAAATTCATGTTTATGAACCAGGGTTTTCAGGTAAATTTTGTCAGTCACAGATTTTAAAAGTTATTAAAGTTCTAATCACGAAATAATGTCACACGAGTTTTGTTAAAGTTCTTATTTGTTTCTTACTTAGAAACTTGTATATTGCTATATATCTGAATCATTTCACTGCCTCTCCCGCTCATACCTCACACCCCCTCCCTCCCCCCCTTACCTCACAATCTCTCGCGTCGCCTTTATTTACCTTATGCCAGCCAGCCAGCCAGACGCTTCATGCAGGTCACCTCTTATCTTATCTTATCTTCTCTTCTCCATAATATCTGGACCGTCCCTCTCTCTCTCTCTCTCTCTCTCCCTCTCTCTTTCTCTCTCTCTCTCTCTCTCTCTCTCTTCCTATTTCCTTAGTTATTTTAAGAGTTTCAAATATTCATAGAAGTTTATTTATATGTTTATGACCGAATTTGTAAAAAAGACCATTTTCAGAGAATATTGTCTTAGATGTTTTGTTAAGGAAAACAGACAACTTAGCCATAACATTTAGTTTTATATCCATTTACGGCTATTTCACCTGTAAAGACCAAAATTGAACAGAGCCCAGTTATAGACAGAATTTCGTCAGAGACCATTTTATACCTAAAAATGAACAGAGTCCACTTTGTGAGCAAAATTAGTCAGAGACAGTTTTAAGCTCAAATTTCATCAGAGTCCTGTAATCTGTGAAAATTTGACAGAGTCCATTTTATACCCAATTTTCGTCAGAGTCCAGTTTATGCTCAAATTCGCAAGAGTCTACTTTAATAGCAAAATTCATCAGAGTCCAGTTCTTGATCGAAATTAATCAGAGTCCAATTGAAGACCCAAATTTGACAGAGACAACATTTTCGCTACTAGCAGTCCAATCCCCCTGAAAGTTTAAACAGTCATATTTCAGTCGTAGTAAATAAGATCAAGTCAGTTACTGAGCTCCAGCTCTCGTCCCCCACCCTACTCCACCCTCAAGTCTTTGTTAATATGCTATCAATTCCCCTGAAATTTTTACCCTCTGTATTTCAGGCATTGTAAATAAAATCAAAACAGTTAACGAGCTCCAGCTCTCGTCCCCACCTTAGTTCTCTCTCGTATCTTTGTAAATAACCCATCAATTTCCCTGAAAATTTTACCCTCTGTATGTCAGACATAGTAAATATGATGTAAACAATTATAACACTCTAGCTCTTGTCCTCTGTCCAAGTTCACTCCTGTAAATTCATTACTATCAGTCCAAATCCCCCTGAGATTTAATCACCCAACTACATTTTCAGAGATAGTAAATAAAAACCAGTTCAGTTATCAAGTTTCAACTCTTGTCCCCCAGCTTAGTTCATTTTGTACAAGTTCTTTATTTTCCAACTAAATCACCCTGAGATTTAAGATCACCTTATTTCTAACGTAGTAAAATAAATCTGGACATTAACCAAGCTCATTTCCTCTGTCTTAGATCATCGAACATAAATATATCCGATCAAGTCCCTCTCCAGCCTAACTCTTTATCAGAGTAGTCACAAAACCCCAACCTGTGTAATTATCTTTCAACCCCAACGTATCCAAACCTTCAATAATCATCATCATACTGTATTTGCATATTTTCTTTATATTCAGCTGTGTTCTTCACATTTTTTCCATGTTTTCTGTGTTCATTCCATGTTCTACAAATGTTCACAGCATGCTCAGTTCAAATTTTTTCTACCATTTTCCCCGTATGTTCACTATGTTCTTTGTCATGTTTTCATGTACATCATATGTTCTCTGTATAACTTTTATACTCAATATTCATGTTCACTGTATTCATCAACTTTTCTTACATGTGTTCTGTGCCATGTTCCCCATATGTTCTCTATGTTTATTCCCTTACATGTTATTTAACGTTCCTTGACTAAACTTATTATCCAATCAACCAAAAAATAGTCAGGAATAATCTCATTCAACACCGTTCTTAACTAAACTTATTCCCTAGTCATCAGAAAATAACCATGTTCTTCATGTTTCATTGTCATTTCATAACTTAAATTATCCATCAATCAACAGAAAAAGTCATATTCATCATTGTTCCTAACTAAAATTATGTTTTCGTCAAGTAAGAAAATATAGTCAAAGATATCTATCATCGTCGTTCTTAACTGACATTTATACTTTGTGGAGCACTAAAATAGTCACTGTCGTCATATTTTTTTCTTGTCTTTCCTCAACTAAAATAGTCAAATGTAACTTTTTCAACACTTTCGTAACTAAAATTATATGTCGCTAAGCAAGAAAAATAGTCAAATGTAACTTTTTCAGCACTTTCGTAAAAATTATATGTCGTTAAGTAAGAAAAATAGTCAAAGACGCTCTTCGAGACATCAAGTAGTTACTCAAAGACGTCAAAGTTAATCTAAGAATCATCTTTCATCAAAAAGTATTTTCTCGTTCATCAAAGTTAATCTCAGAGTTAACAAAGGTAATCTCTAACTCACTTTCGTACATCAAAGTTGTTTCAAAGACATCAAAGTTATTCTCAGAGTTATCCAAAGATATTCTCATGTCCACAAAAGTTATTCTGAGCTATCAAAGTTAATCTCAGACATCTTCGTTCATAAAAGTTATTCTCAGTCATGAAATGTTATTCTCTAAGTAACTTTCCGTTCATCAAAGATATTCTCTCTAAGCCATCAATGTTCTTCTCTAAGACATAAAAAGTTATTCTCTATGTCATCAAAAAGTTATTCTCTGAGCTAACAAAATACTACTCATGTTCTCAAAAGACATTCTCAAAGTCATCGAAGTTATTCAAAGAGCTAACAAAGTTATTCTCAGAGTCACCTTCGTTCTTCAGAGAAACTTTCCAAAACATCTTTGTTCATCAAAGTTATTCTCGGAGTCATCAAAAGGTATTCTCTAACTCACTTTTGGTCATTAGAGTTAATTTCTATGTTATAAAAGTTTGTCTCAGAGACATCTAAAGTTAATCTTAGAGTTATCAAATGTAATCTCTAACTCACTTTTGTTCATCAAAGTTGATCTCAGAGTTAACAAAGGTAATCTCTAACTCACTCTCGTTCATCAAAGTTGTTTCAAAGACATCAAAGTTAATCTCAGAGTTATTCAAAGACATTCTCAAAGTCATCAAAGTTATTCTAAGAGCTATCAAACGTGTTCTCAAAGTCATCAAAGTTATTCACAGAGTCATCAAAGTTATTTTGTAACTCACTTTTGTTCATTAAAGTTAATTTCTATGTTATAAAAGTTATTCTCAGAGACATCTAAAGTTAATCTTGCTCATCAAAGTTATTCTAAGAGCTATCAAACTTGTTCTCAAAGTCATCAAAGTTATTCACAGAGTCATCAAAGTTATTCGGTAACTCACTTTTGTTCATTAAAGTTAATTTCTATGTTATAAAAGTTATTCTCAGAGACATCTAAAGTTAATCTTGCTCTTCAAAGTTGTTCTCTAAGACATAAATGTTATTCTCTAAGACATCAATGTTGTTCTCTAAGACATCAATGTTGTTCTCTAAGACATCAAAGATGTTCTCTAAATCATAAAAGTTAATCGTTAAGTCACCTTCGTTCATTAGAGAAACTTTCCAATCCATATTCGTTGACCAGAGTTATTCTCAGAGTCATCAAAGCGATCTCTAAAAGTTGTTCTCTAAGACACCTTCGTTCATCAAAGAAACTCTCCTTCTTCCATCATGTTATTCTTTAAGACATCTTCAGTCATAAAATTTCTCTCCAAATGTAACTAGTTCAGCTTTTCATACCAAACCTGCACTTCTGTTAAAACATATTTTCTTAGTTGCTTTACCCTAAAACTGTTCTCTGAACTACACTGTTCAAACCTATGTAACCTATCCTCTCCACCCAATGTTACTTAGTTAACGTAACGTTCCTAAACCTAACTTTACCTATCCTAACATAACTTACCTTACCTTACCTATCTTACCTAACTTCACCTATCTTACCTAACTTAACCTGCATAACCTAACTTTACCTATCCTAACATAACTTACCTTACCTTACCTATCTTATCTAACTTTACCTATCTTACCTAACTTAACCTTCATAACCTAACTTTACCTATCCTAGCATAACTTACCTTACCTTACCTATCTTACCTAACTTTACCTATCCTAACATAACTTACCTTACCTATCATACCTAACTTACCTAACCTAACTTACCTACATTTACCTAACTTAACCTACTTAACCTAACTTTACCTATCCTAACTTAACTTACGTAACTTATCCTGCTTAACCTAACTTACCTACATTACCTAACTTACCTACATTACCTAACTTAACCTGCTTAACCTAACTTTACCTATCCTAACTTAACTTACCTACATTACCTAACTTAACCTGCTTAACCTAACTTACCTTACCTTACCTAACTTAACCTAACTTACATAACTTAACCTAACTTACCTAACTTAACCTAACTTACCTACATTACCTAACTTAACCTGCTTAACTAAACTTACCTTACCTTACCTAACTTAACCTGCTTAACCTAACTTACATAACTTAACCTAACTTACCTAACTTAACCTAACTTACCTTACCTTACCTAACTTAACCTGCTTAACCTAACTTACATAATTTAACCTGCTTAACCTAACTTACATAACTTAACCTAACTTACCTAACTTAACCTAACTTACCTACATTTGCCTAACTTAACCTGCTTAACCTAACTTTACCTATCCTAACTTAACTTACCTAACTTATCCTGCTTAACCTAACTTACCTACATTACCTAACTTAACCTGCATAACCTAACCTGCTTAACATAACTTACCTTACCTTACCTATCTTACCTAACTTTACCTATCCTAACATAACTTACCTTACCTATCATACCTAACTTACCTAACCTAACTTACCTACATTTACCTAACTTAACCTGCTTAACCTAACTTTACCTATCCTAACTTAACTTACCTAACTTATCCTGCTTAACCTAACTTACCTACATTACCTAACTTAACCTGCTTAACCTAACTTACATAATTTAACCTAACTTTACCTATCTTACCATTCATAACCTAACTTTACCTATCCTAACATAACTTACCTTACATTACCTATCTTACCTAACTTTACCTATCCTAACATAACTTACCTTACATTACCTATCTTACCTAACTTACCTATCCTAACGTAACCTAACTTGCTTTACCTAACTTATTCTCACATTCCCAAACTGATGTAACCTAACTTATCTAGTCCAACCAGACATGATCTAACTTACATAAGTATTCCTGCTTGTCTTTTGTGTTTCGTCAATCATTGTCTCATATTCATTTACTCATTTCATTAGTTAATTTCTCAAATGGTCACTTATGCATTTCAAGTGCTATTTGTTAGAGATTGGATATTTAAGCATTTCAAAGAATTTTTGTTATATATGGGCATTTACTCATTTCCAGGGTTAATTTCTCAAATGGACGTTTTTGCATTTCAAGTGTTATTTGTTTAAGATTGGGTGTTTAACCATTTCAAAGGATTTTTGTTATATATGGGAATTTACTCGTTTCAAGGGCTAATTTCTCAAATGGTCATTTTTGCAGATCAAGGGTTATTTGTTAAAGTTCATCAAGTTGCTCATAAGTTGTATTTATTATGTTTGTTATCATTTATTCTTATCCCCAACCCCTTAACCTAACCTCTTGTAATCTTAGTGTATTTAGTAGGTTCTATCATATGTTCTTATTCCCCAGCTCTTTAACCTAACCTTTCAGATGTAGTTTATTGTGTTTTTGACGTATTTGTTGAATATATTATCCTTTTCCTAACCTTTCAGATGTAGTTTTGTTTCTCCTTTTTGTATATTTTTACCCAAACCCACCATCCCACTTAACCTTCTTTCCTTCTTTTACTTTGTTTTCACATATAAGTTCATTCTTTATCTTAGTAATAATAAAATTACAATAGTAAAGAATCAGATCTACTAAGACTTGAAATTGAGAAAAACAAGAGAGCAAGTGAGTGAGAGCATGAAAAGAGGAGAAAAGAGTAAGAGAGAGGGGGGAGGAAGTGCATGGGAGCACTAAGACTAAGTGAATGAGAGTGAGGGTGAGAGAATGGGAGCATTAAGACTTGAATTTGAGTAACAAGAGAGCATTTGAAAAAATGAGTGAGAGAGGGGGAGGAAGAGAGAGAATAAGGGAGAGAGATAGAAAAGGGGGATAGAAGGAGTAGGAGAAACAAAGTAAAAGAAGGTTAAGTGGGATGGTGGGTTTGGGTAAAAATATACAAAAAGGAGAAACAAAACTACATCTGAAAGGTTAGGAAAAGGATAATATATTCAACAAATACGTCAAAAACACAATAAACTACATCTGAAAGGTTAGGTTAAAGGGCTGGGGAATAAGAACATATGATAGAACCTACTAAATACACTAAGATTACAAGAGGTTAGGTTAAGGGGTTGGGGAATAAGAATAAATGATAACAAACATAATAAATGCAACTTATGAACAACTTGATGAACTTTAACAAATAACCCTTGATCTGCAAAAATGACCATTTGAGAAATTAGCCCTTCAAACGAGTAAATTCCCATATATAACAAAAATCCATTGAAATGGTTAAACACCCAATCTTAAACAAATAACACTTGAAATGCAAAAACGTCCATTTGAGAAATTAACCCTTGAAATGAGTAAATGCCCATATATAACAAAAATTCTTTGAAATGCTTAAATATCCAATCTCTAACAAATAGCACTTGAAATGCATAAGTGACCATTTGAGAAATTAACTAATGAAATGAGTAAATGAATATGAGACAATGATTGACGAAACACAAAAGACAAGCAGGAATACTTATGTAAGTTAGATCATGTCTGGTTGGACTAGATAAGTTAGGATACATCAGTTTGGGAATGTGAGAATAAGTTAGGTAAAGCAAGTTAGGTTACGTTAGGATAGGTAAGTTAGGTAAGATAGGTAATGTAAGGTAAGTTATGTTAGGATAGGTAAAGTTAGGTAAGATAGGTAATGTAAGGTAAGTTATGTTAGGATAGGTAAAGTTAGGTTATGAATGTTAAGTTAGGTAAGATAGGTAAAGTTAGGTTAAATTATGTAAGTAAGGTTAAGCAGGTTAAGTTAGGTAATGTAGGTAAGTTAGGTTAAGCAGGATAAGTTAGGTAAGTTAAGTTAGGATAGGTAAAGTTAGGTTAAGCAGGTTAAGTTAGGTAAATGTAGGTAAGTTAGGTTAGGTAAGTTAGGTATGATAGGTAAGGTAAGTTATGTTAGGATAGGTAAAGTTAGGTAAGATAGGTAAGGTAAGGTAAGTTATGTTAAGCAGGTTAGGTTATGCAGGTTAAGTTAGGTAATGTAGGTAAGTTAGGTTAAGCAGGATAAGTTAGGTAAGTTAAGTTAGGATAGGTAAAGTTAGGTTAAGCAGGTTAAGATAGGCAAATGTAGGTAAGTTAGGTTAAGTTAGGTTAAGTTATGTAAGTTAGGTTAAGCAGGTTAAATTATGTAAGTTAGGTTAAGCAGGTTAAGTTAGGTAAGGTAAGGTAAGTTAGGTTAAGTTAGGTAAGTTAGGTTAAGTTATGTAAGTTAGGTTAAGCAGGTTAAGTTAGGTAAGGTAAGGTAAGTTAGGTTAAGCAGGTTAAGTTAGGCAATGTAGGTAAGTTAGGTTAAGTTAGGTAAGTTAGGTTAAGTTATGTAAGTTAGGTTAAGCAGGTTAAGTTAGGTAAGTTAGGTTAAGCAGGTTAAGTTAGGTAATGTAGGTAAGTTAAGTTAGGATAGGTAAAGTTAGGTTAAGCAGGTTAAGTTAGGTAAGTTAGGTAACTTAAGTTAGGATAGGTAAAGTTAGGTTAAGCAGGTTAAGTTAGGTAAATGTAGGTAAGTTAGGTTAAGTTAGGTAAGTTAGGTTAAGTTATGTAAGTTAGGATAAATTATGTAAGTTAGGTTAAGCAGGTTAAGTTTGGTAAATGTAGGTAAGTTAGGTTAAGTTAGGTAACTTAAGTTAGGATAGGTAAAGTTAGGTTAAGCAGGTTAAGTTAGGTAAATGTAGGTAAGTTAGGTTAAGTTAGGTAAGTTAGGTTAAGTTATGTAAGTTAGGATAGGTAAAGTTAGGTTAAGCAGGTTAAGTTAGGTAAATGTAGCTAAGTTAGGTTAGGTATGATAGGTAAGGTAAGTTATGTTAGGATAGGTAAAGTTAGGTAAGATAGGTAAGGTAAGGTAAGTTATGTTAGGATAGGTAAAGTTAGGTTATGAAGGTTAAGTTAGGTAAGATAGGTAAAGTTAGGTAAGATAGGTAAGGTAAGGTAAGTTATGTTAGGATAGGTAAAGTTAGGTAAGATAGGTAAGGTAAGGTAAGTTATGTTAGGATAGGTAAAGTTAGGTTTAGGAACGTTACGTTAACTAAGTAACATTGGGTGGAGAGGATAGGTTACATAGGTTTGAACAGTGTAGTTCAGAGAACAGTTTTAGGGTAAAGCAACTAAGAAAATATGTTTTAACAGAAGTGCAGGTTTGGTATGAAAAGCTGAACTAGTTACATTTGGAGAGAAATTTTATGACTGAAGATGTCTTAAAGAATAACATGATGGAAGAAGGAGAGTTTCTTTGATGAACGAAGGTGTCTTAGAGAACAACTTTTAGAGATCGCTTTGATGACTCTGAGAATAACTCTGGTCAACGAATATGGATTGGAAAGTTTCTCTAATGAACGAAGGTGACTTAACGATTAACTTTTATGATTTAGAGAACATCTTTGATGTCTTAGAGAACAACATTGATGTCTTAGAGAACAACATTGATGTCTTAGAGAATAACATTTATGTCTTAGAGAACAACTTTGAAGAGCAAGATTAACTTTAGATGTCTCTGAGAATAACTTTTATAACATAGAAATTAACTTTAATGAACAAAAGTGAGTTACAGAATAACTTTGATGACTCTGTGAATAACTTTGATGACTTTGAGAACAAGTTTGATAGCTCTTAGAATAACTTTGACGAGCAAGATTAACTTTAGATGTCTCTGAGAATAACTTTTATAACATAGAAATTAACTTTAATGAACAAAAGTGAGTTACAAAATAACTTTGATGACTCTGTGAATAACTTTGATGACTTTGAGAACACGTTTGATAGCTCTTAGAATAACTTTGATGACTTTGAGAATGTCTTTGGATAACTCTGAGATTAACTTTGATGTCTTTGAAACAACTTTGATGAACGAGAGTGAGTTAGAGATTACCTTTGTTAACTCTGAGATCAACTTTGATGAACAAAAGTGAGTTAGAGATTACATTTGATAACTCTAAGATTAACTTTAGATGTCTCTGAGACAAACTTTTATAACATAGAAATTAACTTTAATGACCAAAAGTGAGTTAGAGAATACCTTTTGATGACTCCGAGAATAACTTTGATGAACAAAGATGTTTTGGAAAGTTTCTCTGAAGAACGAAGGTGACTCTGAGAATAACTTTGTTAGCTCTTTGAATAACTTCGATGACTTTGAGAATGTCTTTTGAGAACATGAGTAGTATTTGAATGCGTCTTTGATGTAATGAAGAGTAACTTTGATGTCTCGAAGATATCTTGCAGATCAACTTTGTTGACCGAGATTAACTTTTGTTGTTTTAGAGATTAATTTTGATAGGTGTTTGAGAGTGTCTTTTGATATCTCGAAGAGTAACTTTGGTGTTATGGAGAGCACCTTTGACTATTTTTCTTACTTAGCGACATATAATTTTAGTTACGAAAGTGTTGAAAAAGTTACATTTGACTATTTTAGTTGAGGAAAGACAAGAAAAAAATATGACGACAGTGACTATTTTAGTGCTCCACAAAGTATAAATGTCAGTTAAGAACGACGATGATAGATATCTTTGACTATATTTTCTTACTTGACGAAAACATAATTTTAGTTAGGAACAATGATGAATATGACTTTTTCTGTTGATTGATGGATAATTTTAGTTATGAAATGACAATGAAACATGAAGAACACGGTTATTTTCTGTTGACTATGGAATAAGTTTAGTTAGGAAATGATGATGAAAGTTAAAATTTTTAGTTGAATGACGATGGATAAAGTTAGTTATGAACTGCGTTGGAAAGATTCCTTTGACAAATTTTAGCTAAGAGAAAGGTTGTTTTAGTTAAGAACGGTGTTGAATGAGATTAATCCTGACTATTTTTTAGTTGATTGGATAATAAGTTTAGTTGAGAAATGACGAAAGTAACTATGTTTTAGTTGATTGGCGAAAGATTTTTAGTTAAGAAGTTACGAGGAAGGTTTGTCTTTGTAAATTTGGAACTGAATAAAGTGTAGATTTGTTTAAGAAAGGGGTTGGTAGAACTATTAAGTTGACTACGAGAATTTCTTTGACATAGTTTTGCAAATAAAACTGGGTGACTAAAATTGTTGAGGGAACTGTATTGCAGTATAATATTATTTGACAAAGAACTAGTTAGTGAATGGAAGAAACAAATTGGTTTAAAGAAACAAAGAACATAAAAAAATTGAGGTTAAGTAGGGGAATGAACACAGTGAACATACGGTGAACACAGAAAACATGTAAGAAACAGTTGATGAATAGAGTGAACATGCAGGGAATATGAACTTATAGAGAATATGAAGACATGATAAGGAACATAGGGAATACAAAGAATGAACACTGAACATGTGAAGAACAAGCTAAGAACATTGAGAACATGAATATTGAGTATAAAAGTTATACAGAGAACATATGATGTACATGAAAACATGACAAAGAACATAGTGAACATACGGGGGAAAATGGTAGAAAAAAATTGAACTGAGCATGCTGTGAACATTTGTAGAACATGGAATGAAACGCAGAAAACATAGAAAAATGTGAAGAACACAGGTGAATATAGAGAAAATATGCAAATACAGTATAATTATTGAAGGTTTGGATACGTTGGGGATGAGAAGGGTAAGGTAATTACCCTGATAAACAGATAGGCTGGAGAGGGACTTGATCGGATATATTTATGTTCGATGATCTAAGACAGAGGAAATGAGCTTGGTTAATATCCAGATTAATTTTACTACGTTAGAAATAAGGTGATCTTAAATCTCAGGTGATTTAGTTGGAAAATAAAGAACTTGTACAAAATGAACTAAGCTGGGGGACAAGAGTTGAAACTTGATAACTGAACTGGTTTTTATTTACTATCTCTGAAAATGTAGTTGGGTGATTAAATCTCAGGGGGATTTGGACTGATAGTAATGAATTTACAGGAGTGAACTTGGACAGAGGACAAGAGCTAGAGTTTTATAATTGATTACGTCATATTTACTATGTCTGAAATACAGAGGGTAAAATTTTCAGGGAAATTGATGGGTTATTTACAAAGATACGAGAGAGAACTAAGGTGGGGACGAGAGCTGGAGCTCGTTAACTGTTTTGATCTTATTGACGGTGCCTGAAATACAGAGGGTAAAAATTTCAGGGGAATTGATAGGATATTAACAAAGACTTGAGGGTGGAGTAGGGTGGGGGACGAGAGCTGGAGCTCAGTAACTGACTTGATCTTATTTACTACGACTGAAATATGACTGTTTAAAATTTCAGGGGGATTGGACTGCTAGTAGCGAAAATGTTGTCTCTGTCAAATTTGGGTCTTCAATTGGACTCTGATTAATTTCGATCAAGAACTGGACTCTGATGAATTTTGCTCTCAAAGTAGACTCTGGCGAATTTGAGCATAAACTGGACTCTGACGAAAATTGGGTATAAAATGGACTCTGTCAAATTTTCACAGATTACAGGACTCTGATGAAATTTGAGCTTAAAACTGTCTCTGACTAATTTTGCTCACAAAGTGGACTCTGTTCATTTTTAGGTATAAAATGGTCTCTGACGAAATTCTGTCTATAACTGGGCTCTGTTCAATTTTGGTCTTTACAGGTGAAATAGCCGTAAATGGATATAAAACTAAATGTTATGGCTAAGTTGTCTGTTTTCCTTAACAAAACATCTAAGACAATATTCTCTGAAAATGGTCTTTTTTTACAAATTCGGTCATAAACATATAAATAAACTTCTATGAATATTTGAAACTCTGAAAATAACTAAGGAAATAGGAAGAGAGAGAGAGAGAGAAAGAGAGAGAGAGAGAGAGAGAGAGAGAGAGAGAGAGAGGGACGGTCCAGATATTATGGAGAAGATAAGATAAGATAAGATAAGAGGTGACCTGCATGAAGCGTCTGGCTGGCTGGCTGGCATAAGGTAAATAAAGGCGACGCGAGAGATTGTGAGGTAAGGGGGGGAGGGAGGGGGTGTGAGGTACGAGCGGGAGAGGCAGTGAAATGATTCAGATATATAGCAATATACAAGTTTCTAAGTAAGAAACAAATAAGAACTTTAACAAAACTCGTATGACATTATTTCGTGATAAGAACTTTAACAACTTCTAAAATCTGTGACTGACAAAATTTACCTGAAAACCCTGGCTCACAGACACGAATTTGAATTTCTCCCATAAGACCTTTAACAATTTTTTAAGTCTCGGAAATTATTTTCATCATAAGAACTTTAACAACTTCTGAAATCTGTGACTGACAAAATTACCTGAAAACCCTGGCTCACACGCGGGATATTGGAACCTCAAAACCCTGGCCCGCACAGGGGATATTGGACCTGAAAACCCTGGCTCCCACAGACGATATTGGAACCTGAAAACCATGGCTCACACAGGGGATTTTTCCCCCCCCCCAAAAAAATCCCCTGTGCGTTGCCATCCCTACTACTAGTGGACAGTCTGGACGGGGGGTTATTGGACAGTCTGGAATGTGGGAGTTAGTGTAGTGGACAGTCTGGACGGGAGGGTTAGTGGACAGTATGGACGGGGGGGAGGTTTAGTGGACAGTCTGGACGGGGAGGGGGTTAGTGGACAGTCTGGACGGGGGGGGGGAGGGGGTTAGTGGACAGTCTGGACGGGGGGGAGGGGGTTAGTGGACAGTCTGGACGGGGGGGGGTTAGTGGACAGTCTGGAATGTGGGAGTTAGTGTAGTGGACAGTCTGGACGGGAGGGTTAGTGGACAGTATGGACGGGGGGGAGGTTTAGTGGACAGTCTGGATGGGGAGGGGGTTAGTGGACAGTCTGGACGGGGGGGGGGGGGAGGGGGTTAGTGGACAGTCTGGACGGGGGGGAGGGGGTTAGTGGACAGTCTGGACGGGGGGGGGGTTAGTGGACAGTCTGGACGGGGGGGGGGGGTTAGTGGAAAGTCTGGATTAAGGGGGGTTAATGGAGAGTCTGGACTGGGGGGGTTAGTGGAAAGTCTGGACGGGGGGGGGGGTTAGTGTACAGTCTGGACGAGGGGGGATTAGTGGACAGTCTGGACGGGGGGGGGGTTAGTGGACAGTCTGGACGGAGGGGAGGTTTAGTGGACAGTCTGAACGGGAGGGGGTTAGTGGACAGTCTGGACGGGGGGGGGTTAGTGGACAGTCTGGACGGGGGGGAGGGGGTAAATGGACAGTCTGGACTTGGGGGAGGGGGGTTAGTGCACAGTCTGGACGGGAGGGGGTTAGTGGGCAGTCTGGACGGGGGGGAGGGGGTTAGTGGACAGTCCCGACGAGGGGGAGGGGGTTAGTGGACAGTCTGGACGGGGGGGGGGGTTAGTGGACAGTCTGGACGGGAGGGAGGGATTAGTGGACAGTCTGGACGAGGGGGGTTAGTGGACAGTCTGGACAGAGGGGTGAGGTTTAGTGGACAGTCTGGACGGGGGGTGGGGGGTTAGTGGACAGTCTGGATGGGCGGTGGAAGATAGTGGACAGTCTGGACGGGAGGGGCTAGTAGACAGTCTGAACGGGGAGGGGGTTAGTGGACAGTCTGGACGGGGGGGAGGTTAGTGGACTGTCTGGACGGGGGGGGGGGAGGTTTAGTGTACAGTCTGGACGGGGAGGGGTTAGTGGACAGTCTGGACGAGGGGAGGGGGTTAGTGGACAGTCTGGACGGTGGGGGGGTTAGTGGACAGTCTGGACGGGGGGAGGTTTAGTGGACAGTCTGGACAAGGGGAGTTTAGTGGACAGTCTGTAAGGGGGGGGTGTTAGTGGACAGTCTGGACGGGAGGGGGGTTAGTGGACAGTCTGGACGAAGGGGTGGGGGTTAGTGGACAGTCTGGACAGGGGGGGGGGTTAGTGGACAGTCTGGACGAAGGGGGTTAGTGGACAGTCTGGTCGGGGGAGGGAGGGTTAGTGGACAGTCTGGACGAGGGAGGGGGGTTAGTGGAAAGTCTGGACGGGGGGGTTAGTGGACAGTCTGGATGGAGGGGGTTTAGTAAACAGTCTGGACGGGGGGAGGGTTAGTGGACAGTCTGGACGAGGGGGGGTTAGTGGACAGGCTGGACGGGGGGGGGGAGGTTAGTGGGCAGTCTGTACGCGGGGTGGGGGGCTAGTGGACAGTCTAGACGGGGGGGTTAGTGGACAGTCTGGACGGAGTGGGGGTTAGTGGACAGTCTCGACGGGGGGGGGGGGGTTAGTGGACAGTCTGGACGTAGGGGGTAAGTGGACAGTCTGGACGGGGGGAGGGGTTAGTGGACAGTCTGGACGTTGGGAGGTTAGTGAAGTCAGGACGCGGGGGGGGGGGTTATTGGACAGCCTGGACATGGGGGGGGTTATTGGACAGTCTGGACGGGGGGGGTAGTGGAGAGTCTGGATGGGGGGGTTAGTGGACAGTCTGGACGAAGGGGGGGTTAGTGGATAGTCTGGACGGGGGGGGGGTTAGTGGACAGTCTGGACGGGGGGGGGGTTAGTGGACAGTCTGGACGAGGGGGGGGTTAATGGAAAGTCTGGACAGGGGGGGGGGTTAGTGGACAGTCTGGACGGGGGGGATAGTGGACAGTCTGGACGGGGGGATTAGTGGACAGTCTGGACGGAGGGGGTTAGTGGACAGTCTGGACGGGGGGGGGGGTTAGTGGACAGACTGGACGGGGGGGTTTTAGTGGACAGTCTGGACGGGGGGGGGGTGTTAGTGGACAGTCTGGACGGGGGGGGGTTAGTGGACAGTCTGGACGGGGGGGGTTAGTGGACAGTCTGGACGGGGGGGGTTAGTGGACAGTCTGGACGGGGGGGGGTTAGTGGAAAGTCTGGACGGGGGGGGTTAGTGGACAGTCTGGACGAAGGGGTGGGGGTTAGTGGACAGTCTGGACGGGGGGGGTTAGTGGACAGTCTGGACGAAGGGGGTTAGTGGACAGTCTGGTCGGGGGAGGGAGTGTTAGTGGACAGTCTGGACGGGGGGAGGTTAGTGGACAGTCTGGACGCGGAGGGGGGGGGTATTGGACAGTCTGGACGGAGGGGGGGTTATTGGACAGTCTGGACGGGTGGGGGGTTAGTTGACAGCCTGGATGGGGGGATAGTGGACAGTCTGGACGGGGGGTTAGTGGATAGTCTGAACGGGAGGGGCAGTTAGTAGACAGTCTGGACGGGGGGGGGTTAGTGGACAGTCTGGACGAGGGAGGGGGGTTAGTGGAAAGTCTGGACGAGGGGGGGTTAGTTGACAGTCTGGACGGGGGGGGAGGTTAGTGGGCAGTCTGTACGCGGGGGGGGGGCTAGTGGACAGTCTAGACGGGGGGGGTTAGTGGACAGTCTGGACGGAGTGGGGGTTAGTGGACAGTCTCGACGGGGGGGGGGGGGTTAGTGGACAGTCTGGACGTAGGGGGTAAGTGGACAGTCTGGACGGGGGGAGGGGTTAGTGGACAGTCTGGACGTTGGGAGGTTAGTGAAGTCAGGACGCGGGGGAGGGGGGGTTATTGGACAGCCTGGACAAGGGGGGGGGTTATTGGACAGTCTGGACGGGGGGGGGGGTAGTGGAGAGTCTGGATGGGGGGGTTAGTGGACAGTCTGGACGAAGGGGGGGTTAGTGGATAGTCTGGACGGGGGGGGGGTTAGTGGACAGTCTGGACGGGGGGGGTTAGTGGACAGTCTGGACGAGGGGGGGGGGTTAATGGAAAGTCTGGACCGGGGGGGGGGGTTAGTATACAGCCTGGACGAGGGGGGGATTAGTGGACAGTCTGGACGGGGGGGGGTTAGTGGACAGTCTGAACTGGGGGGGGGGTTAGTGGACAGTCTTGACGGGGGGTGGTTAGTGGACAGTCTGGACGGGGGGGATAGTGGACAGTCTGGACGGGGGGATTAGTGGACAGTCTGGACGGAGGGGGTTAGTGGACAGTCTGGACGGGGGGGGGGGTTAGTGGACAGATTGGACGGGGGGGTGTTAGTGGACAGTCTGGACGGGGGGGGTGTTAGTGGACAGTCTGGACGGGGGGGGTTAGTGGACAGTCTGGACGGCGGGGGGGTTAGTGGACAGTCTGGACGGGGGGAGGTTAGTGGACAGTCTGGACGGGGGGGGGGTTAGTGGACAGTCTGGACGGGGGGGGGGTTAGTGGACAATCTGGACGGGGGGGGGGGTTAGTGGACAGTCTGGACGGGGGGGGGGTTAGTGGACAGTCTGGACGGGGGGGGTTAGTGGACAGTCTGGACGGGGGGGGGGTTAGTGGACAGTCTGGACGGGGGGGGGTTAGTGGACAGTCTGGACGGGGGGGGGGGTTAGTGGACAGTCTGGGCGGGGGGGGGGTTAGTGGACAGTCTGGGCAGGGGGGGGGGGGTTAGTGGACAGTCTGGACGGGGGTGGGTTAGTGGACAGTCTGGACGGGGGTGGGGGTTAGTGGACAGTCTGTACGGGGGGGGGTTTGTGGACAGTCTGGACTGGGGGGGGGTTTAGTGCAGGACAGTCTGGACGGGGGGGGGTTAGTGGACAGTCTGGACGGGGGGGGGGTTTGTGGACAGTCTGGACGGGGTGTACAGGAGGACAACCAAATGCTTTGTCTAAAGCACCAGTATTTCTGTGTCCTGTGTTCCCTTTATACTTAAAAATCCCGGGTCGTTATGGTAAATGTTGGCCTTACACGGCACTGTGTCACGTGTGTGGACGTGGCCTGTACCACGTGTGGACGTGGCCTGCATCACGTGTGGACGTGGCCTGCATCACGTGTGGACGTGGCCTGCATCACGTGTGGACGTGGCCTGCATCACGTGTGGACGTGGCGTACACCACGTGTGGACGTGGCCTACACCACGTGTGGACGTGGCCCTACACCACCTGTAGACGTGGCCAGTAGTAGGGAGTAAGACGCACAGGCCCTTTTTTTTCAGGCCAGAGGACCCCTGTGCGGTGTAAGACGCACATGCCCTTTTTTTTCAGACCAGAGGACCCCTGTGCGGTGTAAGACGCACAGGCCCTTTTTTTTCAGGTGAATTTGGGGACTCTAAGATTTTGGATTAAGGATTTCTTATGAGTAAGTAATTTCCGAGATTTTAGAAGTATGGAATTCTTATGAGAAAAATAATTTCCGAGACTTAGAAGTTTGTTAAAGGCCTTATGGGAGAAATTCAAATAACGTATGTAGCGCTTTAGGGTTTCCAGGAGAACTCTACGGACATATTTTACATGTTTTCAACTTACAAATATCGTCTATGTAAGCCATAGTTTTCATGTAAATTTAGAAAATC
This sequence comes from Procambarus clarkii, assembly GCF_040958095.1. Classification (NCBI taxonomy): domain Eukaryota; kingdom Metazoa; phylum Arthropoda; class Malacostraca; order Decapoda; family Cambaridae; genus Procambarus; species Procambarus clarkii. The sequence continues at coordinate 34,944,598 of NC_091152.1, forward strand.
ACATGTGTAAGTCAGGGTTTTCAGGTCTCGTACCTCACACCCCCTCCCTCCCCCCCTTACCTCGCAATCTCTCGAGTCACCTTTATTTACCTTAGGCCCTGCCAGCCAGACGCTTCTTGTAGGTCGCCTCTTATCATATCTTATCTTATCTTCTCCATAATATCTGGACCGTTCCTCTCTCTCTCTCTCCTCCTATTTCCTTATAGCTATTTTCAGAGTTTCAAATAATCATAGAAGTTTATTTATATGTTTATGACCGAATTTGTAAAAGGACCATTTTCAGAGAATATTGTCTTTGATGTTTTGTTAAGGAAAACAGACAACTTATCCATAACATTTAGTTTTATATCCATTTACGGCTATTTCACCTGTAAAGACCAAAATTAGTCAGAGACAGTTTTAAGCTCATATTTCATCAGAGTCCAATTATCAACAGAAATTCGCCAGAGTCTACTTTGAGAGCAAAATTAGTCAGAGACAGTTTTAAGCTCATATTTCATCAGAGTCCAATTATCAACAGAAATTCGCGAGAGTCTACTTTGAGAGCAAATTTCATCAGTGTCCTGTAATCTGTGAAAATTTGACAGAGTCCATTTTATACCCAATTTTCGTCAGAGTCCAGTTTATGCTCAAATTCGCCAGTCTACTTTAATAGCAAAATTCATCAGAGTCCAGTTTTCTAGCAAAATTCATCAGAGCCCAGTTTATACCGAAAATTCGCCAGAGTCTACTTTGTGCCAAATATTCAGAGTCCAGTTCATGATCGAAATTCATCAGAGTTCCAATTGAAGACCCAAATTTGGCAGAGACCACATTTTCGCTACTAGCAGTCCAATTTCCCTGAAAGTTTTACCCTCTGCATTTCAGACATAGTAAATATGAAGTAAACAATTATAAAACTCTAGCTCTTGTCCTCTGTCCAAGTTCACTCATGTAAATTCATTACTCTCAGTCCAAATCCCCCTGAGATTTAAACACCCAACTACATTTTCAGACATAGTAAATAAAAACCAGTTCAGTTATCAAGTTTCAACTCTTGTCCCCCCCAGCTTAGTTCATTTTGTACAAGTTCTTTATTTTCCAACTAAATCACCCTAAGATTTAAGATCACCTTATTTTCTAACGTAGTAAAATTAATCTGGACATTAACCAAGCTCCATTTTCTCAGCCTTAGATCATCAGACATAAATATATTCCATCAAGTCCGTCTCCAGCCTAACTCTTATCCGAGTACACACATAACCCCAACCTGTGTAATTATCTTTCACCCCCTCCCACCTTCCTCCATCTCATCTCATCTCACCTTACCCTTTCCCTCCCTTACCTTCTCATCCCCAACTTATCCAAACCTTCAATAATCATACTGTATTTGCATATTTTCTCTATATTCACTGTGTTCTTCGTATTCTCATCCGTGTTCACTCCATGTTCTACAAATGTTCACAGTCCCATTCAGTTCATATTTTCACAAGTATCTCCATTTTTTCTGTAATCTTTCTCTTAGTCTCATTACTTTCTCTACAAATTCTAGTCATATTTTCTATGTTTTCATGTTCATCACATGTTCTCTTTACAACTTTTATACTCAATATTCATGCTAACTTCCATATTTTGTGTTCTTTGTCAATATTCATGTTCCTCTACAAGTTCATATTCCCTGCATGTTCACTCTATTCATCAACTTTTTCTTACATGTTTTCTGTGTTCACCGTATGTTCACTGTGTTCATTCCCTTACTTAACCTCAATTTTTTTTTATGTTCTTTGTTTCTTCCATTCACTAACTAGTTCTTTGTCAAATATTAGCATCAGTGTGGTGTTTGTGTGTCACTGAGGAAGTCTTGGTTGTAGGGTTGATGTAAAGTCATGACTTGGTTACTGACTTTAATACTTAATATGATTACATGACTAGTAGCTACCAAGCTTGGCGGGCGTCCTGTATGCTCTATTGTTTACCTAGTACTCGCGTCTCAGCCGCCGCACATAGAAAACGGATGGTACCATTTTCTGTGAACATGACATCCCTCCTTTTCTTTAAAAAGAATGAATACAGGATGTCTACCATGCTTGTAGCACAAAGCAAAGTTATTGACACAAAGTAAGTTATTACCATATCAAGAGATACTGCATACATTTAACATTAATTAAGCACACAAAGAATTTAAACAACTTAATCTTTTCCACAAAGGATTTCAATGTTAAAAATACATATGCAATGTTAAACAAACATGAAAGAAACTGTAATACAAAGTTACAAAATATTGAATGAGATATCTGCATTATTCAAACAATATTAAATTTAGTTTAGCACAATGAGTAAATACTTTTCATTACATAGGAACACAATTAATCATCAAATCGTGTAGGGCGTTTAACATGACGTTTAGGACGAGAGTCCTTAAATGCAATAACATCCCTTGATGAATTGTTTGTCGGGTTATAACTATTTTTTTCTTTTTCTTTTGCACGACTTTGCACTTCATCATTTTCTACACTAGTTGGAATCACTTTGAAATAGGCCATATTACGTGTTATACTATTATCTCTATTACTAGCTGTTACCATAGTTCCTTTTACACTAATCACTTTATATGGTTTTGTATCATACGGCATATCTAACTTTCCCTCTTTTTTCTTTTTAACGAGAACAGTGTCACCAACCTTTATGAACTGTTCCTTTGCACGTTGATCATGAGCAATTTTCATCTTGCCCTTGGCTAGTGCATCCTTCTGAGCGAGACGTTTATCCGTTACCTCGGCTGGCATGACGGGTAGTGCGATTCTCATAGGACGTCCAAATAAAAGTTCACCAGGTGACTTGCCCAGTGTTCCATGCGGTGTTGCACGGTAGTTCCTGAGAAAAGCATACATAGCTTGTTTCCAGGATCGTCCTTCGGCATGAGCACAGCGTACCGCTTTCATGAGAGGTTGCATGAATCTCTCAACTTCTCCATTTGCTTGAGGATGTAGTGGCATCACACGGCGGTGTTTGAATCCAATATGCTCAGAAAAGTTGACGAAGTCTTGTCCATTGAATGGCGGTCCATTGTCTGTCTTGACAACTTCGGGAATGCCAAATTTTGAAAAGATCTTGTCGAGTTTCGGGATGACAGCCTTTGCAGATGTGGAAGTGATGATTTCTACTTCTGGATAACGTGAGTGATCATCAATGACTACCATCAAGTACTCTCCAGTTGGTAGTGGTCCACAGAAGTCCATCGATACTTCCGTCCATGGTGCAGCAGGTAGTGGTGAAGGTTGTAGAGGTGTTGGTCTTGAAGTATCCACTGCAGCTTGGCAAGGGACACAGGCATCATGCATATCCTTTGCTTGACGATCAATGCCAGGAAACCACACCTTTTCTCGTAGCAGCTGTTTCGTCCTAACAAGACCTTGGTGTCCTTGATGTGCAAGCTTCAGAGCACGTTGCTGGAGAACAGCTGGAATCACGATACGAGTACCTCGCAGCACAGTGTCGCGTTGTTGCGTAACACTTAATTCTGTCTGGATGCGTTCAAGTGCTTTGAATGCATCTTGGTCAACTCCTGAGGGTGGGATGCGTGGAAACTTTTTCTTAGTCAATGCATCCACTGTTGCTTGCAGAGTTGGGTCCTCTAGGATTGCAGTACGGATTTCATCAAGAGTAAGAGCCTTAGGGACTGCATCACAGGTTACAGAGTGTACATATTCCTCGGCAACTTGCTGATGCTTGGTGATGGTGAAACTGTTGGCAGGATGTCGACTGATGTAATCAGCGGGATTGCCTGCACCCGGCTTGTATTTCACCGTAAAGTTGTATGGTTGCAGACGAAGAGCCCATCTCTCAATGCGAGCTGGTGGTTTGGACTTTGGATTGTTGAAGATGGTCTCCAACGGTTTGTGGTCAGTGACTATCGTGGTGAAGGGTGCACCAAGCAGATACACATTGAAGTGTTCACAGCCCCATACAAGAGCAAGAGCTTCCTTCTCTGTCTGACTGTATCGTTGCTCAACATCTGTGAGAGAACGGCTGGCGTAGGCTATTACTACTCTGGAATCTGGTTGACCAGGTTTGTGTTGGGCTAACACAGCACCTAAACCAACAGGACTAGCATCCACCGTTAACTCAGTGTCCATTGATGGATCAAAGTATGCAGCAGTCGCATTCTCTACTAGTGCATCTTTCACAGCATCAAATGCATTTTGCTCGATATCGCTCCAGTACCATGATGCATTTTTCTTCAGGAGCTCACGTAGAGGCTTTGTAATGGTAGCAAAATCTGGAATGAAGCGAGAACAGTAGTTTGCCATTCCCAGAAAACTATGTACTTCAGTGGACGTTGAAGGAGGTGCAGCATTCTTGATATCTGCAACTTTCTTAGGATCTGGAGACAGACCTTTGTCACTAAGTACATGTCCAAAGAATTCAATTTTATGTTGATTGAACTCACACTTTGCTCGGCTTAACGTCAGATTCTTTTCTCGTAAGCGTTGCAATGTTGCACGAAGAGCTTTGTCGTGTTCAGCTTGGGTACGGCCATAAACAATGATGTCATCAGACATGTTGTCAGCATTAGGTATGTCTTGCAATACCTGGCTGATGATGTGCTGGAATACCTCGGCAGCACTGTTGATACCAAAACTCAGGCGCTTGTACCTATACAGACCTCGATGTGTCGTAAACGTTGTGATGAATCGACTCTCCTCATCAAGTTCAAGCTGATGATAGCCCTTGTTTAAATCTAACTTGCTGAATACAGTTGCACCATTCAAGCGGTAGATCATATCATCTACAGTCGGTGTAGGATGGCATTCACGCATTATTGCCTTGTTGGGAACACGCATGTCCACACAAATGCGTATCTCATCTGGATTCTTCGGCTTTGGTGGAGTGACAATTGGGCTTACCCATGGTGTTGGACCTGTTACTGGTTCAATGATATCTAGGTCGATCAGCCTATCCAGTTCGGCATCGACTTTCTTGCGAGTATGGAATGGTTGTCGGCGATGTGGTTGGGCAACTGGAATTACATCTGGGTTGATATGCAGATGTACTTTGCTATCAGTATAACAACCTATGGATTTAAATCGATCAGAAAATTCAGCAACAATACCATCAACATTGTTTGCAGATTCCACTGCTACAGCATTAGAAAGCTGAAATAGCCCCAATTTGGTTGAAGTCTTGTAACTGAGTAAAGACTCCTTTGCATTCCTAACAACATGGAATGTAGTAATGAACATTGCATTCTTTGACTTAATCTCTGCAGTGAAAGTTCCAATCACTGGCAAGGCTACCTTTGAAGCATAGGCAGTGGCTTTGCCATTATAGTTTTCAAGCTTTGGGAACTGTTTTTTAAATTTTTTATAGTGGCACTCAGCAATGGTATCAATGTTTGATCCAGTGTCAATGAGAACTTTGAGACAAATACCAGCAATGTATACACATGTCTCTGGGTTGTTTGGAAGATCATTCCATTCTGTGATTGATTGTACTCCAAAAGTATAACCACATTCACTGTCATCTGAGACTGGTTGTAATGAAATGTTGTCTTGTACATTATTAACATTCTGGATATGAGGTGCAATATTGTGTTTACCACCTAGACCCCTATGACCTGATCCTCGTACAGTGCTTTTATTCATTGACTGTGGTTTCTTGAGTGCGGAACGACACATAGCACCAAAATGACCTAGTTTTCCACACTCATAGCACTTCTTACCTTGAGCAGGACAAACATTATCTTGGTGTGGGTAGTCTCCTCCACAATTGTAACATTTATTGTTGACACCCTCTGATGTGGGTCGTTGTGACTGCTTGAGCCTTGTACCTTGACTCCAGGTGTGATGTGGTTCTCTGCTCAATTTACTGTTAGGTTTGGCATGATATCTTCTTTGATTACGATGTCCTCCCTGAACCTTACGTACCTCATCACTGTTAGTAACAGTGGCAGAACCGTTATTGGCACTGCACTCCATGACACGAGCATCACGTGCAGCATCTACCATTCGACGAGCAATATCCAGTATCTTGGTAAGAGAACTTTCATCATCAACAAGTTCTAGAGCTCTTCGACGGAGACGTGTAGATGTGCATGTTTCAATTATTTGCTGTTTGATTTCTTTGTCAACATCAGCAAACTCACAATGGGCTGCTAAACCCTGCAGACGTGTGTGGTATTGATCCACAGTTTCATTAGAGAGTTGTTTTGCTCTCCTGAAATGCATAATTTCCATTGCAGTATTTTGCCTTGGTTTGAAATGCTCTGTTAGTTTGGCTTTGGCAGTGTCATAATCTTTGGCACCACCAGTGTCTTTCAGTGTGTCAAAGATGTCACAAACTCTATCACCTGCATAATGAAGTAGAAAGGCACGCTTTCTTTCAGCACTTTTGATGTCAGAAACTATCAACAAATTTTCAAACTTTTTAAGCCATTTGACCCACCTCTGTGACAGGTTTGTCTGGTCACAGTCAGGATCAAATGCAGGAAACTGAGGTATATTTGCCATTTTTACTGAATAAATGTAACTTATCACTTAAATGTTCCTCAAAATATTAAACACTTACTGCACTGAATATGTTAGTCAAGAATTCACTGTAATTACTTTAATTTTGCAAAGCACACAAGCATTTTAATGCAAAAGTTCACAACAGTGCACAATATAGCAGCAACTGACTTCTTACCTAGCCCTTGTGTACATGTGTTGTTCCTACTCACAGCAGCAGCACAGCAGTTGGCACGGCAGTTGGTACAGCATTTGGTACGGCAGTTGGTGCAGCAGTTGGTGCAGCAGTTGGTACAGCAGTTGGTACAGCAGTTGGTGCAGTGTGATGAATTTTGTAGCACGAAGCGTCGTTTCGTAACCAAAACATCAGGTTTTGTACACATCAAAGCGTCGTTTCGTACACAACGTCGGCAGATTCCTCAGTACACAGTTTCTTCAGCACAGCTTGGGTAGCACACAGCTTGGGTAGCACACAGCATCGGTTAGCATACAGCATCGGGTATGGCGCTCACAGCTTCTCTTCCTACTCCAGGCAGCATGCTTCTCCCTTGTGTTTGAAACTGAACAAATACCTGCGTTCACAGTTCATCCTCGTCGCCAATGTGGTGTTTGTGTGTTACTGAGGAAGTCTTGGTTGTAGGGTTGATGTAAAGTCATGACTTGGTTACTGACTTTAATACTTAATATGATTACATGACTAGTAGCTACCAAGCTTGGCGGGCGTCCTGTATGCTCTATTGTTTACCTAGTACTCGCGTCTCAGCCGCCGCACATAGAAAACGGATGGTACCATTTTCTGTGAACATGACAATCAGCAATACAGTTTCCTCAACAATTTTAGTCACCAAGTTTTTATTTGCAAAAACTATGTCAAAGTAATTCTCGTAGTCAACTTAATAGTTCTACCAGCCATGTTCTTAAACAAATCTACACTTTATTCAGTTCCAAATTTACAAAGACAAACCTTTCTCGTAACTTCTTAACTAAAATCTTTCGCCAATCAACTGAAACATAGTCACTTTCCTCATTTCTCAACTAACTTATTATCCAATCAACCAAAAATTGTCAAAGGAATCTTTCCAACACTGTTCATAACTAAACTTATTCCCTAGTCATCAGAAAATAACCGTGTTCTTCATGTTTCATTGTCATTTCATAACTAAAAAATCTTTCGCCAATCAACTAAAAAACATAGTCACTTTCGTCATTTCTCAACTAAACTTATTATCCAGTCAACTAAAAATAGTCAGAAATAGCCTCGTTCAACACTGTTCTTAACTAAAACAACCTTTCTCTTAGCTAAAAATTGTCAAAGGAAACTTCTTTCAGCACTTTCTTAACAGCCGCTATGTTTCATCAAGTAAGAAAAAAATTGTGAAAGGAAACTTTCCAAAACTGTTCATAACTAGCTTTTATCCATCGTCAATCAACTAAAAATAATAACTTTCATCATTTCTTAACTAAACTTATTCCCCAGTCATCAGAAAATAACCGTGTTCTTCATGTTTCATTGTCATTTCATAACTAAAATTATCCATCAATCAACAGAAAAAGCCATGTTCATCATGTTTTGTCTTTTTGCTTAACTAAAATTATGTTTTGTCAAGTAAGAAAAAATAACCAAAGATATCTTTCATCGCTGTTCTTAACTGACATTATACTTTGGGGAGCACAAAAATAGTCTCCCTCGTCATGTTTTGTCTTTTTCCTTAACTAAAGTATTCATCAGTCAACTAAAAAATAGTTACTTCATCATGTTTCCTTGTCATTTCTTAACTGAAATATCACTTCTCTCATTTAAAATAGTCATGTGTAGCCTCTTTCCAACACTGTTCTTAACTAAAGTAACCTTTCACTTCGCTAGAATAGTCATATTCATCGTTGTTCCTAACTAAAATTATTTGTCGTTAAGTAAGAAATATAGTCAAAGACACTCTTCGAGACATCAAGGACTTACTCAAAGACATCAAAGTTGCACTCAAAGACATCCTTTGAGACATCAAAGACATCCTTTAAGACTTCAATGGGACTCTTCGAGATATCAAAAGACACTCTCAAACACTCAAAAATTTACTTGCATCCTCAAAGTTATTCTCAGAGGCATAAAAGTCATTCTCAGAGCTATCAAATTATTCTCGATGTCATCAAAAAGTATTTTCTCGTTCATCAAAGTTAATCTCAGAGTTAACAAAATACTACTCATGTTCTCAAAGACATTCTCCAATTCATCAAAGTTGTTTCAAAGACATCAAAGTTAATCTCAGAGTCATCAAAGTTAATCTAAGACATCATTTTTCATCAAAGATATTCTCTCTAAACCAACAACGTTATTCTCTAAGACATAAAAGTTATTCTCAGAGTCACCTTCGTTCTTCAGAGAAACTTTCCAAAACATCTTCGTTCATAAAAGTTATTCTCAGAGACATCTAAAGTTAATCATAGAGTTATCAAATGTAATCTCTAACTCACTTTTGGTCATTAAAGTTAATTTCTATGTTATAAAAGTTTGTCTCAGAGACATGTAAAGTTAATCTTAGAGTTAACAAAGGTAATCTCTAACTCACTCTCGTTCGTCAAAGTTGTTTCAAAGACATCAAAGTTATTCTCAGAGTTATCCAAAGATATTCTCATGTCCACAAAAGTTATTCTGAGCTATCAAAGTTAATCTCAGACATCTTCATTCATAAAGTTATTCTCAGTCATGAAATGTTATTCTCTAAGTAACTTTCCGTTCATCAAAGATATTCTCTAAGTCCTGAAAGTTATTCTCTAAGACAGCAAAGTTATTCTCTGAGCTAACAAAATACTACTCATGTTCTCAAAGACATTCTCAAAGTCATCAAAGTTATTCACAGAGTCATCAAAGTTATTCTGTAACTCACTTTTGTTCATTAAAGTTAATTTCTATGTTATAAAAGTTATTCTCAGAGCTAACAAAATACTACTCATGTTCTCAGAAGTCATTCTCAAACTCATCAAAGTTATTCTCAGAGTCATCAAAAGTTGTTCTGTAAAACATCAATGTTGCTATCTAAGACATCAAAGATGTTCTCTAAATCATAAAAGTTAATCTTAACTCACCTTCGTTCATTAGAGAAACTTTCCAATCCATATTCGTTGACCAGAGTTATTCTCAGAGTCATCAAAGCGATCTCTAATTCATCTTCGTTCTCCAAAAGTTGTTCTCTAAGACACCTTCATTCATCAAAGAAACTCTCCTTCTTCCATCATGTTATTCTTTAAGACATCTTCAGTCATAAAATTTTCTCTCCAAATGTAACTAGTTCAGCTTTTCATACCAAGCCTGCACTTGTTAAAATATATTTTCGCAGTCACTTTACCCTAAAACTGTTCTCTGAACTATCCTAACTTAACTTACCTTACCTTACCTATCTTACCTAACTTTACCTATCTTACCTAACTTAACCTGCATAACCTAACTTTACCTATCCTAACCTAACTTACCTTACCTTACCTATCTTACCTAACTTTACCTATCTTACCTAACTTACCTTACCTTACCTATCTTAACCTGCTTAACCTATCTTACCTAACTTAACCTGCATAACCTAACTTTACCTATCCTAACATAACTTTCCTTACCTTACCTAACTTAACCTGCTTAACCTAACTTACCTTACCTTACCTAACTTATATAACTTGTCTTACCTATCCTAACCTAACTTGTCTTGCCTAACTTAATCTTAAATTCCCAAACTGATGTATCCTAACTTATCTAGTCCAACCAGACATGCTCTAACTTACATAAGTATTCCTTCTTGTCTTTTGTGTTTCGTCAATCAGTGTCTCATATTCATTTACTCGTTTCAAGGGCCAATTTCTCAAATGGTCATTTTTGCATTTCAAGTGTTATTTGTTAGAGATTGGATATTTAAGCATTTCAAAGGATTTTTGTTACATATGGGCATTTACTCATTTCAAGGGTTAATTTCTCAAATGGACGTTTTTGTATTTCAAGTGTTATTTGTTTAAGATTGGGTGTTTAACCATTTCAAAGGATTTTTGTTATATATGGAAATTTACTCGTTTCAAGGGCTAATTTCTCAAATGGTCATTTTTGCAGATCAAGGGTTATTTGTTAAAGTTCATCAAGTTGCTCATAAGTTGTATTTATTATGTTTGTTATCATTTATTCTTATTCCCCAACCCCTTAACCTAACCTCTTGTAATCGTAGTGTATTTGGTAGGTTCTATCATATGTTCTTATTCCCCAACCCCTTAACCTAACCTTTCAGATGTAGTTTGTTGAATATATTATCCTTTTCCTAACCTTTCAGATGTAGCTTCGTTTCTCCTTTTTGTATATTTTTACCCAAACCCACCATCCCACTTAACTTTCTTTCCTTCTTTTACTTTGTTTTCACATATAAGTTCATTCTTTATCTTAGTAATAATAGAATTACAATAGTAAAGAATCAGATCTACTAAGACTTGAAATTCAGAAACAAGAGCTCAAGGGAGTGAGAGCATGAAAAGAGGAGAAAAGAGTAAGAGAGAGGGGGAGGAAGAGAAAGAATAAGGGAGAGAGATAGAAAAGGAGGGTTAGAAGGAGTAGGAGAATCAAAGTAAAAGAAGGAAAGAAGGTTAAGTGGGATGGTGGGTTTGGGTAAAAATATACAAAAAGGAGAAACGAAGCTACATCTGAAAGGTTAGGAAAAGGATAATATATTCAACAAACTACATCTGAAAGGTTAGGTTAAGGGGTTGGGGAATAAGAACATATGATAAAACCTACCAAATACACTACGATTACAAGAGGTTAGGTTAAGGGGTTGGGGAATAAGAATAAATGATAACAAACATAATAAATACAACTTATGAGCAACTTGATGAACTTTAACAAATAACCCTTGATCTGCAAAAATTACCATTTGAGAAATTAGCCCTTGAAACGAGTAAATTCCCATATATAACAAAAATCCTTTGAAATGGTTAAACACCCAATCTTAAACAAATAACACTTGAAATGCAAAAACGTTCATTTGAGAAATTAACCCTTGAAATGAGTAAATGCCCATATGTAACAAAAATCCTTTGAAATGCTTAAATATCCAATCTCTAACAAATAACACTTGAAATGCAAAAATGACCATTTGAGAAATTGGCCCTTGAAACGAGTAAATGAATATGAGACACTGATTGACGAAACACAAAAGACAAGAAGGAATACTTATGTAAGTTAGAGCATGTCTGGTTGGACTAGATAAGTTAGGATACATCAGTTTGGGAATGTAAGATTAAGTTAGGTAAGACAAGTTAGGTTAGGATAGGATAGGTAAGACAAGTTATATAAGTTAGGTAAGGTAAGGTAAGTTAGGTTAAGCAGGTTAAGTTAGGTAAGGTAAGGAAAGTTATGTTAGGATAGGTAAAGTTAGGTTATGCAGGTTAAGTTAGGTAAGATAGGTTAAGCAGGTTAAGATAGGTAAGGTAAGGTAAGTTAGGTAAGACAGGTAAAGTTAGGTAAGATAGGTAAGGTAAGGTAAGTTAGGTTAGGATAGGTAAAGTTAGGTTATGCAGGCTAAGTTAGGTAAGATAGGTAAAGTTAGGTAAGATAGGTAAGGTAAGGTAAGTTAAGTTAGGATAGTTCAGAGAACAGTTTTAGGGTAAAGTGACTGCGAAAATATATTTTAACAAGTGCAGGCTTGGTATGAAAAGCTGAACTAGTTACATTTGGAGAGAAAATTTTATGACTGAAGATGTCTTAAAGAATAACATGATGGAAGAAGGAGAGTTTCTTTGATGAATGAAGGTGTCTTAGAGAACAACTTTTGGAGAACGAAGATGAATTAGAGATCGCTTTGATGACTCTGAGAATAACTCTGGTCAACGAATATGGATTGGAAAGTTTCTCTAATGAACGAAGGTGAGTTAAGATTAACTTTTATGATTTAGAGAACATCTTTGATGTCTTAGATAGCAACATTGATGTTTTACAGAACAACTTTTGATGACTCTGAGAATAACTTTGATGAGTTTGAGAATGACTTCTGAGAACATGAGTAGTATTTTGTTAGCTCTGAGAATAACTTTTATAACATAGAAATTAACTTTAATGAACAAAAGTGAGTTACAGAATAACTTTGATGACTCTGTGAATAACTTTGATGACTTTGAGAATGTCTTTGAGAACATGAGTAGTATTTTGTTAGCTCAGAGAATAACTTTGCTGTCTTAGAGAATAACTTTCAGGACTTAGAGAATATCTTTGATGAACGGAAAGTTACTTAGAGAATAACATTTCATGACTGAGAATAACTTTATGAATGAAGATGTCTGAGATTAACTTTGATAGCTCAGAATAACTTTTGTGGACATGAGAATATCTTTGGATAACTCTGAGAATAACTTTGATGTCTTTGAAACAACTTTGACGAACGAGAGTGAGTTAGAGATTACCTTTGTTAACTCTAAGATTAACTTTACATGTCTCTGAGACAAACTTTTATAACATAGAAATTAACTTTAATGACCAAAAGTGAGTTAGAGATTACATTTGATAACTCTAAGATTAACCTTAGATGTCTCTGAGAATAACTTTTATGAACGAAGATGTTTTGGAAAGTTTCTCTGAAGAACGAAGGTGACTCTGAGAATAACTTTTATGTCTTAGAGAATAACATTGTTGGTTTAGAGAGAATATCTTTGATGAAAAATGATGTCTTAGAATAACTTTGATGACTCTGAGATTAACTTTGATGTCTTTGAAACAACTTTGATGAATTGGAGAATGTCTTTGAGAACATGAGTAGTATTTTGTTAACTCTGAGATTAACTTTGATGAACGAGAAAATACTTTTTGATGACATCGAGAATAATTTGATAGCTCTGAGAATGACTTTTATGCCTCTGAGAATAACTTTGAGGATGCAAGTAAATTTTTGAGTGTTTGAGAGTGTCTTTTGATATCTCGAAGAGTCCCATTGAAGTCTTAAAGGATGTCTTTGATGTCTCAAATGATGTCTTTGAGTGCAACTTTGATGTCTTTGAGTAAGTCCTTGATGTCTCGAAGAGTGTCTTTGACTATATTTCTTACTTAACGACAAATAATTTTAGTTAGGAACAACGATGAATATGACTATTCTAGCGAAGTGAAAGGTTACTTTAGTTAAGAACAGTGTTGGAAAGAGGCTACACATGACTATTTTAAATGAGAGAAGTGATATTTCAGTTAAGAAATGACAAGGAAACATGATAAAGTAACTATTTTTTAGTTGACTGATGAATACTTTAGTTAAGGAAAAAGACAAAACATGACGAGGGAGACTATTTTTGTGCTCCCCAAAGTATAATGCCAGTTAAGAACAGCGATGAAAGATATCTTTGGTTATTTTTTCTTACTTGACAAAACATAATTTTAGTTAAGCAAAATGACAAAACATGATGAACATGGCTTTTTCTGTTGATTGATGGATAATTTTAGTTATGAAATGACAATGAAACATGAAGAACACGGTTATTTTCTGATGACTGGGGAATAAGTTTAGTTAAGAAATGATGAAAGTTATTATTTTTAGTTGATTGACGATGGATAAAAGCTAGTTATGACCAGTTTTGGAAAGTTTCCTTTGACAATTTTTTTCTTACTTGATGAAACATAGCGGCTGTTAAGAAAGTGCTGAAAGAAGTTTCCTTTGACAATTTTTAGCTAAGAGAAAGGTTGTTTTAGTTAAGAACAGTGTTGAACGAGGCTATTTCTGACTATTTTTAGTTGACTGGATAATAAGTTTAGTTGAGAAATGACGAAAGTGACTATGTTTTTTAGTTGATTGGCGAAAGATTTTTCAGTTACGAAATGACAATGAAACATGAAGAACACGGTTATTTTCTGATGACTAGGGAATAAGTTTAGTTATGAACAGTGTTGGAAAGATTCCTTTGACAATTTTTGGTTGATTGGATAATAAGTTAGTTGAGAAATGAGGAAATTGACTATGTTTCAGTTGATTGGCGAAAGATTTTAGTTAAGAAGTTACGAGAAAGGTTTGTCTTTGTAAATTTGGAACTGAATAAAGTGTAGATTTGTTTAAGAACATGGCTGGTAGAACTATTAAGTTGACTACGAGAATTACTTTGACATAGTTTTTGCAAATAAAAACTTGGTGACTAAAATTGTTGAGGAAACTGTATTGCTGATGCTAATATTTGACAAAGAACTAGTTAGTGAATGGAAGAAACAAAGAACATAAAAAAAAATTGAGGTTAAGTAAGGGAATGAACACAGTGAACATACGGTGAACACAGAAAACATGTAAGAAAAAGTTGATGAATAGAGTGAACATGCAGGGAATATGAACTTGTAGAGGAACATGAATATTGACAAAGAACACAAAATATGGAAGTTAGCATGAATATTGAGTATAAAATTTGTAAAGAGAACATGTGATGAACATGAAAACATAGAAAATATGACTAGAATTTGTAGAGAAAGTAATGAGACTAAGAGAAAGATTACAGAAAAAATGGAGATACTTGTGAAAATATGAACTGAATGGGACTGTGAACATTTGTAGAACATGGAGTGAACACGGATGAGAATACGAAGAACACAGTGAATATAGAGAAAATATGCAAATACAGTACGATTATTGAAGGTTTGGATAAGTTGGGGATGAGAAGGTAAGGGAGGGAAAGGGTAAGGTGAGATGAGATGAGATGGAGGAAGGTGGGAGGGGGTGAAAGATAATTACACAGGTTGGGGTTATGTGTGTACTCGGATAAGAGTTAGGTTGGAGATGGACTTGATGGAATATATTTATGTCTGATGATCTAAGGCTGAGAAAATGGAGCTTGGTTAATGTCCAGATTAATTTTACTACGTTAGAAAATAAGGTGATCTTAAATCTTAGGGTGATTTAGTTGGAAAATAAAGAACTTGTACAAAATGAACTAAGCTGGGGGGGACAAGAGTTGAAACTTGATAACTGAACTGGTTTTTATTTACTATGTCTGAAAATGTAGTTGGGTGTTTAAATCTCAGGGGGATTTGGACTGAGAGTAATGAATTTACATGAGTGAACTTGGACAGAGGACAAGAGCTAGAGTTTTATAATTGTTTACTTCATATTTACTATGTCTGAAATACAGAGGGTAAAAATTTCAGGGAAATTGGACTGCTAGTAGCGAAAATGTGGTCTCTGCCAAATTTGGGTCTTCAATTGGAACTCTGATGAATTTCGATCATGAACTGGACTCTGAATATTTGGCACAAAGTAGACTCTGGCGAATTTTCGGTATAAACTGGACTCTGATGAATTTTGCTAGAAAACTGGACTCTGAATATTTGGCACAAAGTAGACTCTGGCGAATTTTCGGTATAAACTGGGCTCTGATGAATTTTGCTAGAAAACTGGACTCTGATGAATTTTGCTATTAAAGTAGACTGGCGAATTTGAGCATAAACTGGACTCCGACGAAAATTGGGTATAAAATGGACTCTGTCAAATTTTCACAGATTACAGGACACTGATGAAATTTGCTCTCAAAGTAGACTCTCGCGAATTTCTGTTGATAATTGGACTCTGATGAAATATGAGCTTAAAACTGTCTCTGACTAATTTTGCTCTCAAAGTAGACTCTGGCGAATTTCTGTTGATAATTGGACTCTGATGAAATATGAGCTTAAAACTGTCTCAGACTAATTTTGCTCTCAAAGTAGACTCTGGCGAATTTCTGTTGTTAATTGGACTCTGATGAAATATGAGCTTAAAACTGTCTCTGACTAATTTTGGTCTTTACAGGTGAAATAGCCGTAAATGGATATAAAACTAAATGTTATGGATAAGTTGTCTGTTTTCCTTAACAAAACATCTAAGACAATATTCTCTGAAAATGGTCCTTTTACAAATTCGGTCATAAACATATAAATAAACTTCTATGATTATTTGAAACTCTGAAAATAGCTATAAGGAAATAGGAGGAGAGAGAGAGAGAGGAACGGTCCAGATATTATGGAGAAGATAAGATATGATAAGAGGCGACCTACAAGAAGCGTCTGGCTGGCAGGGCCTAAGGTAAATAAAGGTGACTCGAGAGATTGCGAGGTAAGGGGGGAGGGAGGGGGTGTGAGGTACGAGACCTGAAAACCCTGACTTACACAGGTGATTTTCTAAATTTACATGAAAACTATGGCTTACATAGACGATATTTGTAAGTTGAAAACATGTAAAATATGTCCGTAGAGTTCTCCTGGAAACCCTAAAGCGCTACATACGTTATTTGAATTTCTCCCATAAGGCCTTTAACAAACTTCTAAGTCTCGGAAATTATTTTTCTCATAAGAATTCCATACTTCTAAAATCTCGGAAATTACTTACTCATAAGAAATCCTTAATCCAAAATCTTAGAGTCCCCAAATTCACCTGAAAAAAAAGGGCCTGTGCGTCTTACACCGCACAGGGGTCCTCTGGTCTGAAAAAAAGGGCCTGTGCGTCTTACACCGCACAGGGGTCCTCTGGCCTGAAAAAAAAGGGCCTGTGCGTCTTACTCCCTTCTACTGTGGCCTACACCACGTGTGGACGTGGCCTACACTACGTGTGGACGTGGCCTACACCACGTGTGGACGTAGCCTACACCACGTGTGGACGTTACCTACACCACGTGTGGACGTGGCCTACACTACGTGTGGACGTGGCCTACACCACGTGTGGACGTAGCCTACACCACGTGTGGACGTTACCTACACCACGTGTAGACGTGGCCTACACCACGTGTGGACGTGGCCTACACCACGTGTGGACGTTACCTACACCACGTGTAGACGTGGCCTACACCACGTGTGGACGTGGCCTGCACCACGTGTGGACGTGGCCTACACCACGTGTGGACGTGGCCTGCATCACTTGTGGACGTGGCCTGCATCACGTGTGGACGTGGCCTGCATCACGTGTGGACGTGGCCTACATCACGTGTGGACGTGGCCTGCATCACGTGTGGACGTGGCCTGCATCACGTGTGGACGTGGCCTACATCACGTGTGGACGTGGCCTGCATAACGTGTGGACGTGGCCTGCACCACGTGTGGACGTGGCCTACACCACGTGTGGACGTAGCCTACACCACGTGTGGACGTGGCCTGCACCACGTGTGGACGTGGCCTACACCACGTGTGGACGTAGCCTACACCACGTGTGGACGTTACCTACACCACGTGTAGACGTGGCCTACACCACGTGTGGACGTGGCCTACACCACGTGTGGACGTAGCCTACACCACGTGTGGACGTGGCCTGCACCACGTGTGGACGTGGCCTACACCACGTGTGGACGTGGCCTGCATCACTTGTGGACGTGGCCTGCATCACGTGTGGACGTGGCCTGCATCACGTGTGGACGTGGCCTACATCACGTGTGGACGTGGCCTGCATCACGTGTGGACGTGGCCTGCATCACGTGTGGACGTGGCCTACATCACGTGTGGACGTGGCCTGCATCACGTGTGGACGTGGCCTGCACCACGTGTGGACGTGGCCTACACCACGTGTGGACGTAGCCTACACCACGTGTGGACGTGGCCTTCATCACGTGTGGACGTGGCCTACATCACGTGTGGACGTGGCCTGCATCACGTGTGGACGTGGCCTGCATCACGTGTGGACGTGGCCTGCATCACGTGTGGACGTGGCCTGCACCACGTGTGGACGTGGCCTGCATCACGTGTGGACGTGGCCTGCATCACGTGTGGACGTGGCCTGCATCACGTGTGGACGTGGCCTGCATCACGTGTGGACGTGGCCTGCATCACGTGTGGACGTGGCCTACACCACGTGTGGACGTGGCCTGCACCACGTGTGGACGTGGCCTGCACCACGTGTGTGGACGTGGCCTGCACCACGTGTGGACGTGGCCTGCACCACGTGTGGACGCGGCCTACACACAAGAGTGGAACTGACTCCCATAAAACACACCACTAACCTAATGCCATAAATTAATCCAACAATAACGACACAGAGGTTAATGAGCCATAACTTCACACAATAACCACCTTCACTAAGCCCTCAGACCAGCTATTTCTGGCAATAATAATTATTATTATAACAAAAAAAATTCTCTGAAATTTCCTTGCAGTTGGTGAGTAATGCATTAATGACATGATTGTTGGCTTCGTATTGTGCCACCGTGTTTAGTTTTCTGGCGGCCTTTAAGCAAATTTGTTGGTGAGGGACTTGGGGTGTGTAGCGGGTTGCAATTATCAACAATTTGTCCTATTTCTGGCTGTGGTACTGGGTGATAATGGCGGTCAATACCACTCACTTGTACTGACTCCAGTACAGGTTCGAGTTGGTCAATACTATAACAAGTTCAGGCCAGGGGCCGGATTCACGAGTCAGTTACGCAAGTACTTACGAACGTGTACATCTTTCCTCAATCTCTGACGGCTTTGGTTCCATTTATTAAACAGTTTACAAGCATGAAAACTTGCTAATCAACTGTTGTTATTGTTATAAACAGCCTCCTGGTTCTTCGGAGCTCATTAACTGTTTAATAATTGTAAACAAAGCCGCCAAAGATTGATAAAAGAGGTAGAGGTTCGTAAGTGCTTGCGTAACTGCTTCGTGAATCAGGGCCCAAGGCTTGTGGATGAGGATTTGTGCTATGAAACAATTCAATTATTCTCCATTACCCTTCCGTAAGCACAAACTTGCTCTGAGCGTCGTAGTTATTTTTAAATCAGTTTGAGAGGTATTGATAGAGATAAATACTATCTTCAGTACAAGCTATAAAGACCTCTCTACACTAGTCAGCTGAAGACTTATCAACAGTGGTAAGCTTAATCCCTCTTTACAATGCACAGATGAAATGGCTTTCTTCTAGTGTAAACTAAGCACCTTTCTCGTGTTTCAAGTTAAAGACTTATTTGCCTAAATGTCCTAAATTGACATAAAAGATGACACAGACTGGATAGGGTATCTCCAGTCTAATTCATTGTCTTGTTATCACTTGCAAAAGGATTGAAACGCTTGACGCCCAATTTGTGTTCATTTTTGGGAAGGAAAGTACACCAAGGACGAAAAATCTGTGACGATTTCTCCCTGAACATATTTCTTGATCCCGAATTAATCTTTAGCTCCAGAAATTGATAAGACAATCATCCCAAAATTTCCAATTCACGATTTGAATAGATTTTGCACTAAATCCAACTCCTCAACACTGAGTTCAGAAAAATATCGGTTGAATTCATTTTCCAGTGCTGCGAAATGTTGAGATTTTTTTTGTTTTGGACAAATACTGGAAGCACTTGGTCCTCACCAACAACAAGAACAAGAACTGATGACAATTTCTCAAACTTTGCAAAGATTTTAATCCGGACCTTTCTCTTCCAATTTTCCAGCTTAATCGTGAAAGCTTTCAGGTGGAACAATAAATTGTATTGATTTGTATTCCATCATTGAATTTGAAGACTCAGTTTATTCAGCTGCTAAATTGGCAAGACACGGGATCCACTCATCATCCAACCAAACAAACAAAGTATTGGCTGAAATTCAATGAGCTTGAACCGCATAAAATAATTTTAGCTCATCTCAAAGCTCTACTACTCACTCGGATACATTTCCACTGGGCATCCAGCGAGCATCTCTGTTGAAAAGAATGAGATGATGCCCTGAATCCATGTCAATGCGAAATTGCTTGAAGCGTCACGAGTTGAGAGTTCCTCCTTTGACAAAATTCACAGTTTGAAATGTTTGATCCACAACTTTTCCAAGTGGCGCTGGAAATGTTTTTGAGGCCAGCAGTGCCTGACGTTGGAGCATAGAGTGAATGCCTCTCACTTTGGTGCTCGTTTCTTTACACTATACTTGATATACAGATTTTGTCCCCAGACAGCTGGTGCTCCTCCTGTACAGCCTCCACACATATATTATCCTGGTGAAGAGTTTTACATTCAGATGAAACGTTTCCCAAAATATCTGAGGCCTTGGTAGTTGTTTCGTAACAACGGAAGAGAATCTTCTTTAAAATGAACCTGAGTAAAATCTTGCCAATACCAGCATCTAGCAACACGATGCAACAGCAACTGATTCATCAAATTGAATTAAAAAATAAGCTAAATTCTGCAGACTTTATCTCCTGCACAAATCAATCTATGATATCCACGGCATGTCGCTGAATGTCCCCTGAACAATACTGTTTGATAGTGACAATTTTGCAAGTGTTTCGAAAACCATTTCTCCACCATTTCTGCCATTTTGAGAGCGGAAGATCTGTTTCCGGAACATTAATGAGGTTTTCTGCTTTAGTTTCACCAGAGTTACGAGTGCAGCCGCCTCAGTAACCGCGGGGCAATGTTCGTGTTGAGTCATCTTATTGAGAGCATTACTGAGACCTTCATAAAGCTTTTTTTCTCTAACCATATCACTGCTCTATTTTAACCTTATCACTGCTCTATTTTAACCATATCACTGCTCTATTTTAACCATATCACTGCTCCAAACCATATCACTACTTTAGTCTAACTATATCACTACTCTAACCATGTTACTAATCTCAAATGTATAAACAAAATATGACAACACTTACATATAAACGGCAGAGAGAAGATTGGTGCAAATAAATAAGTTTATTTCTTGAAAATGATTTCGGGTGGAAATAAAGTGTAGCTGCCTCGTACGGGGCATTCTACCGTTGCCTCTATGACGCTATAACGCAGACTTTACCAGCTGAGCAAGACCCGAGCATCCGGCCCCAGCTGGTGAGCACATCCGGCCGCAGCTGGTGAGCACATCCGGCCTCCCAACCAAAGAGCTGTAACCAGGCAACACTGTTCTTAGTCCCCTGCCAACCGCAACATATTTCCCACCAAAAGTCGGTATAAACACACCGGCTAACGGGCGGGTACCAGTGCGCTCCTCGGGCCATCGCTAGCGGCTAAGGTGGTGTGAGAGTCCTTCGTGGCGCTTGTAAGTGCTTCGTGATCACCTCGGCAGGACGTACCCATGCCTCACGCCGCCACTCTCAGCCAGGCCAGACGTACCCATGCCTCACGCCGCCACTCTCAGCCAGGCCAGACGTACCCATGCCTCACGCCGCCACTCTCAGCCAGGCCAAACGTACCCATGCCTCATGCCGCCACTCTCAGCCAGGCCAGACGTACCCATGCCTCACGCCGCCACTCTCAGCCAGGCCAGACGTACCCATGCCTCACGCCGCCACTCTCAGCCAGGCCAGACGTACCCATGCCTCACGCCGCCACTCTCAGCCATGCCAGACGTACCCATGCCTCACGCCGCCACTCTCAGCCATGCCAGACGTACCCATGCCTCACGCTGCCACTCTCAGCCAGGCCAGGCGTACCCATGCCTCACGTCGCCACTCTCAGCCAGGCCAGACGTACCCATGCCTCACGCCGCCACTCTCAGCCATGCCAGACGTACCCATGCCTCACGCCGCCACTCTCAGCCAGGCCAGGCGTACCCATGCCTCACGTCGCCACTCTCAGCCAGGCCAGACGTACCCATGCCTCACGCCGCCACTCTCAGCCAGGCAAGACGTACCCATGCCTCACGCCGCCACTCTCAGCCAGGCCAGGCGTACCCATACCTCACGCTGCCACTCTCAGCCAGGCCAGACGTACCCATGCCTCACGCCGCCACTCTCAGTCAGGCCAGACGTACCCATGCCTCACGCCACCACTCTCAGCCAGGCCAGACGTACCCATGCCTCACGCTGCCACTCTCAGCCAGGCCAGGAAGGCACCGGCCTCTCAGTCTCACACTGTTCAGTCTGGTCTCTTCATCTGGTGAGATTTTAGAATCGAAAATGTCAAGATTTTCGAAGGAAAATTCATGTCTGTTATATCTTCTTCCCAGAGTCTGACCAAGCTCAATATTTACGTTTTATTGTATTGGACTATGTCTATCTATATCTATAAAATAGAATGTGTGTTTGCCTGTTGTTTGTCTCTGTGTGGCTGTCTATCTGTCCAGAGTAGTAGGAGGACAGATACTTGGGGCTAGCCTGACACTAGTTTTAAAGATGATACAGGGAGGGTATGTAACTGTATGTAACAGGCAAGTTGGGGGTCGGCCCTAGTGGCCCCAGTGGAAAATCGGCCTCTATGGCGACCCCCCTGCTGTTTTCATTGTTTAAAATAAGGTATGAATTTTTCGTACTGTTAGTTAGCAGTTTTCTCTCAGAGAGAGAGAGAGAGAGAGAGAGAGAGAGAGAGAGAGAGAGAGAGAGAGAGAGAGAGAGAGAGAGAGAGAGAGAGAGAGAGAGAGAGAGAGAGAGAGAGAAGGAGAGCGAGGCGGTAGAGGTGGGCGAGAGATCCAGGGGCAGAAGGATACATATAGCAACATACCCGCGGTTACATAAAGCAACATACCCAAGGGTACATAGAGCAACATACCCGTGGTGGTGGGGGGGGGGGGGAGTATCTATCTTGAGATGATTTCGGGGATTAGCGTCCCCGCGGCCCGGTCCTCGACCAGGCCTCCTTTTTGTTACACACCCCCCAGGAAGCACCTGTCTAACTCCCAGGTACCTATTTACTGCTGGTAACAAGGGCATCAGGGTGAAAGAAACAGACTATAGTGTAATTATTTATGAGGCTACACGACAGATGGAGCTCCTGCCGTGCTAGGCGGTCAATCGGAAGTTAAAACATGAATTCTAAATATTAAAATTGAAAATCATTTACACTGCATGATACATAGACAAGCTTTAGCTTCTAAGACACTACCTACTGCACTAAAGTAAGAGACTGATACTACAGTAAAGATGGTCAACTTCGCACTGGCAAGTGTTCTCAGTACAAGGCGGATGTGACTTCTGATCTCAGATTTAGATTCTGATCACCAAACATTCTTGCAGCACCCAGAAGTTCCAGTTATCCCTTAGAAATGATCTCAGAAGAGTTTTTCAACTACAAGACGAGCGAGATGATAGGGTTCTTCAGCCGGAGTGCCAAGATGCAGCATACAGAGTTGAGTGACCCAAGGATGGGTACTCATTGCAGGCGATGAGTCACAATAACGTGGCTGAAGTATGTTGACCAGACCACACACTAGAAATTGAAGGGACGACGACGTTTCGGTCCGTCCTGGACCATTCTCAAGTCGATTGTGATGAGGACAGGTAGGGACAGGCATTAAATAGGCAAGAGAGAGCTGAGGAGGAAAGTCAGGTGTAGGGGATAGTAGTAATGAGAACTGCAGCAGGCCTATTGGCCTATACGAGGCAGCTCCTATTATAACCACCGAAGGAGATAGTAATAGGAATAAGAAGAGGATAGCAAGGGAGCGTAGAAGACAATGAACAGAAAAAGGGAGAAGAGAGAAAGAAAGGGAAAGAGAAAGAAAGAAATGGAAGGGGGAAAGCTTATGTTAAGTCACGTTTGTTAGAAAGATTAGAGCATTTGAGTATATACTGTGAAAGGGAAGAGTCCACAGCAACAAAGCCAGGACTCAAGTTCATGTTGGGTACATTGTTAATAAGAGCCGATTCTACAAGACGGCGTCTGTGTAGAGTAGAGGCAGGAAAGATTATTTTGGAGGAAGACCAATCAATGGGATGATTAGAATCCCTCACATGGCAGAAGAGAGCCTGACTTTCCTCCTCAGCTCTCTCTTGCCTATTTAATGCCTGTCCCTACCTGTCCTCATCACAATCGACTTGAGAATGGGTACTCATTTTTGTCTATATTGGTGAAGTATTTACTCATCTAAATATTCGCAAGAAGTCCTTTCCAAGGGGCTGATGTTGCTGTCACTGACTTTGTTGATGAGCTGAAGAGTTTTCTGATGAAACTAGATCTGTGACACAGAGAGTTGAGGAAAGGAAACTTTGGCATGTTTGAAATACTTGACACCCTTCACAACAGACTTTTCACAACAGATCTTACACAACAGATCCTTCACAACAGACCCTTCACAACAAACTTTTCACAACAGATATTACACAACAGACACTTCACAACAGATCCTTCCCAAGAGACCCTTCACAACAGACCCTTCACAACAGACCCACAGAGTAAGAATCTACATCCAGTTCCCTCTAAGAACCAAATCATCTCATTAATTCCCCTTGCAGTTAAGGCCTTTGTAATTTGTTTAAACAAGTTATGAGATTCATAAAACAAAAATTTACTTCGGTTTTACTGTAGTTTATGTTTAAAATATTGTATATAGATAATTAATTACGTAGCTTTCGTACACATGAGAGCTGAACCCTGGAAAGAACATATAATTATTGTAAAACTTTCTGTTCAGATGATACATTTGTTGAAATATCAACAAATAATTGAATAACAAATGAAGAACTGCATGATGACCAAACCACATATCTGAACATGAAGGAACGAAGACGTTTCGGCTCATCCTGGCTTAAATGACTCTATAATGGGCCAGGACGGTCCGAAACGATCATTTATTACGTTTCTGAACAGTAGTTTGGTTACGATACCTGCAGCCGCGTTATTGTGACTCATCGTCTGCAATAGTGGTAATACCCTTTATATTAGAGTTTCCTCACAATCTCATTCCTGCTGTCCTGCTCACTCACCTCATTCCTGCTCAAGCTCCTCATTCTTGCTCAAGCTCCTCATTCTTGCTCAAGCTCCTCATTCTTGCTCAAGCTCCTCATTCTTGCTCAAGCTCCTCATTCCTGCTCAAGCTCCTCATTCTTGCTCGAGCTCCTCATTCCTGCTCAAGCTCCTCATTCCTGCTCAAGCTCCTCATTCCTGCTCAAGCTCCTCATTGCTGGTGTCACTAGCGGTATAGGTAAACAGCGAGTGTATCCAGCTGTGTCTTGCAGTGTAGACCCAACCACTGCAAGATGCAAGGCAGTGGAGCGCGGCCCGGCCAGGTTGCACATGGAGAATCCCTCACAAGACTCCTGGATTACCTTCCAGGGGAAAACAGACGGTTTTTAGTATCGTAAGATCTTTTCTTGTGTGTCTCTCTATCTCCACTCCTCCTTCCTTCCTGAAACTCTATATATTTCTTCCTTTCACAGTTTCTAATTTTATTATCCCTTATTTTTATTTTTAACAACCTGTTTCCCGTTTTCTATTTATTGTGTATTTATGTATATTTTTTTATGTAATTGTTCTTATTATATATATTTTTCAAGCTTTAGCTCCGTCGTGTCCACCTTGTCGTGTTGTTTTTGGTGGACGACGACGACGGCTTGTGTGGGTGGTGGACAGTCGTGCCCCACACACCTGTCACTACACACCTGTCACTACACACCTCTCACTACACACCTGTCGCTACACACCTGTTGCTGCACACCTGTCACTACACACCTGTTACATCTGAAGCAACTGTAAGTACCTCTAACAGGCTATTGATTATCTCCACTATCAACACTCTACAGGACCAGAGGCCCTATAGTTACCAACACTCTACAGGACCAGAGGCCCTATAGTTACCAACACTCTACAGGACCAGAGGCCCTATAGTTACCAACACTCTACAGGACCAGAGGCCCTATAGTTACCAACACTCTACAGGACCAGTGGCCCTATAGTTACCAACACTCTACAGGACCAGAGGCCCTATATTTACCAACACTACAGGACCAGAGGCCCTATAGTTACCAACACTCTACAGGACCAGTGGTCCTATAGTTACCAACATGCTACAGGACCAGTGGCCCTATAGTTACCAACACTCTACAGGACCAGTGGCCCTATAGTTACCAACACTCTACAGGACCAGAGGCCCTATATTTACCAACACTCTACAGGACCAGAGGCCCTATATTTACCAACACTCTACAGGACCAGAGGCCCTATATTTACCAACACTCTACAGGACCAGAGGCCCTATAGTTACCAACACTCTACAGGACCAGTGGCCCTATAGTTACCAACACTCTACAGGACCAGTGGCCCTATAGTTAACAACACTCTACAGGACCAGAGGCCCTATAGTTACCAACACTCTACAGGACCAGAGGCCCTATAGTTACCAACACTCTACAGGACCAGTGGCCCTATAGTTACCAACACTCTACAGGACCAGTGGCCCTATAGTTACCAACACTCTACAGGACCAGAGGCCCTATAGTTACCAACACTCTACAGGACCAGAGGCCCTATAGTTACCAACACTCTACAGGACCAGAGGCCCTATAGTTACCAACACTCTACAGGACCAGAGGCCCTATAGTTACCAACACTCTACAGGACCAGTGGCCCTATAGTTACCAACACTCTACAGGACCAGAGGCCCTATAGTTACCAACACTCTACAGGACCAGAGGCCCTATAGTTACCAACACTCTACAGGACCAGAGGCCCTATAGTTACCAACACTCTACAGGACCAGAGGCCCTATAGTTACCAACACTCTACAGGACCAGAGGCCCTATAGTTACCAACACTCTACAGGACCAGAGGCCCTATAGTTACCAACACTCTACAGGACCAGAGGCCCTATAGTTACCAACACTCTACAGGACCAGTGGCCCTATAGTTACCAACACTCTACAGGACCAGAGGCCCTATAGTTACCAACACTCTACAGGACCAGTGGCCCTATAGTTACCAACACTCTACAGGACCAGAGGCCCTATAGTTACCAACACTCTACAGGACCAGAGGCCCTATAGTTACCAACACTCTACAGGACCAGAGGCCCTATAGTTACCAACACTATACAGGACCAGAGGCTCTATAGTTACCAACACTCTACAGGACCAGAGGCCCTATATTTACCAACACTCTACAGGACCAGAGGCCCTATAGTTACCAACACTCTACAGGACCAGTGGCCCTATAGTTACCAACACTCTACAGGACCAGAGGCCCTATAGTTACCAACACTCTACAGGACCAGAGGCCCTATAGTTACCAACACTCTACAGGACCAGTGGCCCTATAGTTACCAACACTCTACAGGACCAGAGGCCCTATAGTTACCAACACTCTACAGGACCAGAGGCCCTATAGTTACCAACACTCTACAGGACCAGTGGCCCTATAGTTACCAACACTCTACAGGACCAGTGGCCCTATAGTTACCAACACTCTACAGGACCAGATGCCCTATAGTTACCAACACTCTACAGGACCAGAGGCCCTATAGTTACCAACACTCTACAGGACCAGAGGCCCTATAGTTACCAACACTCTACAGGACCAGTGGCCCTATAGTTACCAACACTCTACAGGACCAGAGGCCCTATAGTTACCAACACTCTACAGGACCAGAGGCCCTATAGTTACCAACACTCTACAGGACCAGAGGCCCTATAGTTACCAACACTCTACAGGACCAGAGGCCCTATAGTTACCAACACTCTACAGGACCAGAGGCCCTATAGTTACCAACACTCTACAGGACCAGAGGCCCTATAGTTACCAACACTCTACAGGACCAGAGGCCCTATAGTTACCAACACTCTACAGGACCAGTGGCCCTATAGTTACCAACACTCTACAGGACCAGAGGCCCTATAGTTACCAACACTCTACAGGACCATTGGCCCTATAGTTACCAACACTCTACAGGACCAGAGGCCCTATAGTTACCAACACTCTACAGGACCAGAGGCCCTATAGTTACCAACACTCTACAGGACCAGAGGCCCTATAGTTACCAACACTCTACAGGACCAGAGGCTCTATAGTTACCAACACTCTACAGGACCAGAGGCCCTATATTTACCAACACTCTACAGGACCAGAGGCCCTATAGTTACCAACACTCTACAGGACCAGTGGCCCTATAGTTACCAACACTCTACAGGACCAGAGGCCCTATAGTTACCAACACTCTACAGGACCAGAGGCCCTATAGTTACCAACACTCTACAGGACCAGTGGCCCTATAGTTACCAACACTCTACAGGACCAGAGGCCCTATAGTTACCAACACTCTACAGGACCAGAGGCCCTATAGTTACCAACACTCTACAGGACCAGAGGCCCTATAGTTACCAACACAAACAAGAGGACTAATGATATTTAACCCAAAGATAACAATGAAGGATAACTTCTACAGTCAAGGATGATTCTACTGAATATTAAACCATCATAAACTCTGATCATAATATGTGTTTATGGATTATAGTGAAGTTCTTTATAAGTTATATTGGAATAAATCCTTATTTTCATTTTTTTTGTAATCAATATTATGGAAAAAACATCTTAAAACTTCATATTTATTAAATTATTCGTATTTCAAAATTTAGACAATACTTTAAGCAAGTTTTTAAACGTAATTTCCCTAAGCTGACACCATCGTCAGATTAAAAGGCATTTTCAATCTCAATTTAAGTCAGTTTTATCTCAGTCACATGTATAAATTACCTCAGTCACATGTATAAATTACCTCAGTCACATGTATAAATTACCTCAGTCACATGTATAAATTACCTCAGTCACATGTATAAATTAAAACAGAAACAAGTCACTAAACAATCTAACAAAAACAAAAAACAAAATCAAGTTTCCTTTTATTTTTGACTCGCAAATGATAAAACTTTTTGTCCTGCTGAGTGTCATATATATAACTGGTAAGTTTACACTATATTGTCCTGCTGAGTGTCATATATATAACTGGTAAGTTTACACTATATTGTCCTGCTGAGTGTCATATATATAACTGGTAAGTTCACACTATATTGTCCTGCTGAGTGTCATATATATAACTGGTAAGTTTACACAATATTGTCCTGCTGAGTGTCATATATATAACTGGTAAGTTCACACTATATTGTCCTGCTGAGTGTCATATATATAACTGGTAAGTTTACACTATATTGTCCTGCTGAGTGTCATATATATAACTGGTAAGTTCACACTATATTGTCCTGCTGAGTGTCATATATATAACTGGTAAGTTTACACTATATTGTCCTGCTGAGTGTCATATATATAACTGGTAAGTTTACACTATATTGTCCTGCTGAGTGTCATATATATAACTGGTAAGTTCACACTATATTGTCCTGCTGAGTGTCATATATATAACTGGTAAGTTTACACTATATTGTCCTGCTGAGTGTCATATATATAACTGGTAAGTTTACACTATATTGTCCTGCTGAGTGTCATATATATAACTGGTAAGTTTACACTATATTGTCCTGCTGAGTGTCATATATATAACTGGTAAGTTTACACTATATTGTCCTGCTGAGTGTCATATATATAACTGGTAAGTTCACACTATATTGTCCTGCTGAGTGTCATATATATAACTGGTAAGTTTACACTATATTGTCCTGCTGAGTGTCATATATATAACTGGTAAGTTTACACTATATTGTCCTGCTGAGTGTCATATATATAACTGGTAAGTTTACACTATATTGTCCTGCTGAGTGTCATATATATAACTGGTAAGTTCACACTATATTGTCCTGCTGAGTGTCATATATATAACTGGTAAGTTTACACTATATTGTCCTGCTCAGTGTCATATATATAACTGGTAAGTTTACACTATATTGTCCTGCTGAGTGTCATATATATAACTGGTAAGTTCACACTATATTGTCCTGCTGAGTGTCATATATATAACTGGTAAGTTTACACTATATTGTCCTGCTGAGTGTCATATATATAACTGGTAAGTTTACACTATATTGTCCTGCTGAGTGTCATATATATAACTGGTAAGTTTACACTATATTGTCCTGCTCAGTGTCATATATATAACTGGTAAGTTTACACTATATTGTCCTGCTGAGTGTCATATATATAACTGGTAAGTTTACACTATATTGTCCTGCTGAGTGTCATATATATAACTGGTAAGTTTACACTATATTGTCCTGGTGAGTGTCATATATATAACTGGTAAGTTTACACTATATTGTCGTCAAGAGAGAGGAAATATCCTGCACAAGGCGGGGGTCCCGGACGTTATAACTGGATACAACGAACTCGTAAGACCGGAGCTCGTTAATGTCTAAAAGTTGTGCGATGCCGTGTGTAAGGGAGAGTTCCAGACTCTCCTGCACGGTCACCTTCATTGTTGTATAATGCCAGCAACGGTATACGGTTCTATAATGTCAGCAACGGTACACGGTTCTATAATGTCAGCAACGGTACACGGTTCTATATTGCCAGCAACGGTACACGGTTCTATAATGCCAGCAACGGTACACAGTTCTATAATGCCAGCAACGGTACACAGTTCTATAATGCCAGCAACGGTACACAGTTCTATAATGCCAGCAACGGTACACAGTTCTATAATGCCAGCAACGGTACACAGTTCTATAATGCCAGCAACGGTACACAGTTCTATAATGCCAGCAACGGTACACAGTTCTATAATGCCAGCAACGGTACACAGTTCTATAATGCCAGCAACGGTACACAGTTCTATAATGCCAGCAACGGTACACAGTTCTATAATGCCAGCAACGGTACACAGTTCTATAATGCCAGCAACGGTACACAGTTCTATAATGCCAGCAACGGTACACAGTTCTATAATGCCAGCAACGGTACACAGTTCTATAATGCCAGCAACGGTACACAGTTCTATAATGCCAGCAACGGTACACAGTTCTATAATGCCAGCAACGGTACACACTTCTATAATGCCAGCAACGGTACACAGTTCTATAATGCCAGCAACGGTACACAGTTCTATAATGCCAGCAACGGTACACAGTTCTATAATGCCAGCAACGGTACACAGTTCTATAATGCCAGCAACGGTACACAGTTCTATAATGCCAGCAACGGTACACAGTTCTATAATGCCAGCAACGGTACATGGTTCTATAATGCCAGCAACGGTACACGGTTCTATAATGCCAGCAACGGTACACGGTTCTATAATGCCAGCAACGATACAGGGTTCTATAATGCCAGCAACGATACAGGGTTCTATAATTCCAGCAACGATACACGGTTCTATAATGCCAGCAACGATACAGGGTTCTATAATGCCAGCATCGGTACACTGTTTTATAATGCCAGCAACGATACAGGGTTCTATAATGACAGCAACGATACACGGTTCTATAATGCCAGCAACGATACAGGGTTCTATAATGGCAGCAACGATACACGGTTCTATAATGCCAGCAACGATACAGGGTTCTATAATGCCAGCAACGATACACGGTTCTATAATGCCAGCAACGATACAGGGTTCTATAATGCCAGCAACGATACAGGGTTCTATAATGCCAGCAACGATACACGGTTCTATAATGCCAGCAACGGTACACGGTCCTATAATGCCAGCAACGATACAGGGTTCTATAATGCCAGCAACGATACACGGTTCTATAATACCAGCAACGATACACGGTTCTATAATGCCAGCAACGGTACACGGTTCTATAATGCCAGCAACGATACAGGGTTCTATAATGCCAGCAACGATACACGGTTCTATAATGCCAGCAACGATACACGGTCCTATAATGCCAGCAACGATACACGGTTCTATAATGCCAGCAACGGTACACGGTTCTATAATGCCAGCAACGATACACGGTTCTATAATGCCAGCAACGGTACACGGTCCTATAATGCCAGCAACGATACAGGGTTCTATAATGCCAGCAACGATACACGGTTCTATAATGCCAGCAACGATACACGGTCCTATAATGCCAGCAACGATACACGGTTCTATAATGCCAGCAACGGTACACGGTCCTATAATGCCAGCAACGGTACACGGTCCTATAATGCCAGCAAAGATACAGGGTTCTATAATGCCAGCAACGATACACGGTTCTATAATGCCAGCAACGGTACACGGTTCTATAATGCCTGCAACGATACACAGTTATATAATGCCAGCAACGATACAGGGTTCTATAATGCCAGCAACGATACACGGTTCTATAATGCCAGCAACGGTATACGGTTCTATAATGCCTGCAACGATACACAGTTATATAATGCCAGCAACGATACAGGGTTCTATAATGCCAGCAACGATACACGGTTCTATAATGCCAGCAACGGTACACGGTTCTATAATGCCAGCAACGGTATACGGTTCTATAATGCCAGCAACGGTACACGGTTCTATAATGCCAGCAACGGTATACGGTTCTATAATGCCAGCAACGGTATACGGTTCTATAATGCCAGCAACGGTATACGGTTCTATAATGCCAGCAACGGTACACGGTTCTATAATGCCAGCAACGGTACACGGTTCTATAATGCCAGCAACGGTACACGGTTCTATAATGCCAGCAACGATACACAACATCAGTTATCTTTGTGAAAATAAATTCTACACAAATTGTAATTCTATGATATCTCTGTTGCAATAATCCGGTTTAGGAAAAAAGTTAATTATTCACTAATTAAAATTTAATCATTGAATCGAGTTGGACCAAAATTATCACAACCAAATGTTGTACTAAAAGTATCACAACCAGATGTTGTACTAAAAGTATCACAACCAGATGTTGTACTAAAAGTATCACAACCAGATGTTGTACTAAAAGTATCACAACCAGATGTTGTACTAAAAGTATCACAACCAGATGTTGTACTAAAAGTATCACAACCAGATGTTGTACTAAAAGTATCACAACCAGATGTTGTACTAAAAGTATCACAACCAGATGTTGTACTAAAAGTATCACAACCAGATGTTGTACTAAGTCTGGGTAAAGAGAGTGGGAGGCCAGCATACAGGAGAGGAGAATACAAGAAGGTGAGAGAGTTCCTGGACCGGATACAATGGGGACGAGAACTCGAGGTGTACCCACCCAGGACATGATGGACCTAGTAACGGACAAACTCAAAAGAAGCTGAAGAAAGATTTATACCACCACTAAGGGTTCAGGGAAGCACGACGAGGTGTCTCGACGCAAAAAGAAGAAAGAAATGGGCATGATAAAAATATAGATAACACAGAAATGAAAGAAATCACAATGTTTACAAGATACCAGAAATGAGTACACAGCAATTAGCAGAGTGGCAGAAAAAAGAGTATGCGAATGGTCTTGCACATTAGGCTATGTCTGAACCACTGAACAGTTCAATATGAAAACACCATAGTGAACTACATAACTGAATTTTCAGTCCTTCAGAGGAGGAATACTGAACTCTTCAAAGTTTCTCCATGTGTTCCACTCCCATCTTTATTCAGTATTAATGTCCACATGACATTCTATCAACTTAAACAATAAAACACAATATTTTATATATTTACTGACAACAAGTCAATTTTATATTTGCTGACAAGTTTATATAAGAACTGACAACATTTTTCTAGAACCTCTTGTTCTAGGCACAGTGCAATTAATTCTCGTTAGACAATTTTACGTTAATTTTTTTTATATTTCCTTCCTCCAGAATTTTACTTACTAATTTCCTTTGTTTCAACATTTAAACACTATTTTTCTAGATTCACGTTAGTAGGTATTCAGAAGCATTACATTATCATCATTGAGCCAATATAATATTTACTTTTCCACAACTGTTCTTCAACCCACAATGACACACACACACACAAAAAAAAAACATTCGACGATGATGTTAGAAGACTGACGTAGTTGATTGTAGTTCTAACGACCATCAATTGTTGACTTTCGAAAATCCTGCTCCTCTTGTACTTCATTCCAGATTCCGCTGAAGGAGAACAGACTGTCCGAGAACTGAGTGTTGAGTGACGAGTAACAGTCTGACTGGTTGCCGCTTGTCAGGTGAATCTCGCTAAAGAGACGCGACTCATTACTCATCTCGTAGCCCTCAGAACAGTCTTAATAGAAGAGACTGAAACAGCAACTGAACCACGGTAGTGCAGGACTTAGAAGCACAACTGTGTCTGGTGACGGAAGTATCTTCAGAGGTGTGTTAAGGTGGGTGGCGTGTTGACAAAACAAGTGGCTCCCAATCTTCAGTCACCATGGCTCACTTCATCTCAGGCGTTTCTTGAAGACGCCAGACTACTAGACCGTAAACACCATTCGTGTATACCCTCGTACAGTTAACCTTGGGCCGAGGGAGGTCATTTGGCACCCTACTATGGCGAGTCAACTGTACTCTGTAGGGAGCCCGTGTCGGTCATCTGGTGTCTGCCTCGTTCCGCTTACGTTACAATAGACAACGTAACCATGGTTCCAGAGACGAGAATAATTAGTACTGTTACATGCTGGCTCCCTCACGACCTCTCTACATTTACTTCCGGTCTGCTTGCAACAAAGCACATCGAAAGTAGCAGATTTCCTCTGCTCAGAAGAGCAGAGGAAATTCTTCCTATTTTAGGAAGAATTTCAGTTAGAATATATTTCAGTTTCAGGAGTGTTTATATAACAAATTTTCGTAAAATAAATGATAAATTGAATGAAGTCTATTGTGTAGTGAATTTCCCACCCATTTATATTTTTCTTGTGTATTTTTTTATGAGTAAACTCCAGTGAACTTTACAAGCATCCCACCGCTGCCACCATTGTAACGGGGGCCAGCCTTTAACCTTACTTAAACTGGTTAAATACCGGTCGTTATTATTAAAAGTTCTTAATGTAACCTTCAGCCAACAACCCTCGTGACCTTGGCGTTTGATCACCAAGATATTACGACACGAGGACGGAGAACGCCGCCACCAACTGACTTTATAAAACCCACTGAATAATCTCCGCAATTGACGGTGAAGCAGGAAACCGTCAATTAGGCATAATCCCCGAAAGTAGCATTATCCGAAAAGAGGGATGAGATTATTTTAAATTTGTGGAATTAACTAAGTTTCAAAAGGGATTATATTATTTTAAATAGTTTGAGTGATACTTGTTAAGTTCATTAGCGTATAATCAGGCAAAAAAAAAAAAGAACACAAGGAAAATATAAATGGGTGGGGGAAAATTCACTACACAATAGACTTTATTAAATTATTCATTTATTTTACGAAACGTTGTTATACGAACACTCCCGAAACTGAAATATATTCTATCTTAAATTCTTCCTAAAATAGAAGCAATGGTATGGACTACAAAATAATGTGGCTTCTACAACTGTCCTCAAAACAGACAGACAGATCTTCTTACCTTAAATAACACAAGCTCGGCGAGGTGGACTGCCTGCTTTAGGGGAAGGTCTTGACCCGCCGATTATCACAGCCACACTAACTTTCTGACCTCCAAGCTGTGAAGCTGAACTTGGATCACTCCGCCAGCCTACTGGCTGCCAGACTAGTAAGTAGAGTTTATTGAAAAAGCTAATCTTATTCACTGGCCAACCCAGGTGATTGAATTCTTATTGAAACTGATGGTAATTATATAAGTTCTTGGCTACGGCTATTTTAAATTATAATATTGAATAGCGACATGAATTTATAATTTATGAATTACCAACAGGGAAGATTGTGGTCTTCGTGGCCGCCTGACCTCCTTGACCCAAGGTGAGTCAAGGAGCCAGCCGAGCCAGGTCGAACTAGTCCACTATTCTAAATGACTTCAACTGTCTCTTTGACAACATACGAAGATTGGATTTTCTAAATGAGAACTCTAAATTTATGTTAAACTAACATAAGTATTCAAACAAGATTATTTATTAATACCGTTACTTTAATAACTGAATTTTCTTAAATTGATAAATTACGCTGACAGGAGACACGTGACAATATTGACTGATACCACCCCCCCCCCCGACTAATCTCTTGAGACAACCCAACGTCACTTTCCAGGCGATTAACAATACACAAACAACAGGGCTCCATCAAGGAACATATAATCTCTTCTCACAACTAGATCATCACCAAAAAAATATTGAAAAACAACACAGAAATCATCGATAGATTCAGCGATAGCAGGAGGCTCGACATCAGCGAGGCACTACACATCAAAAAGTCAACACCAGCAATCAACAGCCAATTAACGCATAACTACATTCTACCAACTTCAAGACCCCGAACCAACATAGAAGCAGCAAGAGAAAGTATAGGCCAATAGGCCCTCTGCAGTTACTTTCATTCTTATATACCCACCTCACCCAATAACCACCTAACCCAAAACATTTGTGTCATATCACCTCACCCAAATCGAATATAAGCAATCAATCAATCAATTAAATATAGGTCAAGATACCCTAATGGGTGAGCGTGGAAGTGGGGATAGGGGAAGAATTAGTGGAGGTGAGAGGAAGGGTTTTCAGTATGAGGTAAAGTGCCAGGGCTAGACCCAGCTGCATGGCATTGAAATCGTTATGACCAGACTAGGCAGTGAAGGCAAGGAATCGGATCTCTGTGACAACATTTCGTCTTTTCTGAGCACCCACGGAGACAGCAGCCCTCAGCTGGGAGTGCCCTGGAGGCTCACACCAGATGTGGTCTTAGATCTGTTAATCAGCATCGCGCCCCACCCAAGGCACCAGAAAACGGGAGCTAGTTGGTCCCCCCCTAAAGAGGGGGGAGAAGAGTTAGGAGGCTATAGTTGGAAGTTTGGTGATTTGAGTAGTGGTATTATAGGAGAGGGGGTTATGTAAAGGACGGAGCAGGAGGTGGATCGTCGATCAGGTTAAAGAGGTTGTGCGTATGTCTGGGTCTGCTTAGGACGTTTCTGAGGAACGTGTCGTAGTTGTCATGATAGGTGAGAATTCTGTCAATCTGTTTCTTCCCCATAGTATCCCAGGTCATGTTCAGAGGTGGGATGTTCGCCCACTCATGCAGGGCCTCACTGGTGGTGAGGTCCTGCCAATGGGTATCGAACACCCACCTCAGAGCCCTGTTCTGGGTACGCTGGAGTTTATTCCTATTTGTTGGTGCTGCAAGTGTGAGTGGGATCGGTGCATATGTTATGAGTGGGAGAATAAGTGTTTTGTATAAATAGAGCTTGGTGGCTTGGGAGGCATGTTTGAGTGGGAAGAGTTTTGATAGAGCGTTTGAGGCTATAGCTTTCTTGGGTGTTATGTGTGTGTGGAAGCGAAGGTTGAAGTCTAGTGTGAGTCCAAGTACTGTGGTTTTGTTGACTCTTGGGATCTGGGTTGCATCTGGTGATTGAGAGTAGAGTTTTACTGGGTCAGGGTTACGTCGTTTGTTGTAGAAAAAGTATGTAATTTTTGACTTGTTGGGGTTTGTTTTTATTCGCCAGTCGTGTTCCCAGAGGGTGACTTTGTCTATTTCTTGTTGTGCTTTCCGTGTGAGGGCGTTAATCGTATAGTCTGTGATCAGTTGGGTTACGTCGTCAGCGTAGCAAAGGGTCATTGATGTCCTTTATATTGGGTCAGGAATGTCGTTTATATAGAGTATGTATAAGGTTGGTGAGAGAACTGAGCCCTGGGGGACATCTGCATTTAGGTTGAAATAACCTGACAGCTTGCTGAGGAACTTGATCTGCATCTTTCTATTTGTTAGAAAGCTGCAAAGTAGCCGCTGCATGTTGTCAGATAGTTGAAACAGAGTGCAGAGTTTGTAACGTAGGCCGTCGTGCCATACAGTGTCAAAAGCTTTTTCGACGTCCTTTGCAATGAGGGCCGTCTTGGCCCTCTGGTGCTTATTTATGGAGAGGTAGTTTGTTATTATGTTCAGTGCGTCTTGTGTTGAGCGGTGTTGTCTGAAGCCAAATTGTTTGTCTGTCAATATGTTTTTGTGTTCTAGGTGATTCCTGAGTTTATGATTAATGAGTTTTTCGTATACTTTCCCTAATGTCTCTAGTAAGCTGATCGGTCTGTAGTTCTTAGGGTCTGTCGGGGATTTTTGGGGTTTTGGAATGAGGATTGCTGTGGCTTCTTTGAATGGGCTTGGGAGATATTCTGATGCTAGTGAGGCGTTGTAGACGTCTGTGAGTGCAAAGATTAGGGGGTCTGGAAGTTGCTTGAGGAGAGCTTGGCCAATGCCAGAGGCTCCTGGGGCTTTACGTCTGGTGTTCTTGAGCATGAGTTTAACTTCTTCAGGTAGTATTGATTCTGTGAGGTCACTTTCTAAGTCGTCTAGTGTCGTGAGGTCAATGGTAGGGTAGTGTGTGATGGCATGAGGGTTGTGTCGTATCCATGTTTCTACTCTGTTTATGTTTTGTATTGCTGTTGGCTGTGGGGGGTGGGGATTGAAGATGTCCTGCCAGTGTTGTTTGAATATGTCTACTACTTCTGAGGGATCGGTATAGTTTTGATTGTTGTGAGTGATGTATGTAAAGACAGAAGAGGAGGAATTTCCCCTGATCCTCTTTATGAAGTTCCAGAATTGTTGTGGAGTTGTTTTTCTTTGTATTTCAGCTTTATGTATGAGTTTCTCCCAGTGGTTAGCATGGTCTTGGTCAAGGCTGTTGAGTATGTGGTTTTTGAGTATAGTGAGGTCTGTGTTTACTTGGTTGTATCTGTGAAGGTTGTGGGTGAATCTGATGTGATAGCAGGAGAGTAGCCTTTTTGTTCTGATCGAAGGAAAGAAGGAGTATCTGGTTTTGTGGGTAGTTTTTGGAATGGTAGCATCAGCTGCTTGTATGATGTTATTCTGGATGGTGAGGATTTGGGAATCTATGTCTGTGTGTGGTTTGTCTTGGAAGTTGTAGGGCTGTGTGCTGGCAGTTAGGTGTTGTTTGAAGGCTTCCCAGTCTGCATTTTGATAATCATATTGTGGGGTGGCTGGGATGAGTATGGGGTTGCTGGAGAGTGTGAGTGATATGGGTATATGATCTGAGCCGGTGAGGGGTCCGGGTGTGATGTAGTGTTGTAGGTGGGTGCCTGCTCTGTTGGTGAGGATTAGATCTGGTCTCCCAGTTCCACTGTGTGTGTAGGTTGTTTGTAAGTCAGGGCCAAGGAAGGTGAGGTGTTTGTTTTGGTGGAGTTGGTGTAGTTGTTGACCGTGCATGTTGTGTTGGTGATGGTTGAATGTTTGGTGTTTTGCATTTAGGTCTGCTAGGAGGAAGACTGGTATATGTGTGTGGTTGAAGAGAGTGTTTAGGTCCTGGAGGGGGAGACCTAAGTTTGGACGAATGTATGTGGTACCAATGATCATCTGCCCATGTTGAGTGTGAATGCGGACTGCTAGGAAGTGTTTGTGCTGCCAGTTGGTAGTGAGGAGGTCATGTTTATAGGTGTTCTTTATTAGAATAGCAACCCCTTCGTAAGCTTCATCAGGAGATTGGTATGTTGTGAAGCCAAAATGTCTAATTTTGTGAGAGTTCGTCACGTATGTGCTGTTCAGTAGCAGCACATCCGGTCTTTCATTCTCCACAAAGTTAGCAATTAGGTGTCTGATGTTGTAATATGCTCTAACGTTAAATTGTGTGATTTTCATATTTACTGACTTGATGGTGGAGTGTTTGTGGCGTTTGAACCGGAGGGGTTCTCCTTTGTGGATTGATTCGTTGTGTAGATAGATTTGGTAATTATAGATTTGGGTAGGAGATATGTATGACGTCCGTTTTGCATGGTTCCATTTATGAATTTAGGAAGTTTTGGTGTTGGGGTGAGGGAGTGGTCTGGGGAGGTGTTAGTCCTCTTGGCTGAGAAAGACACGTTTTGGGGCTGATTTTGTGGGATTTTGGGCTTTGTACCTGTGTGGTATTGGGTTAGGGGCGTGAGGTTGGCTAGCGTGTTGGGCGTGTGGGCTAAGGTGAGGGAGGTTACATGTTTCTTGGTATCTGATGTCCTTCTTAGTGCTGGGTCGGTTTTCTTGTGTATTGCGGTTGTTCGTCTTGCATGCAGAAATTGTTTGTTTTGTTTTGGTGAGTTTGTTCTTTTCACTTGGAGAGTTGTTTTGTGTTTTGGTGAGCTTGATCTTTCTGACTTAAGAGGGGTAGCTGTCATGGGGAGCGTGGTCTGTGAGAAGCAGTTAGAGGCCTGGGTGCCAGGGGAGGGTGTAGATGGTTCTGGGTTTGGTGTTTGGGGGGTGGTGGGGGGAGGGGGTGGTGTTGGGTTTGTTGTCTGGGAGGTGGTGAGGGGTGGGGGCGAGTGTAGGGGTGGTACTGGGTTTGATGCCTGGGGGGTGGTGGGGGGTGGGGAAGAGAGTGGGGGTGCTGCTGGGTTTTTTGTCTGGGAGGTGATGAGAGGTGGGGGTTGTACTGGGTTTGTTGCCTGGGTTGTGATAGGGGGTGGGGAAGAGGGTGGGGGTGGTGCTAGGTTTTTTGTCTGGGAGGTGATGAGGGGTGGGGGTGGTACTGGGTTTGATGCCCGGAGTGTGATAGGGGGGTGGGGGTGATACTGGGTTTGATGTCTGAGGAGTAATATGGGGTGGGGGTGGTGGTGGTGGTGGTGTAAGTGCTTGTGGGGTGATGGGGGGAGGTGTTAGGGGTTGTACTGGTTGTGACGCCAAGCTGGGAGGGATGACTATGGGAGGGAGGTTGTTTGCTAGTAGGATTTGTTGGATGTTGGAAATTGCCTTCCTCGTGTCTCCTTGTGCTGATATCTGTGCTATTATGATAGCTGCCACTATTCTCGGGGTGTCGTCTGTTGGTGGGTGAGGGGGGGAGGGGGGGCCTGAGTATGGTGGTGTGCGAGATGGTGTCCGCTGGTGGTGTGGGTTTGGAGAGGTGGGAAACCTGGGGGGGTGGGGAGCAGGGCACCTCTACCTTGAGGGTTGATGGGTATTGCTTGAACATTTTGGGGGAGTGTGTTGGGGCGGTGAAGCTGGTTTGTGAGGTTTTGGGGGTAGAGCTGGCGTGCTGTCTGGGCCTGATATTGGGGTAGTGTGTTTTGGGTCTTATTCTTCATTGCCTTGATGAGTTGCACCCTGATTTTGCAATTGTGGTGGGTGGCAGGATGGTTTTCACCACAGTTTATACAGCATCGTGAACCTTCTGTGCAGTCTTTCCAGAAATGTCCTTTGTTGGCGCATAAGGAGCAGTCTTGTTCCTTTTCCTTGCATTGCCTGGTGGTATGGTTGAATCCATAGCACTTGAAGCATTGTGTAATGGATTGGTATGTGCTCATCTTGAGGTTGTAATGTGGGATGGAAATGTGGTCTGCTTTAAAGCCATGTGTGAGGAGGGATTCAGCTTCAGTGGGGGAGGAGCATCGGATTCTGAGGATCTTTGTGTTTGGTGGGTGGAAGAGATCTTCTATGATGATGTTGTTGGCTTTTCCGATGTCGGCAATACGTTGTTTGTCTAAAGTTGTAATCGTGGAG
Organism: Procambarus clarkii; assembly: GCF_040958095.1. Taxonomy (NCBI): domain Eukaryota; kingdom Metazoa; phylum Arthropoda; class Malacostraca; order Decapoda; family Cambaridae; genus Procambarus; species Procambarus clarkii. The sequence continues at coordinate 34,986,041 of NC_091152.1, forward strand.
AGGAGGGTGGTGTCTACGTTGAAGGCAACAGCAGTGTAGTTATGTTTCTGTTCCAGTGTCAGTGCAGGGGTGAGTCCTAGTGTCTGTAGTCCTGTTCGGGCTTTGGGGGTGAGGCAAGCATAGAGGTCAGATTCAGAGGGTAGAAAGAGCTTTATTCCTTTGTCAATGGGGGTGATGGAGGTGTAAGGAGTCTGGGTGATCATGTAGATTTTCTGTCCTATACCGTCAGTGTCAGGGGGAGGATCAAGAGCGTGGAGGAGGCGAAGGCAGTGCATTTTAGGTGAGGTAGTGGTCTGGTGGAGGAGGAGGTGGTGGGTTGACTCAGCTGGGTAGCTGTGATCTCCGTGGAGCTGTGGATCTTAGGCTCGTGAGCTGTGGGTTGGAGCTCGGTTGTCAGAGGCGTAATTCCGGGTTCCTAGCAGGCTAATTGAACCCGGTTCGGCACAAATACAAAGTATTCGTGAGTCCTGAAGGTGTTACTCAAGGGCAACCCCCACTGCTAGTTGACTCGCACTATCACGAGGTTCTAGCAGTGGATCGGCATAGCAAACTTGCCAGGCAGGGAGACACAGGGCGCAAGCACGTGCTGTGGCCCCACCTGGGAGGAAAGGACGAATACCCCACTGCACTTTCACCGCACAGGGGGTAGGTCCCGGCCTGAAGAGGAAGAAATGTTTAGCAGAGGAGAGAAAGAGTGCTATACACGGCAATACACATTACGTAAGTTAGGCCATCCAGCTGTCCCTGGTTTTATTCAGGGTGGCAGTACGGGTTGGCCCACTAGGGTAATGTATCTTTGCACGCTATCTCGCTGATAAAGCTGTAATCTAAACCGTGAACACGCCGAGAGGAAGTGCCGTCGTTGCCTGAAAAAGAAGTGTGTGCCAGTTTGCCTGGGTGTTGCCTTGGATGGAAGATGGCTGTGGCCCCAGATAGGGTTACCACGATAAGGATGTGGCCACAGGTAGGGTTACCACGAGAGTATGCTCGTCTGGGCCGACCAAGCGGCCCTGACCTCGCAAGTTAGCAACAGGTGCTACTAGCGCTCTGCATCTCTGGCTGTTGTTGAATCCATGCTGTTGGATCACTGTGGTGGTTGTGATGTCAGATGCCTCAAAACGGTGGTCCCATGTAACTGCAATAATGCAGAGGCAGGTGGTTGCAGGTGCGGGGGCGCTCAAACAGCGTATCGCCTAGATCTCACTGTGAGCGCGACGTGCTACTGCTTCCGTTGCCAATGATGAATTGATTGCAAGATGTAGGTTAAATGTATCATACACAGTGTATCAAGTGTATCATAGGAGTAGGGTTAAGTGTAAACAAGTCTTTGAGTATGTAAGAAGCCCTTACGAAACGCTTCTAGGCGTCAGACCTAAATAAAAATGAAATTTGGAGAGTTGATATTACAATTACCCTCGACAGTGAAGAAAAACGTAAGACATATTGATAAGATTCGTATAGACTTATTAATCTTACCTTTTCGGTCATATTCAACAACATATGTTTACAAGAAAGACTGCTACCAAAATATACTACTATATACACATACACACATATATATATATATATATATATATATATATATATATATATATATATATATATATATATATATATATATATGTCGTACTTAGTAGCCAGAACTCACTTCTCAGCCTACTATGCGAGGCCCGATTTGCCTAATAAGCCAAGTTTTACTGAATTAATATATTTTCTCTAATTTTTTTCTTATGAAATGATAAAGCTACCCATTTCATTATGTATGAGGTCAATTTTTTTTACTGGAGTTAAAATTAACGTAGATATATGACCGAACCTAACCAACCCTACCTAACCTAACCTAACCTATCTTTATAGGTTAGGTTAGGTTAGGTAGCCGAAAACGTTAGGTTAGGTTAGGTAGGTTAGGTTGTCGAAAAAACATTAATTCATGAAAACTAGGCTTATTAGGCAAATCAGGCCTTGCATAGTAGGCTGAGAAGTGAGTTCTGGCTACTAGGTACGACATATATATATATATATATATATATATATATATATATATATATATATATATATATATATATATATATATATATATATGCGGAAAATCCACAGAGAAATATGAAATGAGGTGAACGTGTTTGAGTCAGTCTGGTGTTGACAAAGGCTTTAACAAAGCCGAAACGTTCACCTCATTTCATATTTCTCTGTGGATTTTCCGCATAAAATGATCAGTGTTTTGTGATCGTCAATTGCATATATATATATATATATATATATATATATATATATATTATATATATATATATATATATATATATATTATTAAATATGACCGAAAAAGTAAGATTAATAATTCTAACACTAATTTTCTCGATCTTTCTTACGTTTCTTTTCACTGTTGATGGTAATTCAAAAATCAATTCTCCAAAATTCATTTTTATTTCTAGTCTGACGCGACACTTGAGCGCGTTTCGTAAAACTTATTACATTTTCAAAGACTTTAGTTTACACACACACACACAACTTTAACTGAATAGAGCTTAAACATCTTCGAGTTTTTATACCTACATTTGGGTGAGGTGACATGTTACAACAGTTTTGGATGAGGTGAAAATAAACTTTTAACACAAGACAGGACACGAAACAATGGGTATTAAAGGTAGGTAACTGCAGAAGGCCTATTTTTATTGGCCCATATTTCTTGATGCTTCTATATTGGAGCGGAGTCTTGACGTGGGTAGAATATAGTTGTGCATTATTTGGCTGTTGATTGCTGGTGTTGACTTCTTGATGTGTAGTGCCTCGCAGATGTCAAGCCTCCTGCTATCGCTGTATCTATCGATGATTTCTGTGTTGTTTGCTAAGATTTCTCTGGTGATGGTTTGGTTGTGGGAAGAGACTATATGTTCCTTAATGGAGCCCTGTTGCTTATGCATCGTTAAACGCCTGGAAAGAGATGTTGTTGTCTTGCCTATATACTGAGTTTTTTTAAGCTTATAGTCCCCAAGAGGGCATTATGGGCTGTGGAAAAGAAGTCCTGTAAAATAGTCTAATAGGGGGTATAGGTGTTGTGTTAGTTGTCTCTTCAGAGGTTGCATGGCGTTTCACTTTCCTTCTTATGATGTCTTCCACGAAACCATTGGGGAAGCCTTGTTGACTATGACCTGCCTTACCCTACAGAGTTCTTCGTCGACTTGCTTCCATTCTGAGCTGTGGCTGAGAGCACGGTTGACATAAGTGTTAACAACACTCCTCTTGTACCTGTCTTGGCAGTCACTGTTGGCATTCAGGCACATTCCTATGTTTGTTTCCTTAGTGTAGACTGCAGTGTGGAAAACTCTGCTCCTTTCCATGACTGTTACATCTAGAAAGGGCAGCTTCCCATCCTTCTCCATCTCGAAAGTGAAACGCAACACAGAATTCTGCTCAAATGCCTCCTTCAGCACCTGCAGATTTCTGACATCAGGTACCTGTGTAAAAATGTCGTCAACATACCTGCAGTATATGGCCGGTTTCAAGTTCATGTCGATTAAGACTTTTTGCTCGATGGCACCCATGTAGAAGTTTGCAAACAGGACACCTAGAGGAGGACCCATGGCGACCCCATCTACTTGCTTATACATGTGTCCATCCGGGCTCAAGAAGGCCTCTTTAGTACAAGCTTGGAGTAGTTTCCTTAGAATGTTTTCTGGTATGTCAAGAGGAGTACAGGCCGGATCACGATACACTCTGTCGGCTATCATCCCGATTGTTTCATCCACAGGTACGTTGGTAAACAGTGATTCTACGTCCAATGAGGCTCTTATCCCTATGGCCCGTGTGCCCCGCAGTAAGTCAACAAATTCCTTTGGAGACTTCAGGCTGAAGGCGCAAGGGACATAAGGATTCAGCAAGCCATTGAGTCGTTTCGCCAGTCTGTACGTGGGTGTGGGTATCTGGCTGATGATTGGTGATTGGTTGGCATCATCAGTCACTGATGATGCCAACAGTGACTGCCCAGACAGGTACAAGAGGGGTGTTGTTAACGCTTATGTCAACCGTGCTCTCAGCCACAGCTCAGAATAGAAGCAAGTCGACGAAGAACTCTGTAGGGTAAGGCAGGTCCTAGTCAACAACGGCTTCTCCAATGGTTTCGTGAAAAACATCATAAGAAGGAAAGTGAAACGCCATGCAACCTCTGAAGAGACAACTAACACAACACCTATAGCCCCTATTAGACTATTTTACAGGAATTTCTTTTCCACAGCCCATAAAACAGAGGAAAGGGTCCTGAAAGATATTGTTACTAGAAACGTTATCCCTACAGACAAAAATCAGAAGATACAACTGACAATTTACTATAAAACAAAAAAACGGCTAGCCTACTCATGAGAAACTCTCCAGACACAAAGCAGAACGCTTTAAAAGAGACCAACGTCGTCTATGCCTTCAAATGCCCTCTTGGGGACTGTAAGCCTAAAAAAACTCAGTATATAGGCAAGACAACAACATCTCTTTCCAGGCGTTTAACGATGCATAAGCAACAGGGCTCCATTAAGGAACATATAGTCTCTTCCCACAACCAAACCATCACCAGAGAAATCTTAGCAAACACCACAGAAATCATCGATAGATACAGCGATAGCAGGCGGCTTGACATCTGCGAGGCACTACACATCAAGAAGTCAACACCAGCAATCAACAGCCAATTAATACACAACTATATTCTACCCACTTCAAAACTCCGCTCCAATATAGAAGCATCAAGAAATATGGGCCAATAAAAATAGACCTTCTGCAGTTACCTACCTTTAATACCCATTGTTTCATGTCCTGTCTTGTGTTAAAAGTTTATTTTCAACTCATCCAAAACTATTGTAACATGTCACCTCACCCAAATGTAGGTATAAAAACTCGAAGATGTTTAAGCTCTATTCAGTTAAAGTTGTGTGTGTGTGTGTAAACTAAAGTCTTTGAAAATGTAATAAGTTTTACGAAACGCACTCAAGTGTCGCGTGAGACTAGAAATAAAAATTAATTTTGGAGAACTGATTTTTGAATTACCATCAACAGTGAAAAGACACGTAAGAAAGATCGAGAAAATTCGTGTTAGAATTATTAATCTTACTTTTTCGGTCATATTTAATAATATATGTCTACAGGAAAGACTGCTACTAAAATATACTAATATTAAAACGCATGACTCAGCAGCAAGGAATCAAGCCTTCACGATAAAATATTGCCAAGATCTGATTCGTGATCAGATATACAAGGCAGAAAATTAAATCAAAGACAACAAAACGCAACTACTTCATGCTACAAACGAATGGAGAAACAGCAACATCGACGAAAGTCTCCGTAATCGCATTGAACAACACTTCGACATCCTCACAGACCGACATCACCTCAGCACTGAAACAAGGATAATCAAGAAACTAACAACGTTATATGGAGGACCTATGGCAATTCCACGACCAAGAGATAGCTTCCTGAACCTTGCAGGAATCATCCTCACTGAGGACCAAGTCACTCTCCTAAATATGGGTATAAACTGTCACATTATGTCTAGACCAAGTGAGATGGCCCGGAAAGTGGAGTTGGAGATTCTGTTGGACGACATTTTCGACCTCGAGACACAAAAGAAGGTCACCACCAAAGATACCTTACAAGCAGAACTTATTGCGTAAGGAGGAAAGAATCGAGGCAACACAGAAGCACCATAGTGTCCCCCGAGCTCAAAGCGGCAGCTAAGAGCCTTCGTGAGAACAAGGAGATAGTTGTCAGGAGAGGTGACAAGTCGCCAATATACGTCATTCTTAAAAAAGACGAATATCTGGCGAAAATGAACCTCATACTCTCTGACCAAACTAAATTCCAAAGGGTAACGAAGGACACTACAGCCGAACTGAAAGCAAAGGTCAACAAATTGATCGCAACTGTGAACGCCAAGAAATCCGGACTCAACCTGCCAAAGATTATTGGGGAATATAAACCTGTATACGCGTATTGAAATGTCAAGACACACAAGCCTGGAAACCCACTTCGGCCAATCATCAGCCAGAAACCCACACCCACGTACAGACTGGCGAAACAACTCAACAGCTTGCTGACTCCTTATGTCCCTTGCGCCTTCAGCCTGAAGTCTCCAAAGAAATTTGTTGACTTACTGCGGGGAACACGGGCTACAGGGATAAGAGCCTCGTTGGACGTAGAATCACTTCTTTACCAACGTACCTGTGGATGAAACAATCGGGATGATAGCCGACAGAGTGTATCGTGATCCGGCCTGTACTCCTCTTGACATACCAGAAAACATTCTAAGGAAACTACTCCAAGCATGTACTAAAGAGGCACCCTTCTTGAGTCCGGATTGACACATGTATAAGCAAGTAGATGGGGTCGCCATGGGTTCTCCCCTAGGTGTCCTGTTTGCAAACTTCTACATGGGTACCATCGAGCAAAAAGTCTTAGTCGACATGAACTTGAAACCGGCCATATACTGCAGGTATGTTGACAACATTTTTACACAGGTACCTGATGTCAGACATCTGCAGGAGCTGAAGGAGGCATTTGAGCAGAATTCTGTGTTGCGTTTCACTTACGAGATGGAGAAGGATGGGAAGCTGCTCTTTCTAGATGTAACAGTCATGGAAAGGAGCGGAGTTTTCCACACTGCAGTCTACACTAAGGAAACAAACATAGGACTGTGCCTGAATGTCAACAGTGACTGCCCAGACAGGCACAAGAGGAGTGTTGTTAACGCTTATGTCGACCGTGCTCTCAGCCACAGCTCAGAATGGAAGCAAGTTGACGAAGAACTCTGTAGGGTAAGGCAGGTCCTAGTCAACAACGGCTTCTCCAATGGTTTCGTGGAAGACATCATAAGAAGGAAAGTGAAACGCCATGCAACCTCTGAAGAGAAAACTAACACAACACCTATACCCCCTATTAGACTATTTTACAGGAACTTCTTTTCCACAGCCCATAAAACAGAGGAAAGGGTCCTGAAAGATATTGTTAGTAGAAACGTTATCCCTACAGACAAAAATCAGAAGATACAACTGACAATTTACTATAAAACCAAAAAAACGTCCAGCCTACTCATGAGAAACTCTCCAGACACAAAGCAGAACGCTTTAAAAGAGACCAACGTCGTCTATGCCTTCAAATGCCCTCTTGGGGACTGTAAGCCTAAAAAAACTCAGTATATAGGCAAGACAACAACATCTCTTTCCAGGCGTTTAACGATGCATAATGTCGGAAAATCCGACACCATTTAATATATCATACAGATAATAGCTGTGTTGTATAAACAAGTTACCCATAGAAAACGTAACTTGTAGTGGAATTACCGTCTATAGAAAACGGGATATCATCACCACATACTATTATAATTCACCAGCTATTCTGCTGGGAATTATTCTTAAATACATTAGTCTTTGGACTTTACCATCATAAAACATCTTATATAAATTAACTTAATTATCAATATTAAAGTAGAGTAAATGTGACCCTTCTATCACTTTCTGACATGTGGACAATGTAAGCCAGGCGTCAGAGAGAGGGAGGAAGGAGAGCAGCCATTGTTGTGTCACCTCCGAGACGTGTGGAGCAAATTCGGCTCCTATCTTATCTGGACAATGTCGGCCAGTAACGTCAATAGTATGGAGTGTTAAACAGCCATTGTTTATACTAGACCAGAGGCACACGGGATCAAATACGGCTCCTGTTAAATTTACTTGGACGTAGTGTTATGGAAACCAAAGGTGTACCATTGTCAACACGCTGTCTACAAATTCAAGTTAAGTGTCTATCCGAAACCCGTTTATCATTCATTTATGGCCATTAATGTCAGGATATAGGGTGATCCGGTTAGATCACGTGGAAGCCTCAAACTAAAGGTAATTAAGCCAGGTCTTTATTGTTCCATGTACTGTATAGTGTTTTCTCTGATATACTTGTCATATATAGGATTCTGGCTTCACAGCTAGCGCACTTTTGACAGGTCAAGACGAGGAAGCAAGATTTGTGCACCAGTTACTGGGTGATATGGAAGCTACCTCAAAGAGGATAATTTGGTGTCTACACCCTAGTTATACCTGGTGGACTAACCTGCTGTACTATAAGATAAGGAACCTCTTCAATGTGTGGTTAATACTGTAGTTTGATTGGCTGCATATATATAAATATAAACCCCCCTAATGTGTAGAGGATCGATTTGTGAGATTAAGACATTATTGCAGAAATACAGTCCACTTATCATTATACAAATTGCTATCGAAGTATATAAATTAACGTAAATATAAATTCATATAAATTAAATAAATATAAATCTCACAGTTCGGTTCCCACATTATTTGGTCATCTTCGAACCGGATGACGGATTATTTGATCCTTTGAACCCACATTTGGTCATCTTAGTACCGGATGAACCAGTTAACCAGTGGATTCATTAAATATACTAGTGCAGTGTTATTTAAACAAAGCCAGCAGTCAAGACGGCAGCGTAGCCTCGAGGGAGCTCAGGAGCCTCCCTCAGCCCAGTTCAGCTTCGTCAGCGGTTTCATGCACACCCACAGATATTTTATCTTTTAAATTAGTGACTGTGTCTTCGCGAGATTGTTCACGGATTTCGTGGTGTTACATTTCGCGAGAGATTATCCACGAATTTTGTGGAGTTTATTTCGCGAGGTCACTAATAATATTTAATACTTCTAGATAATATTAGAAGTTTCATAGAGGCTAATTAAGAGGCTATTATCAATAATTGTGTATATTATTTCTCCAAAATAGAGAATTATTTAATATATATTGCACTAGTGATCACAGTATAATATTTACTAATTGCCAACCCACAACAGGGTAGGATCTGACTAGTTGAACTATTATTGTTCATCCTAGTCCCATTATTACCATAGTCAGTTGTACTATATTCAACAACCTAACACCATTAATGAATGGTCCAGACCCTATTTTGGGTGTAATTTTTATCAACTCGAGTTGAGTTGTATATATAATAATTTACTTATGATCATTACACCTTTGAGTGATTAATTAGTGTCTCTACCATCCTAGGGTGATATTGAAGAGCTAACCTAAAGGTACTTCCAGTGACACTGGTTTATCACTCAAATCATTAGTGTGTATGATTGTATATATATAATGTGTATTATTTTTAAGTGCTAACCTCTAGTAGAGGTAGGATTATTGCCTAGTGAGTTCAGAATTTACCCTAGGCTACCATTAGAGCTTGTTCAGTATTATGAGCAGCCCAAGTACAAGCCCCACAAGGCTTCACCAACTAGCCAGTGTGGATAATGCAGGGAGAATGAAAAGAACCCTTGCAGGTCTTAAAGGCCACTTAACAAGACAGATCAAGAAATGTGAAGATTTGTCACAACAATCAACAGTTGATTATGCTGACCTGGAAAGCTATTATCAAGCAGCTGCAGGTAAATTTGAGCAAATCAAATGTCAAATAGCAACATATGTGGCTGAACTTGCCAACACCAATTTATCAGAAACAGAAATAGACGACATTATGGTTGATCTTGCGAATTATGAAGATCACACTCAGGCCACGTTACAGCCTTATGTCAAATTAATTGCCCAGAACAAGGCAACAGCAACAACAACAACAGTTGCATCTAATACGAGTCAAGCAGAAGCTCGACTCCCTCCAATTAATTTACCCACTTTCTCAGGAAAAGATGAGGAAGATTGGGACGAATTTTGGAACAAATTCGTTGACCTTGTAGACTCAAAACAATCTTTACCAAAGAGTAGTAAATTCTCTTATTTGCAAGGCCAATTATCAGGTGAGGCTAAAACAGTAGTATCCCATCTGAGATTAACTAATGACGGCTATGATCTGGCAGTAAAACTCCTCAAGGATAATTATGCTGATCCAGAAGTAAGAACATCACATTTAGTTCATGAGCTGTTGCATTTACCCCCACCGGAGGCTTCAGCTGATTCACTCCAAGTCTTCAAGCTGGAGGTAGAATCATTGATCAATGCCCTCAGCCTGACAGCAGATACAAACGGGGCTGAGTGGGTCTTGAAAATAATTGTCCAGGAGAAAATACCTAGGGACATATTGAGACAAATGAGTGCTCATTACAATAAAAGCATCTTATCCATGAATGAAATATCTGAAGGTTTAAAGTCAGTAGTTCATCAATTACGAACACATGACAAATTAAAACCACCAAGTAAACCCTCAGAAACCAATAATAGTAAACCACAGAGTACCAAAGGTACTCCAAATCAATCTAGACAATATAATTCAACACCAAAGTGGAACAGTGGCAGTGTGGGCGTATATGCAGTGGGACCCTCCAAGCCTATAGTTACTGTGTCATCCAAGAACGTGACACCAAAGGGTACTGGAAGCTATGGAACATGTTTGTTCTGCAATGAGAAACATTCAATGTACCACTGCCCTAATTTTCCTGATAGTGACGCCCGTGTTGAGCGACTCAAAGATTTGCAACATTGCACGAGGTGCCTCAGGAAACATAACATCAAGGACTGTGATACCCAATTACACACCTGTAATAGGTGTAACAAAGGTCAGCACCATGCAGCATTGTGCAGAGACACCAAAACAACGTCTCCAAACCCCAAGGTGGAAGATAGCATTCCCACCACAGTACAGTACTGCAAGGTGCAACAAACAAAGAGTGTCCAATCAGCAAAGTCTAAAGGTAATACGACTTTGCCTACTGCCCAAATTACCATCCTGAATAAGAGGGCCAAGGTCCATACCCGTGGGTTGTTTGACCAAGGATCCCAGAGAACATATATCACTAAAAAGTTGGCAGATGAATTACAATTAAGGCCTGTAGCCCAGATGTCGTTCAACATCTCAGGGTTTGTAACAGATGCAGGACCTCAAGTCTACCAGGTGGTACAACCATCAGTACGCTTAGGCAGGTACGTCTGTCGAGTACAAGCCATTGTGGTGGACAAAATACCAGTAGACCTACAAGTTCAAGGTCTGAGAGCAACAGCCAAATTCCTGAGAAATAGAGGAATAAAATTGGCAGATAATATTAAGTCTGATCACCTCACCGACTTTGGTCTCCTTGTAGGGACAGACTATTGTCATCGATTCATCGGTAGCTCTACTAAATATCAGGGTATAACCATGTTAAACTCTGCAGGAGGTAAATTACTCTCAGGCCCAGTATCAAGCCTGAGGAGACCTATGCCTGCAGATAAACAATACTAGTAGAAATCTAAATTTGTCAGCTGATTATATTTCTCCAGTAGCATTATACTAAGGAGATTACAGCTGACTATACCAACAGAGGTTGATGTTAGTATCATCATTTAAAGCTGGAGATGAGTTCATGAGGCCTCAGTGGCAAATCAGTGAACAGTAGCCTAAAACAGCTACAAGTCACTGCGACCAATGTCACTGAACCCACTGCAGTCTCAGAACCATACTTTACTTTAATGATGAGCTATTCAATCTTCTGAATCAATTAACTAAATTAAACCCCAATAAATCTGATGACTGATTTGATACATTTATTATTTAATCAAGATGGATTCCATGGGCCTCAGTGTTTATATATCAGTGACCAGTTACCTGAAGAAACTTCAAGTTATATCTAATGTCACTGATCTCACTGCAGTCCCTGAATCATACTTGACTGTAGTACTTGATCACATCCAGTCTTCTGGGTTAAATAATATGTAATAAGGCTTGAATATTAGCCTTTCAAGAGTTGACAGGGAAATGAAATCGCATTAGACTTCTAACCCCTGCAACTCTAGTACGGGACATCCGTCCTGCATGAACAGACGCACAAATGTGTGATTACTAACTACTAACATCAAATTAATCAAATTATTCGAAGGAGGAGTATCGGTGTTCGTCTGTTCTAATTAGGACTTCGACCCGTGAGCAGCCCCCTGGGGAATTATGTCGGAAAATCCGACACCATTTAATATATCATACAGATAATAGCTGTGTTGTATAAACAAGTTACCCATAGAAAACGTAACTTGTAGTGGAATTACCGTCTATAGAAAACAGGATATCATCACCACATACTATTATAATTCACCAGCTATTCTGCTGGGAATTATTCTTAAATACATTAGTCTTTGGACTTTACCATCATAAAACATCTTATATAAATTTACTTAATTATCAATATTAAAGTAGAGTAAATGTGACCCTTCTATCACTTTCTGACATGTGGACAATGTAAGCCAGGCGTCAGAGAGAGGGAGGAAGGAGAGCAGCCATTGTTGTGTCACCTCCGAGACATGTGGAGCAAATTCGGCTCCTATCTTATCTGGACAATGTCGGCCAGTAACGTCAATAGTATGGAGTGTTAAACAGCCATTGTTTATACTAGACCAGAGGCACACGGGATCAAATACGGCTCCTGTTAAATTTACTTGGACGTAGTGTTATGGAAACCAAAGGTGTACCATTGTCAACACGCTGTCTACAAATTCAAGTTAAGTGTCTATCCGAAACCCGTTTATCATTCATTTATGGCCATTAATGTCAGGATATAGGGTGATCCGGTTAGATCACGTGGAAGCCTCAAACTAAAGGTAATTAAGCCAGGTCTTTATTGTTCCATGTACTGTATAGTGTTTTCTCTGATATACTTGTCATATATAGGATTCTGGCTTCACAGCTAGCGCACTTTTGACAGGTCAAGACGAGGAAGCAAGATTTGTGCACCAGTTACTGGGTGATATGGAAGCTACCTCAAAGAGGATAATTTGGTGTCTACACCCTAGTTATACCTGGTGGACTAACCTGCTGTACTATAAGATAAGGAACCTCTTCAATGTGTGGTTAATACTGTAGTTTGATTGGCTGCATATATATAAATATAAACCCCCCTAATGTGTAGAGGATCGATTTGTGAGATTAAGACATTATTGCAGAAATACAGTCCACTTATCATTATACAAATTGCTATCGAAGTATATAAATTAACGTAAATATAAATTCATATAAATTAAATAAATATAAATCTCACAGGTCGGTTCCCACACATAAGCAACAGGGCTCCATTAAGGAACATATAGTCTCTTCCCACAACCAAACCATCACCAGAGAAATCTTAGCAAACAACACAGAAATCATCGATAGATACAGCGATTGCAGGCGGCTTGACATCTGCAAGACACTACACATCAAGAAGTCAACACCAGTAATCAACAGCCAATTAATGCACAATTATATTCTACCCACTTTAAGACTCTGCTCCAATATAGAAGCATCAAGAAATATGGGCCAATAAAAATAGGCCTTCTGCAGTTACCTACCTTTAATACCCATTGTTTCGTGTCCTGTCTTGTGTTAAAAGTTTATTTTCACCTATCCAAAACTGTTGTAACATGTCACCTCACCCAAATGTAGGTATAAAAACTCGAATATGTTTAAGCTCTATTCAGTTAAAGTTGTGTGTGTGTGTGTAAACTAAAGTCTTTGAAAATGTAATAAGTTTTACGAAACGCGCTCAAGTGTCGCGTCAGACTAGAAATAAAAATGAATTTTGGAGAATTGATTTTTGAATTACCATCAACAGTGAAAAGAAACGTAAGAAAGATCGAGAAAATTCGTGCTAGAATTATTAATCTTACTTTTTCGGTCATATTTAATAATATATGTCTACAGGAAAGACTGCTACCAAAATATATATATATATATATATATATATATATATATATATATATATATATATATATATATTTTTTTTTTTTTTTTTTTTAAGTTTGTGAGGGTACCACCTCTGGTGCCAATGTGGGGACCCATAGCCTCGGAGAAGAAAATAAAAAGTATTCAGAGGAGACCTTGTGGTTTCTCACTGAACACTAATATTATCTTCTCCTACCACCCCCATTCTTTTGTATGTACACATATATATTTACTTTATTTGAACTTTGTTACAAAAAAGGAGTTACATATGGGTTACAAAGATGGTTGTCATAGGTTGTCGAGTTCCTCCAGCTCCTCAGATGGCGGGCAGGAACCCTGGATGCAGTACGCATTTCCCCTCTGTATCGCCACACTGAGGCGCTGGAAAAGAAAGCTTGCAGCTCTCGGTTCCCTTGTTGTTTCAATGAGCCTAGAACCCAGTTCCTTAAAAAAACTGGTAGCACTTTTACCCCAGGCGCCGAGTGTCTCAGAAGCAATGGGGACAAAATTGTAGTGGTGATCCAGTTCTCTATACTTACGGGATTTGGCTGCTTCCCTGTGGGTGGCAGCGCCACCTGGTTGTGCAACACTGAGGTTAATGTAGGTGTTAGCCAGGGTTGATACGCACGTGTAGTCCCATACCAACTGCTTGCCATTCTTCCAGGGGTTCACTGTGATACCATCCGGGCGACCAATAAGAGCATCAGAGTTACGGGGCGTTAGGTAACGGGGCTCTCTTTCAGCTGGGCATCCAGCTGTGGTGAGGCTCCTCTTGATGATGTCGTTAACTTCACTGTGCCTCGAGTGCCATCCCCCTGTGCTTTGGCAGAGTAGGTTATGGTGGCCATACCTGTCAGCCACCACCTCGCCGCAAACACGCCGCAAATAATATATATATATATATATATATATATATATATATATATATTTATATATATTTATGATCGATGTTCCCTTCGGGAATCTTAATTTTAAGATGAATAGGAAAACCAGGGATATACTGAACATCTTGTTTCAGATTCTATACTATAAAATGTATAACGTTTCGAATACTTCTCGTATTTATCATCAGATCTAAAAGAAAAAACAGAAATCGCAATCAAATAACTGGTAAACAAAGAACTCATACTGAATATAATTGCCTATCAAAGAAAGGAAAATGCTTAAAAAACAAAACACTTAAGCGCACTTAAAGTGATCAATACAAATAAAACTTATTAACTGTCACATATATAAAAGCTAATTTAAAAATTCATTAAACTACAAGATGAATTTTATAACTACTAAAACAAACCATTCTATTAAACTTACGTGAAGTGATCAGAAGTGAAACTTGATACCTAACACATAGATACTAAACACTATAACACTATAAGGGATCTTAAATATATTAAATTACCATTTTATGGCACTATTAGCTTTTCTGTAAGGAGTCGTTTGAGGAGACTGTTGCAGCAGTGTTATCCTCAAGTAGACTTTAGATTTATTTTTGTCAACACAAATACCATAGGCTCTTATTTTAAATTTAAAGATAAAGTGCCTACCCCTTGTGCTCAAATGTCGTATATATGTATAATTGTTCCAGCTGTAATGCTGGATATGTCGGGAGTTCCATTCGGAACTTTATGATTAGGATGCTTGAGCACCTTGGATTATCTTTTAGGACTGGATTACCATTGTCTAAACCAGCATTTTCGGAGATTAGAAACCAACGTTATGAGTTTAATCATTCTCTGCTGGAATCTGATTTTAAAATTCTGGACACTTGTATGAATGGCCAGTCAGATTTGAGAGTAATGGAATCCTTATATATAAAGGAGCTGCGGCCTCTGTTAAATAGCAACCTTTCAGCTGTTCAATTGTACACTGTATAGTACACAGTAGGCAATGTAAATTGATTTATAGTTCATTCTGGTAGTTTAATTATATTATAATTTTGTTTAGTTTACCATGTCTTTACCCCTTTCTTACTTATCTCAAGTCGTGACATTGTACATTATTATAATCTTTTATTTAGGAAATATAATACATTTTTTGG
This sequence comes from Procambarus clarkii, assembly GCF_040958095.1. NCBI lineage: Eukaryota > Metazoa > Arthropoda > Malacostraca > Decapoda > Cambaridae > Procambarus > Procambarus clarkii. The sequence goes on from NC_091152.1 coordinate 35,001,724, forward strand.
TATTTAATTTTATTTAATATTTGAGTTTTTATAAGATTTTGGTTAGTACTTTATAATTGTCGTTTATTCTGTTTGTATTTTATATACATTTTTTGTAGATTTGTAGTTATTATATAAATATTTGTTATAGTGTTTAGTATCTATGTGTTGGGTATCAAGTTTCACTTCTGATCACTTCACGTAAGTTTAATAGAATGGTTTGTTTTAGTAGTTATAAATTTCATCTTGTAGTTTAATGGATTTTTAAATTAGCTTTTATATATGTGACAGTTAATAAGTTTTATTTGTATTGATCACTTTAAGTGCGCTTAAGTGTTTTGTTTTATAAGCATTTTCCTTTCTTTGATAGGCAATTATATTCAGTATGTGTTCTTTGTTTACCAGTTATTTGATTGTGATTTCTGTTTTTTCTTTTAGATCTGATGATGAATACGAGAAGTATTCGAAACGTTATGCATTTTAAAGTAAAGAATCTGAAACAAGATGTTCAGTATATCCCTGGTTTTCCTATTCATCTTAAAATATATATATATATATATATATATATATATATATATATATATATATATATATATATATATATATATGAGAAAACAATATTATAGTTTTGAATAAAAACACATTAACGCAGCAATTAGTCTAATAATTAGTTTAAACACCCTCTGAACATATAATACGTATTACTCACACATATTGTATTCTGTCATACGCACAGATTATGAAGTATTAATACAGGATTAAAGTTAATATGTGTCGAAGTGAGGAGTAAAATCATGGACCAGTTAATACGTGAAAAATAATTAGCAGGTCTCTGATAGAGATGTTTGACGGGTTTTTGATTGACGCGGCTGGCTTTGATATGTTGAATTTATTGTTTTATGGTAATTGACGATACAGAGGCGTCCTTCTGTGTGTGTGTGTACTCACCTAATTGTACTCACCTAACTGTGTCTGCAGGATCGAGCATTGACTCTTGGATCCCGCCTTTCGAGCATCGGTTGTTTACAACAATGACTATGGTCGTTCTTGAGGTTATCTTGAGATGATTTCGGGGCTTTTTAGTGTCCCCGAGCCCGGTCCTCGACCAGGCCTCCACCCCCCAGGAAGCAGCCCGTGACAGCTGACTAACACCCAGGTACCTATTTTACTGCTAGGTAACAGGGGCATAGAGTGAAAGAAACTCTGCCCAATGTTTCTCGCCGGCGCCTGGGATCGAACCCAGGACCACAGGATCACAAGTCCAGCATGCTGTCCGCTCGGCCGACCGGCTCCTATTTCCCTATCATACCTAGTTTTAAAATTATGAATAGTATTTGCTTCCTCAACCTGTTCCTTAAGTGCATTCCATTTTCCCACTATTCTCACGGTAAAAGAAAACTTCCTAACATCCCTGTGTCTCATCTGAGTTTCCAGCTTCCACCCATGTCCCCTCGTTCTGTTACTATTCCGTGTGAACATTTCGTCTATGTCCATTCTGTCAGTCCCACTGAGTATTTTATACGTTCCTATCATGCCCTCCCCTCTCCCTTCCTCTTTCTAGTGTCGTAAGACACAGTTCCCTCAGGCGCTCCTCATACCACATCCCTCGTAACTCTGGGACGAGTCTTGTTGCAAACCTCTGAACCTTTTCCAGTTTCCTTATATGCTTCTTCAGATGGGGACTCCATGATGAGGCGGCATACTCTAAGACTGGCCTCACGTAGGCAGTGTAAAGCGCCCTAAATGTCTCCTTACTTAGGTTTCTGAATGATGTTCTAACTTTTGCCAGTGTAGAGTATGCTGCTGTCGTTATCCTATTTATATGTGCTTCAGGAGACAGATTAGGTGTTACATCCACTCCCAGGTCTCTTTCACGTGTCGCCATAGGTAGGCAGTTAACTTTCATTGTATACTGTCCCTTTGGTCTCCTATCCCCCTAGTCCCATTTCCATAACTTTACATTTGCTAGTGTTGAACTCCAGTAGATATTTCTCTGACCATCTTTGCAACCTGTTTAGGTCCTCTTGGAAGGTCCTGCAATCCTCATCTGTCACAACTCTTCTCATCAAATGTGCGTCATCTGTGAACATCGACATGTAGGATTCTACTCTTGTAAACATGTCGTTAACATATACTAGAAATAGAATTGATCCCAGCACCGATCCTTGTGGTACTCCACTCGTTTCTGTTAGCCAGTCCGACTTCTCGCCCCTTATCGTAACTATTTGACACCTTCCTGTTAGGTAGTTCCTTACCCATGCTAAGACCTTTCCTCCCACCCCCGCCTGCCTCTTGAGTTTAAACAGCAATCTCATGTGCGGTACTGTATCAAAGGCTTTTTGGCAGTCTAGAAATATGCAGTTTGCCCAACCATCTCTGTCCTGTCTTATCCTCGTTATTTTATCATAGAATTCCAAAAGGTTTGTTAGGCACGATTTCCCTTTCCAGAACCCATGTGATGTTAGTTCGCAAACCTAACGTTCTCCAGGTGTGTAACCAGTCGTAGCCTAATTATTCTTTCCAGTATTTTGCAGGGGATGCTTGTCAATAATACAAGTCTATTGTTAAGTGCCTCCTCCCTATCGCCTTCCTTGAAGATTGGCACGACATTTACCTTCTTCCAGCAACTGGACAATTCTCCCGACATAAGTGACTCATTAAAGATCATTGCCAGAGGCACGCTGAGGGCCTGCGCTGCTTCTTTTAGTATCCACGGGGATACTTTGTCTGGTCCAACAGCTTTAGTTGCATCCAGTGTTGTCAACTGTTTCATTACCTCCCCTGCTGTCACCTCTATATCTGATAGTCTTTCATCTAGGGAAATCCCTTCTGACAATGGGAGCTGCTCAGGCTCGGTAGTGAACACTCCATGGAAACTGGCATTCAGTGCCTCGCAGATTTCCTTGTCACTTTCAGTATATGCCCCCTCTGTTTTCCTTCCTTTCCTTGTGTGTGTGTGTGTGTGTACTCACCTAGTTGTGCTTGCGGGGGTTGAGCTCTGGCTCTTTGGTCCCGCCTCTCAACCGTCAATCAACGGGTGTACAGGTTCCTGAGCCTATTGGGCTCTATCATGTCTACACTTAAAACTTTGTATGGAGTCGGCCTCCACCACATCACTTCCTAATGCATGCTATTTGTCAACCACTCTGACACTAAAAAAGTTCTTTCTAATATCTCTGTGGCTTATTTGGGCACTCAGTTTCCACCTGTGTCCCCTAATGCGTGTGCCCCTTGTGTTAAATATCCTGTCTTTATCCACCCTCGAGAATCTTGAATGTGATCATGTCCGCCCCTAACTCTTCTGTCTTCCAACGAAGTGAGGTTTAATTCCCGTAGTCTCTCCTCGTAGCTTATTCCTCTCAGCTCGGGTACTAGTCTGGTGGCAAACCTTTGAACCTTTTCCAGTTTAGTCTTATGCTTGACTAGATATGGACTCCATGCTGGAGCCGCATACTCAAGGATTGGTCTGACATATGTGGTATATAATGTTCTGAAAGATTCCTTACGTAAGTTTCTAAAGGCCGTTCTTATGTTAGCCAACCTGGCATATGCTGCTGATGTTATCCTCTTGATAACATCAAGTGCTGCGTGTGTGTGTGTGTGTGTGTGTGTGTGTGTGTGTGTGTGTGTGTGTGTGTGTGTGTGTCTGTGTGTGTGTGTGTGTATGCTCACCTATTTGTACCCACCTATTTGTGCTTGCAGGGGTTTAGCTCTGGCTCTTTGGTCCCGCCTCTCAACTGTCAATCAACTGGTGTACAGATTCCTGAGCCTACTGGGCTCTATCATATCTACATTTGAATCTGTGCATGGAGTCAGCCTCCACCACATCACTGCCTAATGCATTCCATCTGTTAACTACTCTGACCTGAAAAAGTTCTTTCTAACGTCCCTGTGGCTCATTTGAGTACTCAGTTTCCACCTTCCCCCCCTCCCCCCCCCCTTGTTCGCATACCACCCGTGTTAAACAGTTTATCCTTATCTACCATGTCAATTCACCTGAGAATTTTGTAGGTAGTGATCATGTTTCCCCGAATTCTTCTGTCTTCCTGTGTCGTGAGATGAATTTCCCGCAGCCTTTCCTCGTAATTTATGCCTCTTAGTTCTGGGACTTGCCTAGTGGCATGCCTCTGAACTTTTTCAAGCTTCGTATTGTGCTAAACAAGGTACGGGCTTCATGCTGGGGCCGCATACTCCAGGATTGGTCTTACATATGTGGTATACAAGGTTCTGAATGATTCCTTACACAGGTTCCTGAAGGCTGTTCTGCAGCATGCGCGAGGGTAGCTAACGTCAGATGTAATTCTATATATGTGGGCTTCAGAAGACAGGTTTGGTGTGATATCAACTCCTAGATCTTTCTCTCTGTTTCATGAAGTACTTCATCTCCTATTCTGTATCCTGTCTTCCTGTTTCCACTGCCTAGTTTCATTACTTTGCAATTACTCGGGTTGAACTTCAACAGCCTTTGTTGGACCATTCATTCAGTCTGTCTAGGTCACCTTGTAGCCTCCTACTATCCTCCTCTGTTTTAATCCTCCTCATTAGTTTTGCATCATCAGCAAACATTGAGAGGAACGATTTTATACCCAATGGGAGATCGTTTTCATATATCAGAAACAGTATAGGTCCAAGGACTGAACCCTGCGGGACACCACTGATAACGTCCCGCCGGTCTGAGACCTCACCCCTCACACTGACTCGCAGTCTTTTGTTGCTTAGGTACTCCCTTATCCAATGAAGTAACTTCCCTTTTACTCCTGCCAGCATCTCCAACATGTGCACTAGTCACATATAGGGTGCTGTGGCCAAGGCTTTCTGGCATTCCTAAATAGGAAGTATGTCAATCCTTTTCTTTCTTGCCCGAGTTTTGTCACCTGGTCACAGTATTAAACACGTGAGGCAAGATTTACCATCCCTGAACTAATGCAGGTTATGTGTTACAAATGTTCTCTCTATTTAGATGTTCTATTTTTTCACAATCTTCTCCATCACCTTGCAAGGTATGCAAGTTAGGGGACCGCTATTGAGTACCTCACACCTACTTGTCCTTAGTAGTGAACCTATCTGCCTCTATCTTCAATTATATTCCATCACTGTCGTTTTCCTTTTCATGTGGCTGTGCAGCAATTATGTTGAGTCTTTGCCTTACTTGCTATGTCATGTTCGTACTGTCTCTCTGTCTCTCTTCTTACCCTCAGGTACACATTCCTGGCGCTCTGGTATCTTCATCTCCTCTCTGGTGATCTGTTATTTCTATAGTTTCTCCACGACCTTGTACTTAGTTGCTTGTCAAGCTAACATCTCTGATTAAACCATGTTTCTTGTCTGCATTTCGTGTTATTCCTTTTGGACCGGGACAACCTTGTCTGCTGCCTCCACACACTTCTGCGTGATGTATTATTGTCTCTATAACACCATCTTGGCTCTATAACACCACCATGGCTCTATAACACCACCATGGCTCTATAACACCATCATAGTTCTATAACGTTATCTTGGCTCTGTAACACCATCATGACTAACACTATCATGGCTCTGTAACACCATCATGGCTCTATAACACCATGATGGCACTATAACACCACCATGGCTCTATAACACCACCATGGCTCTATAACACCATGGCACTATAACACCACCATGGCTCTATAACACCACCATGGCTCTATAACACCACCATGGCTCTATAACACCACCATGGCTCTATAACACCACCATGGCTCTATAACACCACCATGGCTCTATAAAGTGTTGACAAGAGCAACTCATGTATCCTGGGCCGCTTCACTCTCAACTGGTAAACAGTGTTGCAGATAATGAACACTCTCGCCTGTCACTACCCTCAAGTGCAGTGTTGCATCTGCAACATGATATCTCAATAGACTTAAGGCACTGAACACGAGGCTTCAGAGTACACAGAGAGGTGTACTGTACACACTGTGTACTCACCAACTAGGGCAGTACACAGAGAGGTGTACTGTACACACTGTGTACTCACCAACTAGGGCAGTACACAGAGAGGTGTACTGTACACACTGTGTACACACCAACTAGGCCAGTACACAGAGAGGTGTACTGTACACACTGTGTACTCACCAACTAGGCCAGTACACAGAGAGGTGTACTGTACACACTGTGTACTCACCAACTAGTGCAATACACAGAGAGGTGTACTGTACACACTGTGTACTCACCAACTAGGCCAGTACACAGAGAGGTGTACTGTACACACTGTGTACTCACCAACTAGTGCAATACACAGAGAGGTGTACTGTACACACTGTGTACTCACCAACTAGGCCAGTACACAGAGAGGTGTACTGTACACACTGTGTACTCACCAACTAGGCCAGTACACAGAGAGGTGTACTGTACACACTGTGTACTCACCAACTAGGGCAGTACACAGAGAGGTGTACTGTACACACTGTGTACTCACCAACTAGGCCAGTACACAGAGAGGTGTACTGTACACACTGTGTACTCACCAACTAGGGCAGTACACAGAGAGGTGTACTGTACACACTGTGTACTCACCAACTAGGCCAGTACACAGAGAGGTGTACTGTACACACTGTGTACTCACCAACTAGAGCAGTACACAGAGAGGTGTACTGTACACACTGTGTACTCACCAACTAGGGCAGTACACAGAGAGGTGTACTGTACACACTGTGTACTCACCAACTAGGCCAGTACACAGAGAGGTGTACTGTACACACTGTGTACTCACCAACTAGAGCAGTACACAGAGAGGTGTACTGTACACACTGTGTACTCACCAACTAGGGCAGTACACAGAGAGGTGTACTGTACACACTGTGTACTCACCAACTAGGGCAGTACACAGAGAGGTGTACTGTACACACTGTCGGAAAATCCGACACCATTTAATAATAATATCATACAGACAGATAAGAGCTGTGTTGTATAAACAAGTTACCCATAGAAAACGTAACTTGTAGTGGAATTACCGTCTATAGAAAACGGGATATCATCACCACATACTATTATATTCTCCACCTATTATGGTGGGAATTATTCTTAAATACATTAGTCTTTGGACTTTACCATCATAAAAACATCTTATATAAATTAACTTAATTATCAATATTAAAGTAGAGTAAATGTGACCCTTCTATCACTTTCTGAAATCTGGACAAAGTAGGCCAGGCGTGAGTGAGGAAGGAGGGCAGCCATTGTTGTTATTGAGACCAGAGGCTCACACGGGAGCAAATTCGGCTCCTGTTAAATTTACTTGGACGTAGTGTTATGGAACCCAAAGGTGTACCATTGTCAACACGCTGTCTACAAATACAAGTTAAGTGTCTATCCGAAACCCGTTTATCATTCATTTATGGCCATTAATGTCAGGATATAGGGTTAGCCGGTTAGAACGCGAAATCGCCTCATACTAAAGGTAATTAAGCCAGGTCTTTCATGTTCCATGTACTGTATACAGTTTTCTCTGAAATACTTGTCATATATAGGTTTCTGGCTTCACAGCTAGCGCACTTTTGACAGGTCAAGACGAGGATGCAAGATTATGTGCACCAGTTACTGGGTGATAGAAGCTACCTCAAAGAGGATAATTTGGTGTCTACACTCTAGTTATACCTGGTGGACTAACCTGCTGTACTATAAGATAAGGAACCTCTTCAATGTATGTAGTTAATTTTGTAGTTTGATTGGCTGCATATATATATAAACTATTAAACCCCCCCTAATGTGTAGAGGATCGATTTGTGAGATTATGAGATTATTGCAGAAATACAGTCCACTTATCATTATACAAATTGCTATCGAAGTATATAAATTAACGTAAATATAAATTCAAATAAATTAAATAAATATAAATCTCACAGGTCGGTTCCCACACACACTGTGTACTCACCAACTAGGGCAGTACACAGAGAGGTGTACTGTACACACTGTGTACTCACCAACTAGGGCAGTACACAGAGAGGTGTACTGTACACACTGTGTACTCACCAACTAGGGCAGTACACAGAGAGGTGTACTGTACACACTGTGTACTCACCAACTAGGGCAGTACACAGAGAGGTGTACTGTACACACTGTGTACTCACCAACTAGGGCAGTACACAGAGAGGTGTACTGTACACACTGTGTACTCACCAACTAGGGCAGTACACAGAGAGGTGTACTGTACACACTGTGTACTCACCAACTAGGGCAGTACACAGAGAGGTGTACTGTACACACTGTGTACTCACCAACTAGGGCAGTACACAGAGAGGTGTACTGTACACACTGTGTACTCACCAACTAGGGCAGTACACAGAGAGGTGTACTGTACACACTGTGTACTCACCAACTAGGGCAGTACACAGAGAGGTGTACTGTACACACTGTGTACTCACCAACTAGGGCAGTACACAGAGAGGTGTACTGTACACACTGTGTACTCACCAACTAGGGCAGTACACAGAGAGGTGTACTGTACACACTGTGTACTCACCAACTAGGGCAGTACACAGTGTGTCAATAAGGGTCATCACAAGCCTCTTGATCACATGTGGTGTGAGAGGAAGTTCATTTGGTATATATTTGTTTATATTTTATATCGTGACTCTGGTCTTGGTCTTCAGTTATATAAATACCTTTGAGTCCTGCATTAATTACATTATGATGATAATATATAACTTTCTTATAATAAGCTTTCCTAGTTACTGTTGTGTTTTGTGGCAGGTTTATTCCACATGTAATGTGAGGATTTTGGTAAAAAATTTTGAAAGACTTGATGCGTAATTACCCAATTAGATCCGTGCTGGTAAAGATGGGCTAATGCTTGTTAATCCATCAGCTGCGCCTCTTATTAGTTAAACACTTTGAACTTTACTGGAAACAGATGACGATCTAACTTTCCTGGACCACTGCTTGGTGGGCCCAGCCACTTGGGTTAGACGGTAGAGCGACGGTCTCGCTTCATGCAGGTCAGTGTTCAATCCCCGACCGTCCACCAAGTGGTTGGGCACTATTCCATCCCGCCGTCCCATCCCCCCAGTCCTTATCCTGAACCCTTCCCAGTGTTATATAGTCGTTGTGGATTGGCGCTTTCCCCTGATAACTCTCTGCCCTTCTTCTTTGTTTACGTGATGGTGATGGGACACAGAACCCCAGGATGGTGATGGGGCACAGAACCCCAGGATGGTGATGGGACACAGAACCCCAGGATGGTGATGGGGCACAGAACCCCAGGATGGTGACGAGGCACAGAACCCCAGGATGGTGATGGGACACAGAACCCCAGGATGGTGATGGAGACACAGAACCCCAGGATGGTGATGGGGCACAGAACCCCCAGGATGGTGATGGGACACAGAACCCCAGGATGGTGATGGGGCACAGAACCCCAGGATGGTGATGGGACACAGAACCCCAGGATGGTGATGGGGCACAGAATCCCAGGATGGTGACGGGGCACAGAACCCCAGGATGGTGATGGGACACAGAACCCCAGGATGGTGATGGGGCACAGAACCCCAGGATGGTGACGGGGCACAGAACCCCAGGATGGTGATGGGACACAGAACCCCAGGATGGTGATGGAGACACAGAACCCCAGGATTGTGATGGAGACACAGAACCCCAGGATGGTGATGGGGCACAGAACCCCAGGATGGTGATGGGACACAGAACCCCAGGATGGTGATTTAGACACAGAACCCCAGGATGGTGATGGAGGCACAGAACCCCAGGATGGTGATGGAGGCACAGAACCCCAGGATGGTGATGGGGCACAGAACCCCAGAATGGTGATGGGACACAGAACCCCAGGATGGTGATAGAGGCACAGAACCCCAAGATAGTGATGGAGACACAGAACCCCAGGATGGTGATGGAGGCACAGAACCCCAAGATGGTGATGGAGACACAGAACCCCAGGATGGTGATGGGACACAGAACCCCTGGATGGTGATGGAGACACAGAACCCCAGGATGGTGATGGAGTCACAGAACCCCAGGATGGTGATGGGACACAGAACCCCAGGATGGTGATGGAGACACAGAACCCCAGGATGGTGATGGAGACACAGAACCCCAGGATGGTGATGGAGACACAGAACCCCAGAATGGTGATGGAGACACAGAACCCCAGGATGGTGATGGAGACACAGAACCCCAAGATGGTGATGGAGACACAGAACCCCAGGATGGTGATGGAGACACAGAACCCCAGGATGGTGATGGAGACACAGAACCCCAGGATGGTGATGGAGACACAGAACCCCAGGATGGTGATGGAGACACAGAACCCCAGGATGGTGATGGAGACACAGAACCCCAGAATGGTGATGGAGACACAGAACCCCAGGATGGTGATGGAGACACAGAACCCCAGGATGGTGATGGAGACACAGAACCCCAGGATGGTGATGGAGACACAGAACCCCAGGATGGTGATGGAGACACAGAACCCCAGGATGGTGATGGGGCACAGAACCCCAGGATGGTGATGGGGCACAGAACCCCAGGATGGTGATGGAAACACAGAACCCCAGGATGGTGATGGGGCACAGAACCCCAGGATGGTGATGGAGACACAGAACCCCAGGATGGTGATGGGGCACAGAACCCCAGAATGGTGATGGGACACAGAACCCCAGGATGGTGATGGAGGCACAGAACCCCAAGATGGTGATGGAGACACAGAACCCCAGGATGGTGATGGAGACACAGAACCCCAGGATGGTGATGGAGGCACAGAACCCCAAGATGGTGATGGAGACACAGAACCCCAGGATGGTGATGGAGACACAGAACCCCAGGATGGTGATGGAGACACAGAACCCCAGGATGGTGATGGAGACACAGAACCCCAGGATGGTGATGGAGACACAGAACCCCAGGATGGTGATGGAGACACAGAACCCCAGGATGGTGATGGAGACACAGAACCCCAGGATGGTGATGGGGCACAGAACCCCAGGATGGTGATGGGGCACAGAACCCCAGGATGGTGATGGAAACACAGAACCCCAGGATGGTGATGGGGCACAGAACCCCAGGATGGTTATGGAGACACAGAACCCCAGGATGGTGATGGAGACACAGAACCCCAGGATGAAGATAGAGCTTATCAAATGTTGCACAGACATGCTAGATCTGCCTGTTGACTGTGTAAACAGTGGTTGTTTATTGTAAAATGGTTTATTAGTTTATGGCATTTATTTGCAAATTGTTTGTTGACTATATTAACACATTAGAAGTATGTACTTGTACAGGGTGCTAAATAGGTAATACAAAATTCAGTATAAATTTATGTGTATGGAAAATGTTTTGAACTAAATTTATGCAGTTTTATATTGTTATTAAATTCCGCACGTGCAAATGTTGAGATGTTCTCCACTTAGGAGCTATCCATATGTGTTCTTGTTTCATTAAATTCACATAAAGACAAAAAGTAAGTTATGTGAAGCTGCCAGTATTGGAGAATTAACTACACACGGGAATGTTCTGTCATGGCAATTAATGTTTTGTAATTTATAAAGAGGCATATTGCATTTTATCTTTATGCAGGTGTAGTATTGATGTTGAGGGCCAGACATGCAACATTACTGGTAATGCTCGTCATTAACGTTAATATGAGCCTGCATGTACCATCTTATGTGACGCCCATCACCTACCTCCTCTTGGTATGCCACCGAGCAGTGTTTCTTGTCTGGGAAAGTGGGTCACTTCCACTCCCACCAACCTATTGGGCAGCAGTCAAGATAACAAGGTTACAATGATTACAACTCTTTACATACATACATACATACATACATACATACATACATACATACATACATTCATGATGTACACATACATGAATGGATAACTTTGATTCAAGATTTCTCATCACATTATTTTCTGTCGTTGACTATGCTACATATAATATCTTTCGTTGTTTCTTGAATTTTAAGTAAATTTGATATTCTAAGCAGATCCTACATCTTTGTAACATTTTTAATTGTTTTAGTTCAAATAATTGTTGCCAACTCATATGTGCAATTGCTAAACTAGAAACTGTTTAAAATATGTATCTGTATAGGAGTTCCAAATGCTAATATTGTCAGTGGCCCTCACATTTAAATATCTGAAGCAGTGCCACTTACACTTGAATGTAATGAGTGTTGTAGTAAGTGCAATATCCACAAAACATATGTGTAATATAGAATTACTTATTTAATTGATGTTAATAGGTAGTGAATAGTGTGGTCAGCTGACATGGGAGAGCTCTCTGGAGTTGTAATCTTTCCGTGGTGCAGCGGTGACCTGTGTGAAAGTGTCCCTATTACCGCACATTTTATTTTTCTTCAAGAAGCAGTAAACTATTAGCCAAGATGAATGACCCAGCGAGCAGGATAACCAAGACTGGTGTTGGCTCAACATTGAATCAACTTCATCAATGTTGAATCGTTGATGACGTTGATGACGGGGAGCCGGTCGGCCGAGCTGACAGCACGCTGGATTTGTGATCCTGTGGTCCTCGGTTCGATCCCAGGCGCCGGCGAGAAACAATGGGCAGAGTTTCTTTCACCCTATGCCCCTGTTACCTAGCAGTAAAATAGGTACCTGGGTGTTAGTCAGCTGTCACGGGCTGCTTCCTGGGGGTGGAGGTCTGGTCGAGGACTGGGCCGCGGGGACACTAAAAAGTCCCGAAATCATCTGAAGATAACCTGACATAGCCAGACCTTGAGTGGGGTTGGCAACAGTTTAATAACTATACGAGTCTCGCCCATAGATGAGTCAGTGTTGAGGATGAGTACAGCATGAGGATGGGTTATTACTCAGCTCTAACGTGGTGCTCACGTTAAACATTAAATATTTACACTTTTACATGTGTACTACATATATCATTTATTTGAAACGATTCGCTAAATAAACCAATAATTGCTTGCAAAGGAATTTTTTATCACAAATCATTTGCTAATGACAACATTGATGCTGATTAGCACATATGTGTATACACAGACACCTCCCTCCTGTGTGCACACACACACACACACACACACACACACACACACACACACACACACACACACACACACACACACAGAGGGGCTCACATCTTAGTAGATAGCTCGGAGGGTCGAGATCCTAATAGCCTGGGTTCGATTCCCGGCGGAGGCGGAAACGAATGGGCAAAGTTTTTACCATTACTATATCTTGGGTTGCTTAAATCCTGGGCTCAGGATAAGTCCTTATCCTGACCCCTTCCAAGTGCTATATAGTCGTAAGGGCTTGTCGCTTTCCGCTGATAGTTCTTCCCTTCCTTCTTCACTACAAGTATCTATCCACATTATTGGGAAATTACATACAACAATATCATAAGATGAGCCGAGTGCTGACCTCCACGGGTCGACTAGTTGTGTGAACAGTTCAACATCAAGAGCAAAAACAGAATCTGTTGGTGCAGTATCTACTACCTTACCAAGATGCTTACTATTTTAACCAATATTACGCATTAATCTTTTCCAGATAAAAGGAGTAAAAATCAACTTAGAAGTATCTTTATGTGGGACATGTGTGAATAAGGAGTCCACATCCACACAAGCCAGTACAGATTGATTACATTTAATAGCAACAATATTTATATTTGTGTAAACATTTGTTAACATGAAGGTATTTCTTACCATTCTGGTCTGCGTCTTGGGCACTGTACATCCTCAGCTATTAAGGACTACTAGTTGACTTTTCTCTACCACTCTGATACAGTCATTAAGGAAGCAGGTGAGTTCCAATGGCCAAATAATCTCTTATGCGGTATGTAACAAGAGCCAAGACGCTGGTAACATATAGTAAGTGTCCAGGTCTTTAACATCTAACTTTCCTTGAACATAAGTATATAATCCTTCCATAATACTGGACTGCTTCTGTTGTTCGCGTAGTTCATCACAAATGGTGCCCGATGGTTCTTGTGGGAAACGCTGTGTGTATTAGTGGCTTTAGGCGTAGTATGTACTGGCACTATCCAGAAATCCAACATTCTGATTGTAACGCAATTTGAATGTATTTACTTCTACTTGAATAAACATTTATTTATTTATTTATTGTTATGTTGGGTAACAGCTGGTGGATACCGCAGCTGGACATCTCCGGTTGTTATTGGATAAATTTAATGATCAGCAACTTATTGTTACTTTTGATAGATGGTGCTACAGCCTCTCTCCGGCTCGACGCCTTCTTTTGATAATTCATCATTCTTGACATGCGTGATGGATAGGAATTCTTCACCAGCCGTGATGCTTGTGTGTCCCTCGTTCCAACCTTCATGTGCTAGCGTGGATGCCTTACAAGTTTAATATAAACTTTCAGTATTTTGATGATTGGTAAGAGGATATTAAGCTGAAGGGTTGTTAAGGCCATAACAACGCTAATACACTGACCACCAAGTATACTCTAGTCCTCCAACCCGTCCACTTAAAAATACCGTCGTTTTCCGCTCGTATGCGCACTATGTCCAAAAATGGACGTAATTTATAATGAAATCGGCTCACGAAAGTGATGTACTGTCCCGTTTTCTGTTTGAGTCCTACGGCTTACTCGGTAAGGTTATGAGAGGAAACTTTCAATTATCGGTTTAAAGACATTTTGAAACTTAAGGAGACTTTCCTGCACTCCTAACCTACCAGACGACCCTTTACTTACCGTTTTGGAAAAAAATATCCCAAATTTATTTTCGAATTTTTGTATTTTCAAATTTCCTCCATTTTCGACCATATGGGTAAACAGCCAAGTTGAGACGTAATTTGCCAGAGGAGCGGGCGAGTCGTGAGCACTGTCAAGGACTAAAGTATTGTTCAGTGTACACACACCGAGAATGGAGAAGACCTCTCGGAATATACTAACCTCAGCTGCCACTAACAAACAAATCAGTTGAAGTATAAATTTGAACTTATCAATTTAAAGCAGCAAAGAAAAGAAATCCAATTGATGACGGCGTTTAATTCCCAACCGTCCAAATGGTTAGTCACCATTCCTTTCCCCCGTCCCATCCCAAATCCTTATCATAATCCCTTCCCAGTGTTATACAGTCGACATGGCTTGGCGCTTTCCACTGATAGTTCCCTTCCCTTCAGGCACGATATGAATAATTATGAAAAAGGCGCATATATAACAAGGTGCATATATAACAAGGAGCATATATAACAAGGAGCATATATAACAAGGCGCATATATAACAAGGAGCATATATAACAAGGAGCATATATAACAAGGAGCATATATAACAAGGCGCATATATAACAAGGAGCATATATAACAAGGAGCATATATAACAAGGAGCATATATAACAAGGAGCATATATAACAAGGAGCATATATAACAAGGAGCATATATAACAAGGAGCATATATAACAAGGAGCATATATAACAAGGCGCATATATAACAAGGAGCATATATAACAAGGAGCATATATAACAAGGAGCATATATAACAAGGAGCATATATAACAAGGAGCATATATAACAAGGAGCATATATAACAAGGAGCATATATAACAAGGAGCATATATAACAAGGAGCATATATAACAAGGGACATATATAACAAGGCACATATATAACAAGGAGCATATATAACAAGGCGCATATATAACAAGGGGCATATATAACAAGGCACATATATAACAAGGAGCATATATAACAAGGAGCATATATAACAAGGAGCATATATAACAAGGCACATATATAACAAGGAGCATATATAACAAGGCGCATATATAACAAGGAGCATATATAACAAGGAGCATATATAACAAGGCACATATATAACAAGGAGCATATATAACAAGGCGCATATATAACAAGGGGCATATATAACAAGGCACATATATAACAAGGAGCATATATAACAAGGGGCATATATAACAAGGCACATATATAACAAGGAGCATATATAACAAGGAGCATATATAACAAGGGGCATATATAACAAGGCACATATATAACAAGGAGCATATATAACAAGGCGCATATATAACAAGGAGCATATATAACAAGGCGCATATATAACAAGGAGCATATATAACAAGGCGCATATATAACAAGGGGCATATATAACAAGGCACATATATAACAAGGAGCATATATAACAAGGAGCATATATAACAAGGCGCATATATAACAAGGGGCATATATAACAAGGCACATATATAACAAGGAGCATATATAACAAGGAGCATATATAACAAGGAGCATATATAACAAGGAGCATATATAACAAGGCGCATATATAACAAGGCGCATATATAACAAGGAGCATATATAACAAGGAGCATATATAACAAGGTGCATATATAACAAGGAGCATATATAACAAGGAGCATATATAACAAGGAGCATATATAACAAGGAGCATATATAACAAGGAGCATATATAACAAGGAGCATATATAACAAGGGGCATATATAACAAGGAGCATATATAACAAGGAGCATATATAACAAGGTGCATATATAACAAGGAGCATATATAACAAGGAGCATATATAACAAGGCGCATATATAACAAGGCGCATATATAACAAGGAGCATATATAACAAGGAGCATATATAACAAGGCACATATATAAAAAGGAGCATATATAACAAGGAGCATATATAACAAGGCGCATATATAACAAGGCGCATATATAACAAGGCGCATATATAACAAGGAGCATATATAACAAGGCTCATATATAACAAGGAGCATATATAACAAGGAGCATATATAACAATTAACTGCCTAACAAAGCCAGATAACACTTGTGTGGACAAGACAGTACACAATCATGGGGGGGGCTAACATCAGTACAATGACAACATCACAATATTGCTATTTAACCAACACTCAAAAATAATTCAGAAATAATATTTTGCAATCACAAACTCACGACATAAATAGTATTGTTTCGTAGCAACTTTGAGAGTTGCACAGTGTGTTGCAAGGCTCCTGTCTCATAATACTCTCCTTCACATATAATGTGTTTTCCAATAGACATTACAAAAAGAACTTGACATCAGAGAGAAAATCAGTTCTGAGTTGTTAAAACCTTTTACATCACATATAAAACTTGAAAAGTAGTAACGATAAAACAACAGGCAAATGGTGTTTATCTCTATATTTTATATTTCTATATTTGCACATCGAATAGTCAGCTATAAAATGAATGTTTGTATTCAGTGAAATGGAAAACTCTCAGCAGATTCCTACTGATTTCCAGTAAATATTGTTTTTAATATGCAATATTTTTATGTGAATTCTATGTACGCAAAAATATGAATTAGGACAATGGAATTCACAAAATATGAAGACTTTTTTTAAAAGCCGTTTACTGAACAAAACTGATTCAAAACTAATTTTAGCATATATTTATTAATTTAAAAGTCAAGAAAAAAAAAAAAAAAAAAAATATATATATATATATATATATATATATATATATATATATATATATATATATATATATATATATATATATATATATATATATATATATATATTGTGACGATAATCTCTTTCAAGAGAGATTGAGCCTGCTCTTCCCTCCAAACTACGTCTCAGAAACAACTAATATAGAAGATATATCCAACAAGTACAACAACAAGTTTTGCCCCAGAGCAAAACGTATCCAACACCGGGACACCTGCTCCACCTCCGCCACTCAAACCGGCAAACTGCTTGTCGCTGATTGGCTGGCGCCCGTCGCACCTGCTCCTCCACCCGCCACACGAGCTGATGTCTGAGCCACCACGACCTGAGGAGGGCAGAATATATCGTGCTTTCCACAAGTTAACACGTCTCATTTGTAGACTAAGCCTTGGCTTACGTGTACTAAGGGAGGTGGCAGCTTGAAGCCAATATTCCTGCACTAATATATTTACTATTACTCACTTGTATTAACGTAAGTTTTCATTTGCCAGTGATTATTCTTATTATTTAGTTTGATTGATTTATGTTACAATTTTTATGTCCAATTTTATTCATGTTTTGCTTTTCTAACGTAATTAAAATTTCATTGTTAAATTTACTTGTGTTTTGTGTGTCTTCCAATTACCTTACCACAGACGAAAGTTCCAGCTTTTTTCCTTTTTTTTCTTTTGTGTGACGAGGCCATACCCCTAGCTTTTGAAACAGCCGAACACCAACGCGTTACCGTCACAATATATATATATGTATATATATATATGTTCTTGTGACACTTTTTATTGCTCAGAAACGATGTCATCCTGTTCTCTGAAATGTTATTAACAACTTATTCAACACGACAATGACAACATTTCGGAAAGTTATCGGCGACCCGTTTTCTGGTTCTTATATAAATTACGCAACAGGTCCTGTGGCCTCTGGAGGAGCAGTATGGAGTATTTAACACACTGTTATCCACAGGAGACCTTTGGCCTGGAGATAACCTGTGTCATATGGTGGTGTGTAAAGTTGTATGGTGCTCTACCCTCTAGCTTCCCTGCCATACCATTATTATTATGGTAGCTCTACCGTGGGTGGTAATGAACGTCCTTGTTGTTGTACTGGGACCATGACTTTTGTCTGCACACGAGGAGACAGTCACAGTGGAAATGGACATTCACAGTTCTTTGAAGAGGAATTACACCGATGGAACGAGTACTTTGCTTGCTACATTAAATACATAAGGGTATGTATCAACTACTAAATATACATCTATGTTTAGCAATCTGCTCCCTGAGATTGAGTCTAAGCAATTGACCTTATACCATTTATACCATATTTATTATTTTTATCTTTCTAGGTTCCTTCTAGGTTTTATATGGTTGATGTTTACTCTAAATTACGTATGTCCCAAGTTCCTCTAATTTTATTTTACGTTTCAAGGTTGTTCTGCTCTATATTGTCAGTGCCGCCAAGGTCTCCTATTATTCATAGTTACTAATGCACGTTTAACACCTCATCAAGGTTTGTATAAATAATTATTTCCCTAGAAAAATATTATGACCAAACCCCACAGCAGAAGATGAAGAAACGACGACGTTTCGGTCGGTGTTGGACCATTATCATGTCGTGTGTGTCCACGACGACCGACACGTTGTTGTCTCTTCATCTTCTGATGTGTAGTTTGGTCATCATATCTTCAGCCCCGTTATTGTGACCCATCGTCTTGCTGGAAACCTGTCACTAACAAGGCAGTTCCGAGGTATTTTCTCAGAGATGTTGTCAAGCATATCAAATGTCATCCCGCAAGCACCTGTGTGTGTTTTTCTCTTAATTAAACTCATTTAGCATTAGAATTTTCTCATTTTGATTGTCAGAGATGAAGTCAGCTGATGAATAGATGATCCCTCTGTCGGACAGAGGTCTCTGAGAACACAGAGAGAGAGATCATGCTATGAATAATTGATCATAAAGGTTAAGCAACACAATCTTTATATTCAACTTTGCTTTAACAATTTTGTTTCGAATAACATTTGAACCCAAATGACAAAAATCCAAAATGCCACAATGTTTTCATGTTATTTTAAGATTGGTTTAATTCGAAACAGATTTGTTAAATTTGGTTGGGAGAAGATTTACAGGGATGACCTGGCACCAGGCTGCTGGCTGGTGTTATGGCCCTGGACCAGGCTGCTGGCTGGTGTTATGGCCCTGGACCAGGCTGCTGGCTGGTGTTATGGCCCTGGACCAGGCTGCTGGCTGGTGTTATGGCCCTGGACCAGGCTGCTGGCTGGTGTTATGGCCCTGGACCAGGCTGCTGGCTGGTGTTATGGCCCTGGACCAGGCTGCTGGCGGGTGTTATTGCCCTGGACCAGGCTGCTGGCTGGTGTTATGGCCCTGGACCAGGCTGCTGGCGGGTGTTATGGCCCTGGACCAGGCTGCTGGCTGGTGTTATGGCCCTGGACCAGGCTGCTGGCTGGTGTTATGGCCCTGGACCAGGCTGCTGGCGGGTGTTATGGCCCTGGACCAGGCTGCTGGCTGGTGTTATGGCCCTGGACCAGGCTGCTGGCGGGTGTTATGGCCCTGGACCAGGCTGCTGGCTGGTGTTATGGCCCTGGACCAGGCTGCTGGCTGGTGTTATGGCCCTGGACCAGGCTGCTGGCTGGTGTTATGGCCCTGGACCAGGCTGCTGGCTGGTGTTATGGCCCTGGACCAGGCTGCTGGCTGGTGTTATGGCCCTGGACCAGGCTGCTGGCTGGTGTTATGGCCCTGGACCAGGCTGCTGGCGGGTGTTATGGCCCTGGACCAGGCTGCTGGCGGGTGTTATGGCCCTGGACCAGGCTGCTGGCGGGTGTTATGGCCCTGGACCAGGCTGCTGGCGGGTGTTATGGCCCTGGACCAGGCTGCTGGCTGGTGTTATGGCCCTGGACCAGGCTGCTGGCTGGTGTTATGGCCCTGGACCAGGCTGCTGGCGGGTGTTATGGCCCTGGACCAGGCTGCTGGCTGGTGTTATGGCTCTGGACCAGGCTGCTGGCGGGTGTTATGGCCCTGGACCAGGCTGCTGGCTGGTGTTATGGCCCTGGACCAGGCTGCTGGCTGGTGTTATGGCCCTGGACCAGGCTGCTGGCTGGTGTTATGGCCCTGGACCAGGCTGGTGGCTGGTGTTATGGCCCTGGACCAGGCTGGTGGCTGGTGTTATGGCCCTGGACCAGGCTGCTGGCTGGTGTTATGGCCCTGGACCAGGCTGCTGGCTGGTGTTATGGCCCTGGACCAGGCTGCTGGCTGGTGTTATGGCCCTGGACCAGGCTGCTGGCTGGTGTTATGGCCCTGGACCAGGCTGCTGGCTGGTGTTATGGCCCTGGACCAGGCTGCTGGCTGGTGTTATGGCCCTGGACCAGGCTGCTGGCTGGTGTTATGGCCCTGGACCAGGCTGCTGGCTGGTGTTATGGCCCTGGACCAGGCTGCTGGCTGGTGTTATGGCCCTGGACCAGGCTGCTGGCTGGTGTTATGGCCCTGGACCAGGCTGCTGGCTGGTGTTATGGCCCTGGACCAGGCTGCTGGCTGGTGTTATGGCCCTGGACCAGGCTTAACTATGGACTAGTTTATATGGAGAGGTTTACACGTGTAATGTTTGGCAGGGTCCTCGAATTTTAGGTCCTTCGTTTTCTTTGGTGGTCTCTTCGTTTTCTTTAGTGGTCACTTCGTTGTCTTTGTCGCGTGTCCAACAACTTGAAACAATGACATTTTAATTCAGTCTGTAGACGGCTTCAGTGGCAGCTAATTTGCAAACTTTAAATTTGATATTCCGAATTAACTTTCTCAATCTCTCAAGGAATTCATGTTTTTTTATTATTTCTTCCTAATAAAAACGGCTTTAATCTTTTTATGAAGTTATTAACAGATTTGGTGGTCCTAAAATTCCGTATTTCTGGCAGGTTTCTGTTTTTATTGTCGATCTCTAGATTGTAAAGTTTACTTCTCCGAGTAATAGCTGCACTCTATACTCTGTCACCGTGCTCTACTCTATCCACAGAGCCGGCCAGGGTACTGCTCTACTCTCTCTTCAGAGCCGGCCAGGGTACTGCTCTACTCTATCCTCAGAGCCGGCCAGGGTACTGCTCTACTCTATCCACAGAGCCGGCCAGGGTACTGCTCTACTCTATCCTCAGAGCCGGCCAGGGTACTGCTCTACTCTATTCTCAGAGCCGGCTAGGGTACTGCTCTACTCTTTCCACAGAGCCGGCCAGGGTACTGCTCTACTGTATCCACAGAGCCGGCTAGGGTACTGCTCTACTCTATCCACAGAGCCTGCCAGGGTACTGCTCTACTCTATCCACAGAGCCGGCCAGGGTACTGCTCTACTCTATCCACAGAGCCGGCCAGGGTACTGCTCTACTCTATCCACAGAGCCGGCCAGGGTACTGCTCTACTCTATCCACAGAGCCGGCCAGGGTACTGCTCTGGGCCGACCAGGTCATTTGGTCTCATTAATGCTCCTAGGGGGGGTTGACAAGGTCTCTAATAATAATGCACTCATCAGTAAACAATACACATGGCTGTATCCTCACACACACACACGTATAATACAGTCAGATACATCAGTATAGATACAAAACAGTATTCATCTGACAATATGGGATATTAAATACTGATCACTACTCACCACCTTTGCACCATAATTGCAGAGAACACCAATTGGCTCAGCCTGAAAAACATTATTGGGCTTCGCAACAACAAGTGCAGAGTGTTGTGAATATTAATGTGGGTCTCGGGCGGCAGGTGTTTGTCAGTCAACTGTGATGGTCCTGTTAAACAACCAATTGGCACCTAGCAATAATATATAACGACATACGAGGTAGTTAAACTTAACTCTTAGCTACGATTTCTGGAAACAAAAAACTGATAGAAGGGGCCATAGGGATGAAAGAAGGGGCCATAGGGATGAAAGAAGGGGCCATTGGGATGAAATAGGGGCTATAGAGCCATAGAGATGAAAGAAGGGTCATAAAGCCATAGATCATCTCACGCAAAGAGTATATAATCCTATGTTAAACACGATAATATTGTATTTGAAAATGTAAGGAGTACCTTGCGAAACACTTCTAGGCGTCAAACTATAATAAAATGTAAAAAATAACTTTGGAGAGTTAATTTTTCAATTTTCCTCGACAGAGAAATTCCCTCTTCTTATGTTAAGAAAACATAATATCGAGAAGATTCGTGTAACAATCATTAATCTTAACCTTTCGGTTACATTCAACAACATATGTTGCTACCAAAATATATCTATATATAATGTCGTATTTAGTAGCCAGAATGAACTTCTCGGCCTACTTTGCAAGGCCCGATTTGCCTAATAGGCCGAGTAATTTTAATTATTTTCAATAAATTGTTTCCTATTAGTATATTTGAATTATTATTAATATATTATATTAAGAACATAAATTATTTACTTAGTTTTGATTAGGTTAGGTTATGATAAGTTAGGTAAGGTTACATAGGGTTGGTTAAGTTCGGTCATATATCTTTGTTAGTTTTAACTTAAATTAAAAAAAATAACTCATACATAATGAAATGGATAGCTTTATCATTACATAAGAAAAAACATTGAAAAAATATATAAATTCAAGAAAACTTGGCTTATTAGGCAAATCGGGTCTTGCATAGTAGGCCAAGTACTGCATTCTGGCTACTAGGTACAACATTATATATATATATATATATATATATATATATATATATATATATATATATATATATATATATATATATATATATATATATATATGCAAGGCCCAATTTGCCTAATAAGCCAAG
Organism: Procambarus clarkii; assembly: GCF_040958095.1. Lineage (NCBI taxonomy): Eukaryota > Metazoa > Arthropoda > Malacostraca > Decapoda > Cambaridae > Procambarus > Procambarus clarkii. The sequence continues at coordinate 35,024,921 of NC_091152.1, forward strand.
TTTTCATGAATTAATTGTTTTTCGACTACCTAACCTAACCTAACCTAACTTTTTCGGCTACCTAACCCAACCTAACCTATAAAGATAGGTTAGGTTAGGTTAGGTAGGGTTGGTTAGGTTCGATCATATATCTACGTTAATTTTAACTCCAATAAAATAAAATTGATCTCATACATAATGAAATGGGTAGCTTTATCATTTCATAAGAAAAAAATAGAGAAAATATATTAATTCAGGAAAACTTGGCTTATTAGGCAAATCGGGCCTTGCATAGTAGGCTGAGAAGTGCGTTCTGGCTACTAGGTACGACATATATATATATATATATATATATATATATATATATATATATATATATATATATATATATATATATATATATATATATATATGTATATACACACGACACACTTGCCATCACAAATATATTGGAGTTTAACATTGCCATCACGAAGGCAACTCTCGTCTCAGTCTGCATATTCTGAAAAAAGGAGAATCAGAAAACCTTTTCACAAAGTTCCATGAATTCTTTTCCAAAGGAACACAAACACACATTGTAGGAGGAAGACAGAGGCAGAGCTGGTGACTTCCTACGACCGCCTTAACTCTGCTCCATGTTTACAAATGTCCCCCAGTAACGGAAGGCTTCCATGAACACACCTGCAGGCCTTACTCAGGTGCTGTCTGGCTCAACATGTACCTAATATATAATGGTACTGACCGGCTCACCTTATACCTAATACATGATAATAGTCATGAATAAAGTATACAGACTTGATAATGGTACAGGACGGACCGAAACGTCCTTTCTTCAATTTCTAGTGTGTGGTTTGGTCAAATTATATATATGAGAATGCGGCTTTTGCCAATTTATGTTCAACACTGTTGAAACTTAGAGAAAAAAAAGTCTTGTTATAAGTCCTTATAACTGCTAACATTTTATATTTATATGGTTATTATTACCTAATAAAAAACCATGAACCTCGTTATTATACTCAAGTAACTAATAGAATGATTATGGACCAAGTGCCGGCATCACTCACAAACTTAGTTTGAAAAATTATTAAGTTTGAGACAATTTACAATGCAGACTTCACAGTTTACAATAAAATATTTTTGTTTTACCTTTGAATCCTTTCAGAGAAAATATAAGATTATGAATAGATTCTTGAATCCAAATTTCAGGACTTGAAATGATAAAATCAGAATTTAATTATGAAATTCTGTGTATAAAAGGAAATATTTGGATATTTCTGAGTTTATCTGGAGTTTTGATTTAAAGTATATTGTAGGAGGAAGTCCACCTAGGTTAGGTTCATAATGTTAAAGAGCCGATGCTCATTTGTCAATAATGCAAATAATATCCATATTCGTTGCACTTATACCAATGTGACCTCATTGTCTGTTTTGTAAATAAAGCCACGTGGACGGGACTGGCGCCTAACTCCCGGTCCCGCCTTACCATACCCAGATGTAACATCTGATTTCATATTTCAAATTCATTAAAAATAATGAAATATTTTTCAAATATATCTTTTTAAATTGCGCATAAAAGATAAGACCATTTGTGCTCCTGAAGGGAAGAGTACCATGTAGCCAGTTCCTGCTGGTGATGAATACTCATTATCCCAGTGATGAGTACTGGCGAGAGTACCTTTCTCAAGGGTCTTCCAATCAGAGGCCACAGAGGACGTGGGACCCCAAGCTGCCGCTGTGGATCATAACACCATAATTAAACAATCACTACTGCAACTGTAATTTCAAACAAAGCACTTTAATTGGAACACTATTTTCCGTAAAATTCAGCTAATGGTCATAATTTTTCCTGTGAATTGTTAAATAAGTTCACCTTCTGATAATGTCCAACTTTTGTAGTTAATTTTAGGCCTTGTGCAGAGCGTTGCACAGACATTAGACACGACTCATTTGTAACTCTCAATTGATAAACCCCAAAAAAGTTGCTTCAAAAGATTTAATCTTTTTCCCTAATCAACATTATTGTAGTTGTTTTTTTGTTATGTTGTATGAATACAAAAATACCAATACCTACATCATGCCTGCATACCTGATGCTAATTTTATTAATGAGACTGACTGCTTATATATATATATATATATATATATATGTGTGTGTGTGTGTGTGTGTGTGTGTGAAAAATATATCATATATTATATATGTGTGTGTGTCAGTATGGTGTACAGTGTGTGTCAGTATGGTGTACAGTGTCTGTCAGTATGGTGTACAGTGTGTGTCAGTATGTTGTACAGTGTGTGTCAGTATGTTGTACAGTGTGTCAGTATGGTGTACAGTGTGTGTCAGTATGTTGTACAGTGTGTGTCAGTATGTTGTACAGTGTTTGTCAGTATGGTGTACAGTGTGCGTCAGTATGGTGTACAGTGTGTGTCAGTATGGTGTACAGTGTGCGTCAGTATGTTGTACAGTGTGTGTCAGTATGGTGTACAGTGTGTGTCAGTATGGTGTACAGTGTGTGTCAGTATGGTGTACAGTGTGTGTCTGTATGGTGTACAGTGTGTGTGTCAGTATGGTTTACAGTGTGTGTCAGTATGGTGTACAGTGTGTGTCAGTATGGTGTACAGTGTGTGTCAGTATGGTGTACAGTGCGTGTGTCAGTATGGTGTACAGTGTGCGTCAGTATGTTGTACAGTGTGTGTCAGTATGGTGTACAGTGTGTGTCAGTATGGTGTACAGTGTGTGTCAGTATGTTGTACAGTGTGTGTCAGTATGGTGTACAGTGTGTGTCAGTATGGTGTACAGTGTGTGTCAGTATGGTGTACAGTGTGTGTCAGTATGGTGTACAGTGTGTGTCAGTATGGTGTACAGTGTGTGTGTCAGTATGGTGTACAGTGTGTGTCTGTATGGTGTACAGTGTGCGTCAGTATGGTGTACAGTGTGTGTGTCAGTGTGGTGTACAGTGTGTGTCAGTATGGTGTACAGTGTGTGTCAGTATGGTGTACAGTGTGTGTCAGTATGGTGTACAGTGTGTGTCAGTATGGTGTACAGTGTGTGTCAGTATGGTGTACAGTGTGTGTCAGTATGGTATACAGTGTGTGTCAGTATACCTGGACATCAAGTATAACTGACAGTATACCTGGACATCATGTATAACTAACAGTATACCTGGACATCAAGTATAACTGACATTATACCTGGACATCAAGTATAACTAACAGTATACCTGGACATCAAGTATAACTAACAGTATACCTGGACATCAAGTATAACTGACAGTATACCCGGACATCAAGTATAACTAACAGTATACCTGGACATCAAGTATAACTGACAGTATACCTGGACATCATGTATAACTAACAGTATACCTGGACATCAAGTATAACTGACATTATACCTGGACATCAAGTATAACTAACAGTATACCTGGACATCAAGTATAACTAACAGTATACCTGGACATCAAGTATAACTGACAGTATACCGTCGTACCATTAGAACTGACAGTTCACCTTGAACATCATATAATTAGCTAAAAATAAGCCAATCGACTAAGGCAATAATTCATAATTAATATCAATAGTACAGTTCGGTTCAATGATAATTCCGTTAATCTTCATTAACTGTCAATGGGTTATGTTAATGATACGACTCGTGTTGTTATTGTTCTTATATCTAATTAAGAAAGGCGGATCATAACAAGTAAACAAACCAGATTAATTTCAATCACTTGGGGTCATTGGAGACTTGAACTCAGGCCTCAGAGGTACAAAAATGTTGCCCTTCCGACTAGGCAAAGAATGAGAGATAATGTGGAAAATGGAACTTTGAATAGCTGGGCTCAGACAAATTTCTTCAAGGGTTAACTTCTGATCCTTCAATGTTTAACTTCAGATCCTTCAAGGTTTGTGGGAACCGACCTGTGAGATTTATATTTATTTAATTTATATGAATATATATAGAATTTATATTTACATTAATTTATATACTTCGATAGCAATTTGTATAATAAGTGGACTGTATTTCTGCAATAATCTCACAAATCGATCCTCTACACATTAGGAGGGGGCTTATATTAAATGAATTTATATATATGCAGCCAATCAAACTACAGTATTAACTACACACATTATTAAACATTGAAGAGGTTCCTTATCTTATAGTACAGCAGGCCTTAGTCCAAACAGGTATAACTAGGATGTAGACACCAAATTATCCTCTTTGAGGTAGCTTCCATCACCCAGTAACTGGTGCACAAAGTCTTGCTTCCTCGTCTTGACCTGTCAAAAGGGCGCTAGCTGTAATGCCAGAATCCTATATATGACAGGTATATCATAGAAAATACTGTACATGGAACAATGAAGACCTGGCTTAATTACCTTTAGTTTGAGGCTACCACGTGCTCTAACCGGGACACCCTATATAATGACATTAATGGCCATAAATGAAAGATACATGGGTTTCGGAAAGAACACTTACTTGAATTTGTTGACAGCGTGTGATAATGGTACACCTTTGGTTTCCATAACACTACGTCCAAGTAAAATTAACAGGAGCCGAATTTGCTCCCGTGCCTCTGGTCTCAGTATAAACAATGGCTGCCCCTCCTTCCTCACTCTGACGCCTAGCTTACATTGTCCAGATGTCAATAAGTGATAGAAGGGTCACATTTACTCTACTTTAATATTGATAATTAAGTTAATTTATATGAGATGTTTTATGATGGTAAAGTCCAAAGACTAATGTATTTAAGAATAATTCCCAGCAGAATAGCTGGTGAATTTATAATGGTATGTGGTGATGATATCCCGTTTTCTTTAGACGGTAATTCCACTACAAGTTACGTTTTCTATGGGTAACTTGTTGGTAATACAGCAGCAATTATTATCTGTCTGTATGATATATTAAATGGTGTCGGATTTTCCGACATAATTCCCCAGGGGCTGCTCACGGGTCGAAGTCCTATTTAGAACAGACGAACACCGATACTCCTCCTTCGAATTAATAAATTAATTTGATGTTAGTAGTTAGTAATCACACATTTGTGCGTCTGTTCGTACAGGACGGATGTCCCGTACTAGAGTTGCAGGGGTTAGAAGTCTAATGCGATTTCATTTCCCTGTCAGCTCTTGAAAGGCTAATATTCAAGCCTAATTACTTATTATTTAACCCAGAAGACTGAATGTGATCAAGTACTACAGTCAAGTATGATTCAGGGACTGCAGTGAGATCAGTGACATTAGATATAACTTGAAGTTCGTTCAGGTAACTGGTCACTGATATATAAACACTGAGGCCCATGGAATACATCTTGATTAAATAATAAATGTATCAAATCAGTCATCAGATTTATTGGGGTTTTAATTTAGTTAATTGATTCAGAAGATTGAATAGCTCATCATTAAAGTAAAGTCTGGTTCTGAGACTGCAGTGGGTTCAGTGACATTGGTCGCAGTGACTTGTAGCTGTTTTAGGCTACTGTTCACTGATTTGCCACTGAGGCCTCATGAACTCATCTTCAGCTTTAAATGATGATACTAACATCAACCTCTGTTACTATAGTCAGCTGTAATCTCCTTAGTATAATGCTACTGGAGAAATATAATCAGCTGACAAATTTAGATTTCTATTGGTATTGTTTATCTGCAGTCATAGGTCTCCTCAGGCTTGATACTGGGTCTGAGAGTAATTTACCTCCTGCAGAGTTTAACATGGTTATGCCCTGATATTTTGTAGGGCTACCGATGAATCGATGGCAATAGTCTGTCCCAACAAGGAGACCGAAATTGGTGAGGTGATCAGACTTAATATTATCTGCCAATTTCATTCCTCTATTTCTCAGGAATTTGGCTGTTGTTCTCAGACCTTGAACCTGTAGGTCTACTGGTATTTTGTCCACCACAATGGCTTGTACTCGACAGACGTACCTGCCTAAACGTACTGATGGTTGTACCACCTGGTAGACTTGAGGTCCTGCATCTGTTACAAACCCTGAGATATTGAATGACATCTGGGCTACAGGCTTTAATTGTAGTTCATCTGCCAGCCTTTTAGTGACATATGTTCTTTGGGATCCTTGGTCAAACAACCCACGGGTATGGACCTTGGCCCTCTTATTCAGGATGGTAATTTGGGCAGTAGGCAAAGTCGTATTACCTTTAGACTTTGCCGATTGGACACTCTTTGTTGCACCTTGCAGTACTGTACTGTGGTGGGAATGCTATCTTTCACCTTGGGTCTTGAATACGTTAATTTCGTATATTTACACAGTGCTGCATGGTGCCTACCTCTTCTACACCTGTTACAGGTGTTGAATTGGGTATCACAATAGTCTATGTTGTGTGACTTGAGACACCTTGCACATCTCCCTAATTCCTGGAGTCGCTCCATACGAGAGTCTTTGGTTGGATAATTAGCACAACGGTATGTTGAATGTTTCTTTTTGCAGAACATACATGTCCCCCAGCCTACTGCACGTTTGGAAGTTACCGGTTTGGGTGAACTAGTAACAGTAGGCTTGGAGGTTGCTGCTGCATTGTCAGATTTTCTGCAACTTGATGTTAGAGTAATTGACTGATGTTTATTTGGGGTAGTTGTTTTACCCTTTAATTGACTCCTATTTTCTATTTCTGAAGGCTTGCATGAGGCTTTAACTTCCTCATTTGCTCGTCGTTTGTTTATGATGGAATGTAAACCTTCAGTGATGTCCTGTACTGTCAGGATGGTGTTATGTTGATGTGCATATAATTCATCTAATATATCGCTGGACAATTTTCGTTGAAGGACTACTTTGGTCATCCATTCACTAGTAGTTATATCAACCTTAAGACTGAATATTCTTAGTAGTGACTCAAACTCCATGCTGAAGGATTGTAATGAGTCAGCAGTCTGATCAGGTTAAGGTAAATCCAGCAATTGTAGTACTAGATGTATGACAGTTTTCTCATTGCCAGCATTATTCCTAGGAGGCTGGACTGGGAAATTAGTGCTGTCGCTATTTTCATTTACATTTTCTACTACTAGTTCAGCTTCACCTCTAGCTTGGAGGCATGTTAACTTAGTAGCCTCAGGTATTGGGTTTTCAGAATCCACAGAGACTGTGGATAAATTGTCTGAGAACTGCTTAATTTCTGGTGGTATAATATTAGGTGAAGCTTTATCCTTGTTGATTAAAGGATCTAATCTGGCTTGACATTTATTCTCAAAAAGATCCAGACCATCCACAACATTATCTACTTTATTTGATGTACTGACTAATTGTTCTGATTCAATTATCCTGTGTAAATGTTCCAACCTGGCTTGAGTTTCTTCTTCATATTGTGCTAGGTCAGACAGGAATGGTTCCACATCTTCAACTACTACGTCGTCGTGGACTTGATTTTGGTAAGATTTCCTATTTGCTTTCAATATATGCAATTGGGTTTGAATCTGTAACAGTGGTATTTTCAACCGACGATAATTAATTACAGGCTCATATAACAACTGTTCATATTGGTTGAGATCCCTTGTTAGTTGGCGTTTGCTTGCTATTAAAGCACGCTTTGCTTTCTGTGGGTTAGTCATGGTGACTTGTTAACTGGGCACCACTGGCTCATAAATTGTGAGCAAGTACTAATGGTAGCCTAGGGTTAAATTCTGAACTCACTAGGCAATAATCCTACCTCCACTAGAGGTTAGCACTTAAAATTAAAACACATTATATATATACAATCATACACACTAATGATTTGAGTGATAAACCAGTGTCACTGGAAGTACCTTTAGGTTAGCTCTTCTATATCACCCTAGGATGGTAGAGACACTAATTAATCACTCAAAGGTGTAATGATCATAAGTAAATTATTATATATACACAACTTAACTCGAGTTGATAAAAATTACACCCAAAATAGGGTCTGGACCATTCATTAATGGTGTTAGGTTGTTGAATATAGTACAACTGACTATGGCAATAATGGGACTAGGATGAACGATAATAGTTCAACTAGTCAATGGTAAATATCCTACCCTGTTGTGGGTTGGCAATTAGTAAATATTATACTGTGATCACTAGTGCAATATATATTAAATAATTCTCTATTTTGGAGAAATAATATACACAATTATTGATAATAGCCTCTTAATTAGCCTCTATGAAACTTCTAATACTATCTAGAAGTATTAAATATTATTAGTGACCTCGCGAAATAAAGTCCACAAAATTCGTAGATAATCTCTCGCGAAATTTAACACCACGAAATCCGTGAACAATCTCGCGACACAGTCACTAATTTGGCTGGCTTCTATATTAGCGCTGTCATTTCACAGAATAACACGCCACCAAATCTGTGGGTGTACATGAAACCGCTGACTAAGGCTTAACTGGGCTGAGCGGGGCTCGTGAGCTCCCTCGAGGCTACGCTGCCGTCTTTGACTGGCTTTGTTTAAATCACACTGCACTAGTTATTTAAAGAATCCACTGGTTAACTGGTTCATCCGGTACTAAGATGACCAAATGTGGGTTCAAAGGACCGAATAATCTGGTTCGAAGGACCAAATAATGTGGGAACCGACCTGTGAGATTTATATTTATTTAATTTATATGAATATATATAGAATTTATATTTACATTAATTTATATACTTCGATAGCAATTTGTATAATAAGTGGACTGTATTTCTGCAATAATCTCATAATCTCACAAATTGATCCTCTACACATTAGGGGGGGGGGTTATATTAAATGAATTTATATATATGCAGCCAATCAAACTACAGTATTAACTACACACATTATTAAACATTGAAGAGGTTCCTTATCTTATAGTACAGCAGGCCTTAGTCCAAACAGGTATAACTAGGATGTAGACATCAAATTATCCTCTTTGAGGTAGCTTCCATCACCCAGTAACTGGTGCACAAAGTCTTGCTTCCTCGTCTTGACCTGTCAAAAGGGCGCTAGCTGTAAAGCCAGAATCCTATATATGACAGGTATATCAGAGAAAATACTGTACATGGAACAATGAAGACCTGGCTTAATTACCTTTAGTTTGAGGCTACCACGTGCTCTAACCGGGTCACCCTATATAATGACATTAATGGCCATAAATGAAAGATACATGGGTTTCGGAAAGAACACTTAACTTGAATTTGTTGACAGCGTGTGATAATGGTACACCTTTAGTTTCCATAACACTACGTCCAAGTAAAATTAACAGGAGCCGAATTTGCTCCCGTGCCTCTGGTCTCAGTATAAACAATGGCTGCCCCTCCTTCCTCACTCTGACGCCTAGCTTACATTGTCCAGATGTCAATAAGTGATAGAAGGGTCACATTTACTCTACTTTAATATTGATAATTAAGTTAATTTATATGAGATGTTTTATGATGGTAAAGTACAAAGACTAATGTATTTAAGAATAATTCCCAGCAGAATAGCTGGTGAATTTATAATGGTATGTGGTGATGATATCCCGTTTTCTTTAGACGGTAATTCCACTACAAGTTACGTTTTCTATGGGTAACTTGTTGGTAATACAGCAGCAATTATTATCTGTCTGTATGATATATTAAATGGTGTCGGATTTTCCGACAAGGTTCAACTTCAGATCCTTGAGTGTTTAACTTCAGATCCTTCAAGGTTTATCTTCAGATATATAAAACCAACATTTGGAAAAGTCACCTTATCGGTAAAAGACGATCAAGATAAACTATTGCAATTGACGAAAGTTTAGTAGATTGAATTTAATGGAGAGAAATGGAAGCTCCTGAGTTTAGATAATGAAAATAGATATCGCGTAGACAATATTGAAATTTAGAAATGTGAATGTGAGAAAAAGATATCGAAGTCATGATTTATTGGGATCTTACGCCCTAATCTCGCTTCATAAATGTGCGGAATATGGTAAATAGGACACTGGGACATATTTGTAGAAGAGTTTGTAATACGATATCCAGACAGCAGTGTTATCTACACAGTGAAGCACGCCCCCTGCATCACAGTGTACATGTACTGTGCATAGACTCAGGAGCCTGTACATCGGTTGACAGTTGAGAGGCGGAACCAAAGAGCCAAAGCCCAACCCCCGCAAGCACAACTAGGTGAGTACACTGAGAACATTGTTTAGTCCATGTTTAGTGATCAACATGAGGCTCACAAGTCACTATACAAGACACTTTACATCTAAACGACCAGTACTACTTGCTTCTTGGTTAGTTAGCTATTTTGGTGATCTTAACAACTCTTCAGAGGTTGTTTGACCTTAAGCTCATTATCAATCCTACATATACACATGGAAATCCAACCTGTTCTGAGACAAGGCTCGTTGCGGCGGCCGACCCCAAAGACTTATTCATCTGTTTTAATATATTGTGAATTACTGATAAGTTTGTTTTTATGTATAAATGAATATTATTATTCATTAAAGATCAATGTGCAAGTTAGGCGTAGGTTAGATTACATGTTTAGATTCTGTTGACAATTTTGTGCATTTTAAGTTCGCTTGTGAAGCATGTGGAGTGTTGGGATTCGAACAGAGGTCGTCAACAAAGCACTGATCGAGAAAGGTTCGAATGTCATCAGCTGCGAGTCGAGAGTAAATCTTTTCCTTCATGAACAAGGGGTTTGAGGGCTGGATGAACGATCATTTGACCTTTACTGATGAGGACGGCCTGCAGTGAAAAAGTTAATTGCAGCAATAAGAGGATTAGAGTACCCAGGTGCAGGGTTCGAATCCCTGCATTGCTACCAAGTGATTTATTCCAACATAATACAATATTCTTCAAGCTTTATCTTAGACATGTTAGGCCTCATTTAGACTCTGCAGCTCAGTGTTGGTCTTAGTACTAGAGACTTGACATAAAGACCTAGAGACTTGACATAAAGACCTAGAGACTTGACATAAAGACCTAGAGACTTGACATAAAGACCCAGAGACTTGACATAAAGACCCAGAGACTTGACATAAAGACCTAGAGACTTGACATAAAGACCAAGAGACTTGAGATGAAGACCTAGAGACTTGACATAAAGACCTAGAGACTTGACATAAAGACCAAGAGACTTGACATAAAGACCTAGAGACTTGACATAAAGACCAAGAGACTTGACATAAAGACCTAGAGACTTGACATGAAGACCTAGAGACTTGACATAAAGACCTAGAGACTTGACATAAAGACCTAGAGACTTGACATAAAGACCAAGAGACTTGACATAAAGACCTAGAGACTTGACATAAAGACCTAGAGACTTGACATAAAGACCTAGAGACTTGACATGAAGACCTAGAGACTTGACATAAAGACCAAGAGACTTGACATAAAGACCCAGAGACTTGACATGAAGGCCTAGAGACTTGACATAAAGACCAAGAGACTTGACATAAAGACCCAGAGACTTGACATGAAGGCCTAGAGACTTGACATAAAGACCAAGAGACTTGACATGAAGGCCTAGAGACTTGACATAAAGACCAAGAGACTTGACATAAAGACCTAGAGACTTGACATAAAGACCTTGAGACTTGACATAAATAAACTTCATCACGTGCAGAAAACATGACCAAGTTAATTCCAAGAATTAAAAACTTTATTTATGAATGGAGATAAAATAAAGTTTTTTTTGCAGTCTCCAGGAAGACAGAACACCGCCTCAATGATATTTCGTGACACTACATATAAAATATAAACAAAAACGGTGTTTCGGTAAGTGCCGTGAGGACTTACGAAACACACTATTCAATTGTTTGTTCAAATAACCATTTTGTTTACCTAGAACATTACATATAAACACCAGAATAACATGATAACAAACTCACTATGTTATTAATTCACTTGACCTGGCCACCAGGCCAACACTGGACCTGGTCACCAGGGCCAACACTGGACCTGGTCACCAGGTCAACACTGGACCTGGTCACCAGGCCAACACTGGACCTGGTCACCAGGGCCAACACTGGACCTGGTCACCAGGTCAACACTGGACCTGGCCACCAGGCCAACACTGGACCTGGTCACCAGGCCAACACTGGACCTGGTCACCAGGCCAACACTGGACCTGGTCACCAGGCCAACACTGGACCTGGTCACCAGGCCAACACTGGACCTGGTCACCAGGCCAACACTGGACCTGGTCACCAGGGTCAACACTGGACCTGGTCACCAGGCCAACACTGGACCTGGTCACCAGGCCAACACTGGACCTGGTCACCAGGCCAACACTGGACCTGGTCACCAGGCCAACACTGGACCTGGTCACCAGGCCAACACTGGACCTGGTCACCAGGTCAACACTGGACGTGGTCACCAGGTCAACACTGGACCTGGTCACCAGGCCAACACTGGACCTGGTCACCAGGCCAACACTGGACCTGGTCACCAGGCCAACACTGGACGTGGTCACCAGGTCAACACTGGACCTGGTCACCAGGTCAACACTGGACCTAGTCACCAGGCCAACACTGGACCTGGTCACCAGGCCAACACTGGACCTGGTCACCAGGCCAACACTGGACCTGGTCACCAGGCCAACACTGGACCTGGTCACCAGGGCCAACACTGGACCTGGTCACCAAAGCTCTTTCAAGTTCACTCAAGTTAAAACCAGACATATTCCTTCTTCAAATGTTAATGTCTGGTTATACTACTGGTTATATCTCCTCATGCTCGAACAGATTTCACGTGTCCAAAACTCTTGTCTCATAAAATGTTTCTCGCATCTCGCGCCAGCGAGTCCAACCACTTGGGCTGGACGGTAGAGCGACGGTCTCGCCTCATGCAGGTCGGCGTTCAGTCCCCGACCGTCAACCAAGTAGTTGGGACACCATTCCTTCCCCCCGTCCCATCCCAAATCCTTATCTTCACCCCTTCCCAGTGCTATATAGTAGTAATGGCTTGGTGCTTTTCCCTGATAATTCCCTCCCTGGCCCCAGCTACGATACATTTCGTTATTTATTTCGTTCAACAACCGGCTGTCTGATCTCTATTACCGGCATGTGAACAAATTATTTCATTATTCGTTTAATATGCTTCTTGGCGGCGGATATATATAACATGTTTAACGATAGAATATTAATGATAATAATTTTCTCCACATGTTTACAGACACAACATTTTCTGTTTATCATTGGTTGTTCATGAAAACTTAGGAAGGAAGTTTAGAAATTTTGCTTTGCAAGAATATTGTTGAGCCTATACTGAGTGTGACACAGTGTAAAAAGTCCAACTTAGCGTCATCAGCGGCAGAACGAAAGGGAGGGAATGGTCTAGTGAGATCCAGCATTCTGATTGGCTGACCGAGGCTGTGAGGGATATCCAGCATTCTGATTGGCTGACCGAAGCGGTGAGCGGGACAGTTAACTGGCCGTACCTAGCGTGCTACCTTCATATATATGACTGACTGTTGATATATGTGTGTGACTGGCTATTGATATATATATCTGGCACTTGTGGATGTGTTTATTGTTCAAGTTCTCCTACGTCTAGGAACAGATATCCAGTGATATCTTACTGTCACAATATCTGTCAAATATGTGTCACTGTGTGGACCAAATACCTGAGCATGGGGGGGGGAGTGCTGCCTTTTCTGACGACCCCAACAGGTCACCTGCGCTATGCTACCATGTACCTCAGCATTTCAGCATAGTTGGAGCATACTAAGCTTTGTTAATACAATGCTTCAAACGTCAGTCACGAAACTCACTGAGAATAATTAATTTCAAGAGTTTCTGAGATTTTTCAAACAATATATCTATCGAATTCAGTCCTAAATATGAGTAAAGTTCATTTGAAAATAAATGGGTTATGTCCATGAATGATTTGCAGAGTCTACTCTTTTAACATTGATGAAATCATTTCAAATATCATGTTCTCTTACGTGTAAGTCCAATATCATGTTATTTTTCGTGCAAGTCCAATATCATGTTTTCTTGCATGCAAAGTCCAATATCATGTTCTCTTACATGCAAGTCCAATATCATGCTATCTTTTTACGTGCAAGTCCAATATCATGCTCTCTTATGTGCAAGTCCAATATCATGTTCTCTTACGTGAAAGTCCAACACGTTAGTTTCATGACCTGTTCGAAAACTTCACCTGTGAATTCCTGATTAATGAATACTAATACTAAAATTCTTATAAGTATGATTAACATTACACAGATCTGAGAGAGATCCTTGCTAATATATGTGAACAGGAATGGCTTAATAATATTTTCCAAAAGAGTTAAATATTCCTCCTGTCCTAGCTAAAGAGTTATCAGTCAGCTCTGATATCTCGTATTTAGTTGTCAATGTTTCTCAATACACTGAGGAATACTGATCCGGAATGCCCTAATTACCATTGATGAGATGAAAAGAACTTTAGAAGTTTCCTATGCTCATAATACTTCAAGAAATTAATTTGAATGAAAACATTCACAGACTATTATCTGAAGGCAATTGGTGTTTGTGGAGATTGAGTGACCGTTGATAGATCCTTGTTGTTTGTGAATTGTTAAACATTCTGAAAGATGTTTCTGTCTTGCCAATATATCGATATCATTGAATTCTTCTCTTTCATAGTTGTTTTGTTTGGTGTCGGGAGAGATCTTCGCGAGCACGATGGCTGTGTTCTAATTCCTGGGGTATATCGCGACCTGTAATTACTTTACAATGCAGGTTTGGTCACTATTCTCTCGTTATAACCTTTCCGGACTCTCCTCCGTTTTGCGGGTCGTTGAAAACAAGTTCCCATGAAAGATTTTAGTAGGTGGGATTATGGGACATTCCCGTAGTGTTTATTATGGTATTGTAGAAAAAAAACTGAAACCTGGATTCCGTGTGATCATCGGCCAGAGACAAGCACCCACACGCAGGCTGGTGTCAGTCTGCAGTAATGTGTATCTGAAGTCTACTGACCTGTAACTTTCCGGGAGACTCAGAACACTAATAAGAGCGACGCCTGGGGGGACACGGGTTACTGCTTGGTGCCAAGAGGCTCAGAGACTCTTTTAAATGTTGAATATGCACTTTAAGTTCTTGAAGAAGTTGGGGCAAGAACTTGGTAGACAAACCAGTGACCAAAGAGCAGCCAATGTCATGTTCTAGCGCCTCAGTGACGTGATCCAGAGAGGGAATGTCTGCTGGATCGTGAGTACGCTCCCCACCCTTGCAGAAGATGAGCTGGTGTCAACACTGATTAATTTCTAAGTTATTTGTTATAAGAACTTGACTCACTTACAATTATGAAAAAGCACTTTACAAAATGTTGACATGCCATAAATTGTAAATAAAAGCAAAAGGAACCCTGAAACCTACGCTTACTTAGGCGTAAGTCAATAAGAACACTCAAAATAAATTGTGGACCGTGGACCTGCAGGGTATATGCTGTGGACCTGCAGGGTATATGCTGTGGACCTGCTGGGTATATGCTGTGGACCTGCAGGGTATATGCTGTGGACCTGCTGGGTATATGCTGTGGACCTGCAGGGTATATGCTGTGGACCTGCAGGGTATATGCTGTGGACCTGCTGGGTATATGCTGTGGACCTGCAGGGTATATGCTGTGGACCTGCTGGGTATATGCTGTGGACCTGCAGGGTATATGCTGTGGACCTGCAGGGTATATGCTGTGGACCTGCAGGGTATATGCTGTGGACCTGCAGGGTATATGCTGTGGACCTGCAGGGTATATGCTGTGGACCTGCAGGGTATATGCTGTGGACCTGCAGGGTATATGCTGTGGACCTGCAGGGTATATGCTGTGGACCTGCAGGGTATATGCTGTGGACCTGCAGGGTATATGCTGTGGACCTGCAGGGTATATGCTGTGGACCTGCAGGGTATATGCTGTGGACCTGCAGGGTATATGCTGTGGACCTGCAGGGTATATGCTGTGGACCTGCAGGGTATATGCTGTGGACCTGCAGGGTATATGCTGTGGACCTGCTGGGTATATGCTGTGGACCTGCAGGGTATATGCTGTGGACCTGCAGGGTATATGCTGTGGACCTGCTGGGTATATGCTGTGGACCTGCAGGGTATATGCTGTGGACCTGCTGGGTATATGCTGTGGACCTGCTGGGTATATGCTGTGGACCTGCAGGGTATATGCTGTGGACCTGCTGGGTATATGCTGTGGACCTGCTGGGTATATGCTGTGGACCTGCTGGGTATATGCTGTGGACCTGCTGGGTATATGCTGTGGACCTGCTGGGTATATGCTGTGGACCTGCTGGGTATATGCTGTGGACCTGCTGGGTATATGCTGTGGACCTGCTGGGTATATGCTGTGGACCTGCTGGGTATATGCTGTGGACCTGCTGGGTATATGCTGTGGACCTGCTGGCTATATGCTGTGGACCTGCTGGGTATATGCTGTGGACCTGCTGGGTATATGCTGTGGACCTGCTGGGTATATGCTGTGGACCTGCTGGGTATATGCTGTGGACCTGCTGGGTATATGCTGTGGACCTGCTGGG
>NC_091152.1:35048830-35181330 GCF_040958095.1 Procambarus clarkii
AAGCAACGTAAGAACACCGTAAAAAGCCTACTGGCCTTAGTTAGGCCCAGAGGCTGAAGTAGGTCTATTGGTCTGAAGGCTTAATCACCTATTCGAGACAAGTCCTACAGATAAACATTGTTATTTTGGATCTTTAAATCGTATTTTTAAAACTTACTAAGTTCCTTATATTTTGGAATTACCTTAATTTCACAAGTAAACATCAAGTTAAAAAGTTTTAAATTCAAATTAAGAATTTCGAACTATTAAATATTTACCCCAGAAATTAAGGCCAATTGCAAAATGTCATTATTGACTCTTTGATTACTAATATTGGTGGACAGTTCACTTGTGTTTATCGTAAACCCACAGTCACTAAACCTGGCACAGTCACGCTCATGTTCTAAACTGTTTATGTTAATACCTTGTTGTTGTTGTTGTTGTTGTTGCTTTAGATTCAGCTACCCGGGAGTAAAGCCCCCTCACCCTAACATTCAGCACGGGCTATGGTGAACCCGTAGTGGACTTTTTCTTTTAATCCTCTCATTAATACCAAGTTTTCTGGTGTATACATTACTTAAAATTTCATAACATATAATATTCGTAATGAAATTCAATACAATTTAATAAACCTTTTCCCCCAACATGAAATGTGGTTTGTGTTTAACAATACAATCAGAAGTGGTGATCGCAGCTACTGTATACCCATAGTATACCCAAAATATTCCCAGATTATACCTGGAGTATACCTGTAGCGTGTTCTGGGAGTTCTTATTCTCCCCAAGTAAGGCCTTGGGGGGATATAGGTGTTTCTTTTGGTAATTTGATCTAGAAGGCTGTTGTTGTTTGGAGTGGCCTGCACAACCACCCATTTGTTATACCAAATGTTGTACTGGAAGAGCACATCCACTACAGCCTGGTTGACCTCCTCTAAACTTCCTACAGGAACTTATCTGAAGGTTTTGTGAACAAAGCCGCATTAACTCTGGCCACAGTTTATATATTTGGTGAGAGAATATTGAAGATCCGTGGACCTCTGATACTCATATATCAGAGATATACTATATCTGATACATTGTGTCTATCAGAGATAGACACAGAAATATACAATCTCTGATTGTGTCTATCGCATTTTCACTGGTCATTGGGTCTATCGGCTTTTCCGGTCGTATCTTCCGTTCCAGATTTCGCTCCAGGCCGTATTTAAGTAACATTAAACATTTCCAACATGTTAAGGTCTGGTTAAAAAGAGACACTCATCTATTCCAAATGCGAATCTATCTTTACATTTATTGGCTAATCGTTATTTCCAAGCCAGAACAATTTCAAATATTTCCATGGGTTCAAATCCTCTTAGATGTCCTAGCGTTACAGTAATATCTGAACTTAAGGACCGTTTAAGCATTGCTCACAAATGTGCTAAGAGCGACCCTAGCATGTTCAGAGATTTGATAAAAAATAACTGGGTCCAGAAAGCGCCACGAGTGTCGCCGGGTGTTGGTTGGTGACGGTAAACATAGCTTCCATGACTAATATTTACAGACGATCGCTGGTGCAATGATGTTAGTACCATTGCTGCTGGTGGGGAGAACTCACACAGCCTGGGTTCGAATCCTGTGAGGGGGTCTTTAAATCATAGTGATATCTATGCTTGGGGAACCATTCAGGCTTTATTCATAAATAGAGTAGGGGGGGGGGGGAGATCCGGCGTTGCCCGGGGGTCTGTCTGTCTCTTATCTGTTCTTCTATCTATCCATCCATCTATCTATCTATCTATCCAACTATTTCTCCATCCATTCACCAATCCATCTGTTTATCCATGTGCATGCCCATCTGTCTGTCCATTTGTATAACTATACAATATCTTTCTATCCATCCATTGATCTTTTTATCCAACTTTCTATCCATCTATTTATTCATCTATCTATTCACCTATCCATCCATCAATCTATCCATCTCTCCATCTATTTATCCACCTGCTCATCTTTCTTTCTATACATCTATCCATCCATATCTCTACCAATCTATTCATCTATCCAGTAGTGTAAAAGGAGACAAATGGGGAATTAATTTTCAGAAACGGTTGGGCACTTCCATGCCGACTCGGGTCCTGGGGGCGGAATCGACCAAAAACTTATTGTAAGCGGTTGGGTTAGGGCACAGCCGAGAATATTGGACTGCATATTGAAAATGCGCCTTAAATTGGCAGTGTATGGAATAGGCGAAATTTGGGGGGAAAATTGGGTATTGGCCTTGCTGTAATACGTAAAATCGGGTAAATTTGGTAGAAAATGTCTTAAATTTGGATAAATTGGGGCAAATTAGGTAGAAATTGTCTTAAATTGTGATACATTTGGTTAAATTTGGTCTTAGCCATGTTAGGGTTGGGTCTGGTTTTTAGGTAGGATTGATGTATATAAACGCACCTGTATATTGGAAATGGCTCGTCGGACCCTACATTATCACTAGGAAATGGTATCTGGGAATGGAGTATGACATCGACCACTGGGTATTGGATACTGGAAATACACATAAAAGTTATATGGAATGGGTGAAACTTGGACAAACTGGGGCTTTGGCTGTGCTATGATAAGGTGAACTATGGTAAAATTTGGTGGAAATTGGATAAAATTGTGGCAAATTAGGTGGAAATTATCTTAAATTGGGAAAAAAATTTCGTTAAATTTGGCCTTAGCCATATTGGGTTAGGTCTGCTTTTGGTAGATTTGATGATATATAAATACATCTGGAACATGGAAATGGCTGGCTGAACACTGCACTATTACTATGAAATGGTCTTTGGGATTAGGCTATGACATTGGGGGCGACCGGATATTGAAGATGCACATTAAATTTAATTGGGATAGGTGAAACTTGGTCAAATTGGGGCTTTGGTTGTGCAATGAAATGGTAAACTCGGGTAAATTTAGCGGAAATTGGATTAAATTAGAATAAATTGGATCAAATTAGGCGGAAATTGGATTAAATTGGGATAAATTTGGCCTTAGCTGTGTGTTAGGTTAGGTCTGGTTTTGTAGGAT
This sequence comes from Procambarus clarkii, assembly GCF_040958095.1. Taxonomy (NCBI): domain Eukaryota; kingdom Metazoa; phylum Arthropoda; class Malacostraca; order Decapoda; family Cambaridae; genus Procambarus; species Procambarus clarkii. The sequence goes on from NC_091152.1 coordinate 35,051,851, forward strand.
TGAAGATATATAAACACATCTGGATATTTGGAAATAGCTGGATGGACACTGCGCTATTACTATGAAATGGTCTTGGGAATAGGGCGTGACATAGGGCACCTGGATATTAGATATCGAAAATGGACATTAAATTTATATGGGATAGGTGAAACTTGGTCAAATTAGGCTTTGGTTGCGCTATGAAACAGACAAACTCGGGTAAATTTAGTGGAAATTGGATTAAATTAGGATAAATTGGGGCAAAATTAGGTGGAAATTGGATTAAATTGGGATAAATTGCCATAAATTAGGTGGAAATTGTCGTAAATTGGGATACATTTGGCCTTGGCTGCATTTGGATAGGACTGGTTTCCTAGGAGTGATGATATATAAGCACATCTGGATATTTGGAAATAGCTGGAAGAACAATGCATTATTACTATGAAATAGTCTTGGGAATAGGGCGTGACATGGGGCAACTGGATATTGGATATTGAAAATGCATATTAAATTTGTATGGGATAGGTGAAACTTGGGTGAAATGGGCTTTGGCTTGAACAAATCAGGCCTATTCCTGGGGTGGGGTGGGGGTTGGGTGGGGGGGTGGAGGGAAAGTGAAATTTAGCTTTGGTTCTTATATGATTAGTTACATTTAAATTCAGTTTTAGTTTTTTTTATAATTGGAGATAACTTTTGGTGGACTTGTCTTTAAACTGGAGTATATTTAAATAAATTTAGCTTGGGCTTTTTTTTTTTTTTAAGCTTTGGGAAATTGGGCTTTTGGTTGTGCCATACACAACAAAATTTAGTTAAAATTGTCTTTAATTTGATGAAATTACCTGGAGGGGTGCAGCACTAACTCTTATGAAATGGTCTTGGGGATGTTGTATAATATGCGTTGGCTGTATATTGGGTACTGGAAATGCATTTTAAATTTAGATGGGATAGGGAAAGTTTAGGGGGTATATTGGGCTTAGGTTGTGCTATGGCATGGCGAACCCCCTGAATATAATGTATATTTTAGCTGAAAATAAAAGGGATCTCCCACATGTAGCGGGGAAAAGGGTTCGAGAGCCGCATAATTGGTTTGGAAACTGAATCCTACATATTGTTTAGCTATGCAAGTGACAATCTCTTGAAAGCTCGTTACGCGATTGTCACTGATACATACACACACACATATATGCACCCTAAGTGATTCAAAAAGAGGCTTGCAACGGTCTATGCAAGGCATTTTTACATCTATGGCAAGTCCGCAGTTGCAGGTCTCACTCCACAACCGCCTAACTGGAGAGTCATGTGCATACTTCACCTATAGTAAGCAAATATTTTGGTTACTTTGCTAAGATTCCTGGCAGCGCATCATTATGAATGAAGTACATGCGTATTTCTTGGACTCCATTGATGGTGTTATCTCTGAATTCTGCGAATTTCTTTTTCGTATTCCATTATATAATGATGCAAAGTATGCGAATAGTTAAACTTGCTCAATGAATTTGTGTTAGCTTGCTAATGTAATTGTATGGGGTTTGCATAAGTTTATTGAGAATATAATTGAATGCTAGTTTAGTTCATTTATTATGAATCCCATCATGTGGGGCGGGTAGTGGGAAGGGTTACCACGGTGGGAAATGGACTCTGGTAATGAACCCAACAATTCATTTTGGATCAAGCAAGAAAAAAAAAAAAAAATGGGTAATCGAAATTGCCAAAATTAATTTGTGCAAGTTTCCAAATGTGATTGTAAAGTTTTTTTTGCATAAGTTTGAAAATATATAATTGAATGTTAGTTTTAATTCATTTATTAATGCAGCCCCTATTCCCATCTTGCGGGCAATAGTGGAAAGGGCTGCAGCGATGCATAATGGGCCTCAGAGTCAGAACCTACACAATTCATTTAGCTAAAGCAAGTTTTCGCAATCTTAATGAGCTAGTTTTGAAAAGTCCAATGGTCATTGTCACACATTAACAATGGAGCACGAGAAAGACCGCAAGTGCAGTTTCTAAATTAATTAAAACCAAGACTGGAATATGTGGCGAGCTAGTGTCATAATTTATCTGTTTTTCCTGCACACTGCCGCCCATCCAGTGAGGGGCTAAGCTGAGCACTAGTAACATCTAGAAGTCTGCTGCTTTTATTGGTAGATCCATAGATGTGTACGGGCTCCTCTTGCATCATCGCATTAGTAGCAGTTAATAAATTAAACAACTAGCATATGTAAAGAGCTAGTCTAACAATTTATATGTTTTTATATTTTATTTTTATCAGGCCCACTGCCCCTCTATCCAGCGGACTGCAGATGGATGGGTTGCAATTGAGCCAAAAACAGTTGGTCAGGGCGAGATACGGCTTCATTTAGAGGCTGATCTAACAATTTATGTTTTTATTTTTATCAGGCCCACTGCCCTTCTATCCAGCAGACTGCGGCTGGATGGGGTTACAATTGAGCCAAAAACAGTTGGTCAGGGCGAGATACGGCCTCATTTAGAGAAATTTACTATAGCCAAAAAGCTTGAACGTCAGGAACTGAACGCGGGCCTGCACGAGAGTCGTTCTTGGCACTCAAATGTTTAGAGATTAAAATCTCTATAATTAGAGGAGGCAACTAAAATACCGCATCATTTAGTGAAATTTGCAATGTCCAATAGTTTGGACGTTGGGGAACTGAGTCAGGACTTGCACGAAGGTTACTCTGCATCCAGTCCAAATGATGAAACATGTGGGGAGAAAGAAAGATTTTCTCTGTGATGGAAAAAAACCCTTTAACAATTGGTACTCTAAGTATTGAAAATTTCAATAACTTTATAGCACATAAAACTCTTAAGACTATATTTTAGGAGTAAATCCTTGTCAATGTTAATAATTTTATTATTTATTAAAAAAAAGTAAGTGATAACTTTAAAAACAAAGCCTTCCAAACCTGGCTCATTAAAATATTTTTTTATGAAATCTCGTAAGTATTTATGCAATATTCAATATAAAACGATCATTATGCGCAATGGCATTTCATTTTTATAGAGGAAATTTATAAAGTAAATATAATACCAATGCGAAACTATTTTTATCTGACGTATTATTTTACATAAATACAGTTAGGCGAAAACATGTCTAATGCCGCGTGAGTGTCTGGAGTGGGCTCCTGCAAGGCTTTGGGATTTGTTGGAGGGCAGGAATGTGCAGAGTTCTGGGGGGAAGGGGTGAGATGGGAATATTAGATTGACTTGAAATTTAATGCTAGTTATTTAGTCAAGAATGGAATGGAACTATCAGGAGAAAGCGCCAAGCCATTACGACCATGTAGCACTGGGAAGGAGTCAGGATAAGGATTTGGGAATAGGATGGGAGGAAGAAATAAATGGCGGCCCAACCACTTGGATGATCGAGGGATTGAACGCCGACCTACATGAAGTGAGGCCGTCGCTCTACCGTCCAACTCAAGAGGTTGGACTATTTATTCAAGAGTTTTTTTTTTATATATATATTGAAGCAGATATTTTTCTCCCTGATTCTATGTATGACTAACGACCCAGTGCAGGTTTGGAAGGCTTTGGCAATTAAAGCACCGTAGGATTGTGAGTGTTCAAGTCTAGGGGGGACTAAGCATTTTTTTTGTGTGAATGTGCAAAGCCCGTGTTTTTTGTGAAAGTTAAAAATTTAGTTTTTGTTTGTGTATAAGAGTTTAGCAATGTGTTTAAGTAAGTTTGTGCAACTGTTTTAAGTTTAGGGGGGACTAAGTATTTTGAGCGAATGTGAAAGCCCTGGGTTTATTTGTGTAAGTTGGACCAATAAAAAATTGAGTTTGTTTTTGTGAGCGAGTTTGTTTAAGCATGTGCTATCATTAAAACTTGCAAAGTAATGACAGCAATGCCAAAATGAATTCATCTTCTCACTTTTTGAAAGGTGGAGGTCTAACATTTTCTAAAAGCCTTTGCGCTTGATATACCACCACTGACATAAAAAAAGATAACTGATGGATTCGACTTATAAATTTTTAGGCATGATAGCATAAAGTATTGCATAGCAACAGTAGTCGCGTTACATGAGTTATTGGGGCCCCCCACCACAATAGCTGTGAGCTATTACAGTGTTAAAATGCAATTTAATACGGAATATGAACACATCTCTAATTTATATTAAATTACTTAAAACACTAAACTATTTTCCTTCATAGCTTATTAACAAGTGTTAAAAATACAGTGTGGGGCGTCAACCCCAACACAATATGGCTGAGGCCCCACTATTTATAAATTTTTTTGTATTCTATAAAATATCGCAGCTAATGTCACTGTTTTTAATGTTTATTACAAAAGATAGACATACATTTGATGCTATTTTTCATATTAAAATCTAATTTGAGGCCCGACAAATATATCTGTAAAATCTATAAACAGGTTAGAACCATACAAATGCAAGCATGCCTTAATCACCAGTACTCAACTGAATTTCACAGAAAATGGAATCTTTACTTTGGCTACAGAAAACAGAGCAAAGCCGAGGGGGGATGACTGGAATAAACAGTTTCCAACCTGACTCTTCTCGCATATAAACATGTCTTTCTTGACCTCATTTCAAATTATATAGAGTACTGAAAGCTCATTTTCCATAGCAAATATACTAAGGAACTCATTTTACGACTAGAACGCAAACTAGGACCCCCTCATTCAGATTAAAAACATGAGAATTATTGACTGAACATTTACCCACTATCAAGCACACAGGACTCTTTAAGGGGGCATATCAAAAAATATCGTTATAAATTAAAATTGTTCAATTTGCTTATAATTTTTTTTATGAAATGGTTATAGAAAGGGCTGCAACTGGTCCAAGTTTCACCATCACACCCTAAACAGAAAAGGAGAAAAAAAATACACAATGCATTATGCAACGAATGTTCAACATTCTCAAATAATCTCAGGGAACACATGTGTCAACTAAAATGTCTACTATGTGCTGTAGAAGCACAAACTCTTGTAATAATTGTAATATGTATGTTCAATATATTTATATTTAATTTTTTTTTTCTTTTTATTTTTTTTTATTTTTTTTTTTTTGGCCAATTTTTTTTCTCGTTTGTTATCAAGGGATTTGCATGAAACTAGCACACCTTTCTCAATGAATGCCTATCTGCAAGGGTGCCAATTATGAACGAAATCTGTCGAAGTCAAGCTCAGCTACAGGTGGCCGAACCTGGATCTTCATTTTACTCTGGAAAGTAATTTACACCTTCAAATTACTTCAGAGCTTTCATTTATTAATCAATTTACATGCACATTACACCTTATATGTAGCGTTTGTGCTTCTACAGACTCTAGTAGACATTTTAGTCCAAAGTCTATTTGTTGATTTTATAAAAATTTATAAATATCATATATTGCATATTTTTTAGTAGGGTAACTTTGAAAAATTATATTATTGCACTAAACACTTTTTTGATAAAACTGATCACTAGAATCCTTTATTATGTGCTTAATTTAATATCTGAGTGTTATAGAAATGATTTTAGTTGACACATGTGTTCCCTGAAACTATTTGAAAATTCGTTGCATAATTCGTTGTTTATTTCTTTTCTCCTTTTCTGTTTAGGGTGTGATGATGAAACTTGGACCAGCTGCAGCCCTTTCTATAACCATTTCATAAAAAAATTTATAAGCAAATTGAACCACTTTTAATTTTACATGAAAATGCCCCCTTAAAGCTATCTTAACTTCTTTAAAACCCTAATATGACCCCTCTCACATGCAGATCCTGTTCAATGACTCGCCCTTCATGTCAGTGTACCCCACAGTATCATGCAAATTCAAGATAAGGCTTACTACACCTATATATCCAACTTGGTCTTTGTAAGGAATGTTGACCCCCCCCCCCTTGTATGCTTGACCCCACTGGGGTAATCATAGGTAGGGGGTCCCTATTGCCGACGTCATGTCACGTGACACCCCCGCGACAAATAGGGAAAATTTCATCTGATTGGCCCATGACCCGGGATGGAAAGAGAATTTTTCTACTCGGCTCCTGATTGGTCAAACAATCGCGCCCTGTTCTCTCCGCTCACCTCTGACCATTACAGAAAATGGAGCTGTGCCAAGGGCTCCCTATACAATTCAGTCATAGCATCATTAAAGTACTCCAAAAACTTCTATATTCGCTTTCAACTGTGTTTTTTTTTTTTTTTAATCTATTGAACATTCACCCTCTGATTCATTCATAAGTAGGGGGCCCCCCAAATTGATACCATAGTACTCTGGTAACACCCTGGGCCAAATCGTGAATTTTTGCTCATGCTATTAAATACTCCAAAAACGTTTATATTCCTTTCACCAGTGCATTTTTTGTTTTAATCTATTGAACATTCATCCTCTGTAACTTTCATAAGTAGGAATCCTCTTCTTGATGCCTTAGACTCATTATAAACATAAGCGACAAAAAGTGAAAAAACAGGTTAGGATAGGGCACGAGTTGTTGAGGCTCGCCCTGGGTGGTGGGCCCTGGGGACCCCTAGGGGAAACGGACCACCACCCCACCCCGCCCGCCAGCCAGCCAGGTGCGCGCCGACCGTGCCCTAACCCAACCGCTTACAATAAGTTTTAGGTCGAATCCGCCCCCAGGACCCGAGTCGGCATGGAAGTGCCCAACTGTTTCTGAAAATTAATTCCCCATTTATCTCCTTTTACACTACTCTATCCCTCCCTCTATTCATCCACCAATCCATTAACCTATCCATCAATCCATCTCTATCCACCTATCTACTTACTCATCCATGTATCAACCTAACATTTACCTACTATCTCTCTCTCTCTCTCTCTGTCTTATAACCAACATTATAGTGTGATGTGTGGATGGTCGCCTTTGGGAGCAGCTCAGTATAGTGTGAAATACTGAAACACAATAGTTACCCTTATTATTTTTATTTTTTTAAAATTCATTTTTAAATATATTTTTAAGAGGAAGGTACAGTTGATATATATTTTTTAAGATTGTTTTCGAAAACATTTAGCTATGCAGCTGAAGGATAATGTCAAAAATTATCGTGGGGGTCTGAATGTGGCCCTGGCACGCTGTTCTCTTTTGAATTATGGCGACCCTGACCAGCCTATGGTTTATTCCGAGCCTTAAACCATTCTCTCTGCCAATTTGGATGAGGCTAACCTGGAACATTTGACCTCCAACTTTGAACAGACAGGCAGACTTACAGATATTCTCACTTAAAGTACAGATATATCTAAAATTATGATTTACAAAACAAAAGAAGGAAGTATAAGGATAATATAATGAATGAGTACGACTCCCCAGAGCTCACACTAGCCATGCCAGTCCCTCATGTGTCATGTCAGCGCCGTGTCTCGCCCCTGAACACCACCATCATGCCAGACTTATGGAGACTTGCCTTATACTTTTATGGGGTCACGTTGCATGATGCATGTTGCCACTATCTCATACATAACCCCGAGGAGCTCATATTAAATGTACTGCATACCTGAGGTGGGTCAGGGAGGCCTCCTCCCCTCTACTGCAGTTGAGACCATGATATAATACGTCATTTTGTAATTAATGTAATTACTTCTTTTTTATTTACTTTTGCTTTGTCATGGACTATATAAGGCCAAGGTAATTGTGAACGCGTGTTCATGCCAGAATTCTTACGCTCCATTGTGAATGTTGTACAGTAATAGACCTTTGCGGTTATCAACAATGTTTACACTCGAATTGTTACTCTCGCGAGGCTTAGTATGGTTTGTGTAGGGAGGACAACCTCATAAGGTCTCCAAGAACCTATTTCTTAAACAGTGTCTCACAAGAGTCTCAGATACTGTTTAGGCCTTGTTGGCTGAGAGTTTGTAGGTTCTGTAAAAGTTAATTTGTGTTTGTAACAACAGAGTGCAATAATAATGACAAAGTCTATCCATCCCGCTATAGATTCAATTGCCTATCCATCCATCTAATCATTCATTTATCCATCCATCTACTCATCTTACTATCCATCTACCTATCTGTCTATCTATCCAGCTATGTGCATTGCATCTCTGCGTCTCTGACATTTTGTGATTGGACCTCCTCCTCCCTATATAAATTCCTCATATAAGGTCAAGTAGGTCTTTTCAATCCTACACCCCTCCCCCCTTAAAGTTAAAATTAAAATTTCAACAGTTCTTGCTAGTAAACTGCCGGGTGAGGCTTCTTCAATACAATTCTTCATTCGCAGTTATATACTTCATCACCAGATCTATGTGCGTTGGTAAAAATTAGTAGGACTACACACCAAAAATTAGTAGGCCTAGTCACCAAAAATTACTAGGCCTAGTCACCAAAAATTACTAGGCCAACTCACCAAAAATTCCTAGGCCTACACACCAAAAATTAGTAGGCCTACACACCAAAAAATTAATAGGCCTACACACCAAAAATTAGTAGGCCTACACACCAAAAATTAGTAGGCCTACACACCAAAAATTAGTAGGCCTACACACCAAAAATTAGTAGGCCTACTCACCAGAAGCTAAAACTCCTAACAAGTCTCACTAGTTAAGTGACGAACGAGTTAGTGTTTTGGCTAGACTGTCAAGAAGCATGAAGTAGAGGACTTTGCTTAATAGTGTGCTGCTGTTCAGCTGCTGCTGTTCAACTGCTGCTCTATAGCCTTTGATAAAGCCTATAGAGGAAGGCTAATGAAGACACCTCTATATCCACCAAAACATTACCGTTGAATTGACTTTTCCTTAATAAAGACGATTAAATTCGTAATAATTCCATTATTTTACCATGATATTAAATGTTTTTTTAACACTTTCCTTGGACCAGATGATTAAATTCCTTCATAATTATATTGTTCTCAGGTTTAATTATGAAATAGTGTAGTAAAGTAACACACAAAGGCCCAGGGAAGACAGAACATAATACAAAAATGTATTTACAAAATAAATTGTTATATCACGTAACACCAAAGAAATATTTACCTACTGACTGTACACTTAATTCAGATTCAATGTTCGCGATTTTGTATCGAAATATTTAACTGTGTCTAACTTAGTTCATCTTAATGGACGCAATAACTAACACATTATTTGAATACTTAAACTCATTAACATATTAGTCAAGGGAGAAGAGCGGTCTGACCATCAACACTCAACTTGCAAGCTTTATACAGCTTTAAACACAAAAATGGGAATCCCACCGTGACATATAATTAAATGTTACGGCCACTTTATTCTGGCATAAAATTATATTTTTATTAGCTATTTCCGTGATATGTCTTGGATATATATATATATATATATATATATATATATATATATATATATATATATATATATATATATATATATATATATATATATATATATATATATGTATATATATATATATATATATATATATATATATATATATATATATATATATATATATATATATATATATATATGTCGTACCTAGTAGCCAGAACTCACTTCTCAGCCTACTATTCAAGGCCCGATTTGCCTAATAAGCCAAGTTTTCCTGAATTAATATATTTACTATAATTTTTTTCTTATGAAATGATAAAGCAACCCTTTTCTCTATGTATGAGGTCAATTTTTTTTTATTGGAGTTAAAATTAACGTAGATATATGACCGAACCTAACCAACCCTACCTAACATAACCTAACCTATATTTATAGGTAAGGTTAGGTTAGGTAGCCAAAAAAGCTAGGTTAGGTTAGGTTAGGTAGGTTAGGTAGACGAAAAAACATTAATTCATGAAAACTTGGCTTATTAGGCAAATCGGGCCTTGAATAGTAGGCTGAGAAGTGCGTTCTGGCTATTAGGTACGACATATATATATATATATATATATATATATATATATATATATATATATATATATATATATATATATATATATATATATATATATATATGTCGTACCTAGTAGCCAGAACTCACTTCTCAGCCTACTATGCATGGCCCGATTTGCCTAATAAGCCTAGTTTTCATGAATTAATGTTTTTTCGACAACCTAACCTACCTAACCTAACCTAACCTAACGTTTTCGGCTACCTAACCTATAAAGATAGGTTAGGTTAGGTTAGGTAGAGTTGGTTAGGTTCGGTCATATATCTACGTTAATTTTAACTACAATAAAAAAAAATTGACCACATACATAATGAAATGGGTAGCTTTATCATTTCATAAGAAAAAAATTAGAGAAAATATATTAATTCAGTAAAACTTGGCTTATTAGGCAAATCGGGCCTCGCATAGTAGGCTGAGAAGTGAGTTCTGGCTACTAGGTACGACATATATATATATATATATATATATATATATATGTCGTACCTAGTAGCCAGAACGCACTTGTCAGCCTACTATGCAAGGCCAAATTTGCCTAATAAGCCAAGTTTTCCTGAATTAATATATTTTCTCTAATTTTTTTCTTATGAAAAGATAAAGCTACCCGTTTCATTATGTATGAGGTCAATTTTTTTCTATTTTAGTTAAAATTAACGTAGATATATGACCGAACCTAACCAACCCTACCTAACCTAACCTAACCTATCTTTATAGGTTAGGTTAGGTTAGGTAGCCGAAAAAGTTAGGTTAGGTTAGGTTAGGAAGGTTAGGTCGTCGAAAAACAATTAATTCATGAAAACTTGGCTTATTAGGCAAATCGGGCCTTGCATAGTAGGCCAAAAAGTGCGTTCTGGCTACTAGGTACGACATATATATATATATATATATATATATATATATATATATATATATATATATATATATGTCGTACCTAGTAGCCAGAACTCACTTCTCAGCCTACTATGCAAGGCCCGATTTGCCTAATAAGCCAAGTTTTCATGAATTAATTGTTTTTCGGCTACCGAACCTACCTAACCTAACCAAACCTAACTTTTTCGGCTACATAACCCAACCTAACTTATAGAGATAGGTTAGGTTAGGTTAGGTTCGGTCATATATCTACGTTAATTTTAATTTTTCAATTTTTTTTTATTTGAGTTAAAATTAACGTAGATATATGACCGAACCTAACCAACCCTACCTAACCTAACCTAACCTATCTTTATAGGTTAGGTTAGGTTAGGTAGCCGAAAAAGTTAGGTTAGGTAGTCGAAAAACAATTAATTCATGAAAACCTGGCTTATTAGGCAAATCGGGCCTTGCATAGTAGGCTGAGAAATGCGTTCTGGCTACTAGGTACGACATATATATATATATATATATATATATATATATATATATATATATATATATATATATATATATATATATATATATATATATATATATGCGGAAAATCCACAGAGAAATATGAAATGAGGTGAACGTTTCGGCTTTGTTAAAGCCTTTGTCAACACCAGACTGACTGAGTCAGTCTGGTGTTGACAAAGGCTTTAACAAAGCCGAAACGTTCACCTCATTTCATATTTCTCTGTGGATTTTCCGCATAAAATGATCAGTGTTTTGTGATCGTCAATTGCATATATATATATATATATATATATATATATATATATATATATATATATATATATATATATATATATATATTAGTATATTTTGGTAGCAGTCTTTCCTGTAGACATATATTATTAAATATGACCGAAAAAGTAAGATTAATAATTCTAACACGAATTTTCTCAATCTTTCGTACATTTCGTTTCACTGTTGGAGGTAAATCAAAAATCAATTCTCCAAAATTCATTTTAATTTCTAGTCTGACGCGACACGAGCGCGTTTCGTAAAACTTTCTACATTTTCAAAGACTTTAGTTCACAAATACACAACTGAATAGAACTTACGCATCTCCGATTTTATATCTACATTTGAGTGAGGTGGAAGGGGTGATGTGGCATTAACACAAGACAGAACAAGATGTGGTATTCATAGGGTATTAATTTCATCAACACAAGACAGAACAAGAAGTGGTATTAATAGGGTATTAATTTCATCAACACAAGACAGAACACGAAACAATGGATATTGAACAGAAGTGTTTGTAGAAAGCCTATTGGTCCATATTTCTTGATGCTTCTATATTGGAGCGGAGTCTTGAGGTGGGTAGAATATAGTTGTGCAATAATTGGCTGTTGATTGCTGGTGTTGACTTCTTGATGTGTAGTGCCTCGCAAACGTCAAGCCGCCTGCTATCGCTGTATCTATCGATGATTTCTGTGTTGTTTACTAGGATTTCTCTGGCGATGGTTTGGTTGTGGGAAGAGATTATATGTTCCTTAATGGAGCCCTGTTGCTTATGCATCGTTAAACGCCTAGAAAGAGATGTTGTTGTCTTGCCTATATACTGGGTTTTTTGGAGCTTACAGTCCCCAAGAGGGCATTTGAAGGCATAGACGACGTTAGTCTCTTTTAAAGCGTTCTGTTTTGTGTCTGGAGAGTTTCTCATGAGTAGGCTGGCCGTTTTTCTGGTTTTATAGTAAATCGTCAGTTGTATCCTCTGATTTTTGTCTGTAGGGATAACGTTTCTATTAACAATATCTTTCAGGACCCTTTCCTCCGTTTTATGAGCAGTGGAAAAGAAGTTCCTGTAAAATAGTCTAATAGGGGGTATAGGTGTTGTGTTAGTTGTCTCTTCAGAGGTTGCATGGCTTTTCACTTTCCTTCTTATGATGTCTTCGACAAAACCATTGGAGAAGCCGTTATTGACTAGGACCTGCCTTACCCTACAGAGTTCTTCGTCGACTTGCTTCCATTCTGAGCTGTGGCTGAGAGCACGGTCGACATATGCGTTAACAACACTCCTCTTGTACCTGTCTGGGCAGTCGCTGTTGGCATTTAGGCACATTCCTATGTTCGTTTCCTTAGTGTAGACTGCAGTGTGGAAACCTCCGCCCTTTTCCATGACTGTTACATCTAGAAAGGGCAGCTTCCCATCCTTTTCCATCTCGTAAGTGAAACGCAGCACGGAACTCTGCTCAAATGCCTCCTTCAGCTCCTGCAGATGTCTGACATCAGGTACCTGTGTAAAAATGTCGTCAACATACCTGCAGTATATGGCCGGTTTCAAGTTCATGTCGACTAAGACTTTTTGCTCGATGGTACCCATTTAGAAGTTTGCAAACAGGACACCTAGGGGAGAACCCATGGCGACCCCATCTACTTGCTTATACATGTGCCCATCCGGGCTCAAGAAGGGTGCCTCTTTAGTACAAGCTTGGAGTAGTTTCCTCAGAATATTTTCTGGTATGTCAAGAGGAGTACAGGCTGGATCACGATACACTCTGTCGGCTATCATTCCGATTGTCTCGTCCACAGGTACGTTGGTAAACAGCCAACGTTGGTAAACAGTGTGTTCATGAGGCTTTTCTTTAATCTTTCATCCTTATTCTCTGACCGCTTAATCCTCTTTGACCATTCTAAGCTAAGCTATACCTGTTTTTGGTTAATTACACCTGACCAACCCTTGGGATGGGTTGGTCAGGTGTCGGCCTATATATCTTCCCCCCTTCTCCTCAGTCAGTCTGGTGTTGACAAAGGCTTTAACATAGCCGAAACGTTCACCTCATTTCATATTTCTCTGTGGATTTTCCGCATATATATATATATATATATATATATATATATATATATATATATATATATATATATATATATATATATATATATATATATATATATATATATATATATTAGTCAGACCACGGAGGAAGAATTGAAACAGGAATTTCCTTAAGTACTTTCGTATATTAATACATCTTCAGATGGAGTGATTTATAGGTCAAGTATTGGACATATATAGGCAGGAGAGAATGGTGGAGTGAGGTGAGGTACAATGACAAATGAATGGGAATCAGATGAACACATATATGAGCCGCATTAGAACTGCAGAAGGCCTATTGGCCCATACGATGCAGCTCCTATTCATACCCACCAACAGGCCCACACATGAATAATAATAGCATAAGATAGTAAATATTTACAATGAATTAGTGAGACAAATGTGTATCAATGATCCTACTCAAATCGCCCTCTAATTGATCTATCAAAAATGGATTTAAGTTATATTAACCACTGCTAAAGTTCAAATTACTTTCTTTTGTGACCTGTATCAAAGTAGATTCAATTATGTTCCTGTTATAAGCGCTTTTACAATTCGTTACTGAAGAAGCCATCTCCCAATCAATTTGGGGAGCATCTTCTGACAGATGAACAAACAAAGCATTAGACAATTGGCCATGTCTTACGGAGTATTTATGTTGCTGTAATACTTACAGAGTATTATGCAATATAACGTATTTCCGTACTACGAAAGATCAGTGTGGTACATATATACTATAATTTATTTTAACAGAAGTAAACATCATGTTTTGGGGAATTATGAGAGTGAAGGTTTAAACAAAACAAAATATTTATATATTTTTATTGGGTGGTCTTGAAGAGGTAAGTGGCTTAACGCCAAGTGTTGACATTTCCATGTAAAGTTGTTTTGATAACTCTCCTTAAAAATGATGCACAAATATCGTTTAGGCGAGACAGATGCCCTGGAAAATTCCTCTTCAGTGGTGCTTCTCAGAGAAGAGTATTTACTGAAGGGAAATAAGTTCATACATATATTTACCACTGGAATGTATATACTTTGGAATACTGCAACAAGAATAACAGCTGCTTGTTATATCTATCTTGAGGTTATCTTGAGATGATTTCGGGGCTTAGCGTCCCAGCGGCCCGGTCCCCGACCAGGCCTCTTTTTTGTTACCCCCACCCCCCTCAGGAAGCAGCCCGTAGCAGCTGTCTAACTCCCAAGTACCTATTTACTGTTAGGTGAACCAGGCCATCAAGGTGAGAGAAACTGCCCATTTGTTTCCTCCCCGCCGGGAATCGAACCCGGAACAATTAGGACTACGAATTAATCCCGAGCGTTGTCCACTGAGCCGTCAGGCCCCCTTACCTAGGTGCTGGTTGTGTCAGCGTGTAACGAGGATTGTCAACAAGGGCTTTCCTCTCTGAAGTACCATCTGGTGTCACGGGTACCAAAGTGTACCTCAATACTCTCACTATAACCCACACCCCACCAGGTACCAAGTCCACTCCGGGCTCACCATAGCCCGTGCTGCTTGGAACTAATGTTCCATGTAGCTGAATCTAATACAAAAACCACACCAGGTACGTGGTACAGTGGTACGCATTTCCAGTGGTACATGACGGTACCCAACTGTGAAACACTAACACAAGAAGCAGGAACATTCTGCGGTACAGTACGGTACACAAATATGCCCAACAGTTACTCACTATGGTACACAACAGCAACACACACTGCAGTACACGGAGGTACACGACAGTCACAACTTTACTCCAAGTTACAAAATGGTAAACCAGGGTATGCAGTAGCGGTACTCTACGGTACACCTAGGTACACATTAGCGATAAACTGTTGTAGGCGACGGTACACAGCAACAGCACGGTACCATGCATCACATCGTCACACTGTGGTACACATAGATACAGAACAGTTATGCTGAATTACACACAGAAATCACAATAGCGTGATGCGTCAACGAACAAATCCACAAGGGACGTGACGAGGATTCGAACCTACGTCCGAGATGATCCCAGACGCTGGTTTGTGTCTCGGAGAGGCTGCAGGATCCAGTAAGTTCAGTAGAACTTCGGTTTCAACTCTTTTGACCATGTCGTAGCTCAGTCGATTAAAGCAGCTTCTGGGATCATCTCGGACGTAGGTTCGAATCCTCGTCACGGCCCTTGTGGATTTGTTCAGTTATGCTGAATGCCTTAGTGTACCGTTTTGTATAACACACAGGTGCTCTGTGGTACACAGTAATAAAGGAAAGTGCTCTGTAGTAAATAGCAGGACACTGAGGTGCAGTGAGGTACACCAAGGTACACAGTCTGGACACATCGTGCACGCCAGCACAAGCTGTGTGTATCAACAGTTCTGGCATGTTGCACACTAGGCCCTTGCAGTCTTGGCCAAAACAAATCAGAATTATTGTGCAATATTTTCTTCGCTAAACAGAAAACAGTTGGTACAAAATACTCAACTAATCTATCATCACAGAGTTTTTTGTTTTGTTTGAAAACAAAGATTTGACAAAATTAATATATTGAAAATATCACGTCACACGACAATAATGTTTCTTTATTATATAACCAAAATTAATACAACATCGAGTTTACAAGAATTTAACACGAGAAATAATTATATTTCTTAAATTAATATAGTATATATATTTAATAAGCGTTTAAAATTACGTTATATACAATAAATTTTGTGGAGTGGTAAATGTTATCATTTTGCAAGATAAAATTAATATGATCACAACTTTTCACAGGAAAGTTGATATCGTTTTCCGAGGTTCCCGATGACCTTTTATGTTGACGTCTTGAAGACTGGTTTTATACAGCTGATACTTGAGGTATATTGTAGTGTACACTGAGGTATATTGTAGTGTACCCTGAGGTATATTGTAGTGTACCCTGAGGTATATTGTAGTGCACCCTGAGGTATATTGTAGTGCACACTGAGGTATATTGTAGTGTACCCTGAGGTATATTGTAGTGCACACTGAGGTATATTGTAGTGCACCCTGAGGTATATTGTAGTGCACACTGAGGTATATTGTAGTGTACCCTGAGGTATATTGTAGTGTACCCTGAGGTATATTGTAGTGTACCCTGAGGTATATTGTAGTGTACCCTGAGGTATATTGTAGTGTACACTGAGGTGTATTGTAGTGTACCCTGAGGTATATTGTAGTGCACACTGAGGTATATTGTAGTGCACCCTGAGGTATATTGTAGTGTACACTGAGGTATATTGTAGTGCACCCTGAGGTATATTGTAGTGCACCCTGAGGTATATTGTAGTGTACACTGAGGTATATTGTAGTGCACCCTGAGGTATATTGTAGTGCACCCTGAGGTATATTGTAGTGTACACTGAGGTATATTGTAGTGCACACTGAGGTATATTGTAGTGCACACTGAGGTATATTGTAGTGTACCCTGAGGTATATTGTAGTGCACACTGAGGTATATTGAAGTGCACCCTGAGGTATATTGTAGTGCACACTGAGGTATATTGTAGTGTACCCTGAGGTATATTGTAGTGTACCCTGAGGTATATTGTAGTGTACACTGAGGTGTATTGTAGTGTACACTGAAGTATATTGTAGTGCACACTGAGGTATATTGTAATGCACCCTGAGCTATATTGTAGTGTACCCTGAGGTATATTGTAGTGCACACTGAGGTATATTGTAGTGCACCCTGAGGTATATTGTAGTGTACACTGAGGTATATTGTAGTGCACCCTGAGGTATATTGTAGTGCACCCTGAGGTATATTGTAGTGTACACTGAGGTATATTGTAGTGCACCCTGAGGTATATTGTAGTGCACACTGAGGTATATTGTAGTGCACACTGAGGTATATTGTAGTGCACCCTGAGGTATATTGTAGTGCACCCTGAGGTATATTGTAGTGTACACTGAGGTATATTGTAGTGCACACTGAGGTATATTGTAGTGCACACTGAGGTATATTGTAGTGTACCCTGAGGTATATTGTAGTGCACACTGAGGTATATTGTAGTGCACCCTGAGGTATATTGTAGTGCACACTGAGGTATATTGTAGTGTACCCTGAGGTATATTGTAGTGTACCCTGAGGTATATTGTAGTGTACCCTGAGGTATATTGTAGTGTACACTGAGGTGTATTGTAGTGTACACTGAGGTATATTGTAGTGCACACTGAGGTATATTGTAATGCACCCTGAGCTATATTGTAGTGTACCCTGAGGTATATTGTAGTGCACACTGAGGTATATTGTAGTGCACCCTGAGGTATATTGTAGTGTACACTGAGGTATATTGTAGTGCACACTGAGGTATATTGTAGTGCACACTGAGGTATATTGTAGTGTACCCTGAGGTATATTGTAGTGCACACTGAGGTATATTGTAGTGCACCCTGAGGTATATTGTAGTGCACACTGAGGTATATTGTAGTGTACCCTGAGGTATATTGTAGTGTACCCTGAGGTATATTGTAGTGTACCCTGAGGTATATTGTAGTGTACACTGAGGTGTATTGTAGTGTACACTGAGGTATATTGTAGTGCACACTGAGGTATATTGTAGTGCACACTGAGGTATATTGTAGTGCACCCTGAGCTATATTGTAGTGTTCACTGAGGTGTATTGTAGTATACTCTGAGGTATATTGTAGTGCACACTGAGGTATATTGTAGTGTACCCTGAGGTATATTGTAGTGCACACTGAGGTATATTGTAGTGCACCCTGAGGTATATTGTAGTGTTCACTGAGGTGTATTGTAGTATACTCTGAGGTATATTGTAGTGCACACTGAGGTATATTGTAGTGTACACTGAGGTATATTGTAGTGTACACTGAGGTATATTGTAGTATACTCTGAGGTATATTGTAGTGCACACTGAGGTATATTGTAGTGCACACTGAGGTATATTGTAGTGCACCGTGAGGTATATTGTAGTGCACACTGAGGTATATTGTAGTGCACACTGAGGTATATTGTAGTGCACCGTGAGGTATATTGTAGTGCACACTGAGGTATATTGTAGTGCACACTGAGGTATATTGTAGTGCACCCTGAGGTATATTGTAGTGCACCCTGAGGTATATTGTAGTGCACCCTGAGGTATATTGTAGTGCACCCTGAGGTATATTGTAGTGCACACTGAGGTATATTGTAGTGTACACTGAGGTATATTGTAGTGTACCCTGAGGTATATTGTAGTGTACCCTGAGGTATATTGTAGTGTACCCTGAGGTATATTGTAGTGTACCCTGAGGTATATTGTAGTGCACCCTGAGGTATATTGTAGTGCACACTGAGGTATATTGTAGTGTACACTGAGGTATATTGTAGTGTACACTGAGGTATATTGTAGTGCACCCTGAGGTATATTGTAGTGCACACTGAGGTATATTGTAGTGTACCCTGAGGTATATTGTAGTGCACACTGAGGTATATTGTAGTGTACCCTGAGGTATATTGTAGTGCACACTGAGGTATATTGTAGTGCACACTGAGGTATATTGTAGTGCACACTGAGGTATATTGTAGTGCACACTGAGGTATATTGTAGTGCACACTGAGGTATATTGTAGTGTACACTGAGGTATATTGTAGTGCACACTGAGGTATATTGTAGTGTACCCTGAGCTATATTGTAGTGTACACTGAGGTATATTGTAGTGCACACTGAGGTATATTGTAGTGTACCCTGAGCTATATTGTAGTGTACACTGAGGTATATTGTAGTGCACACTGAGGTATATTGTAGTGTACACTGAGGTATATTGTAGTGTACCCTGAGCTATATTGTAGTGCACACTGAGGTATATTGTAGTGCACACTGAGGTATATTGTAGTGTACACTGAGGTATATTGTAGTGTACACTGAGGTATATTGTAGTGTACCCTGAGCTATATTGTAGTGCACACTGAGGTATATTGTAGTGCACACTGAGGTATATTGTAGTGCACACTGAGGTATATTGTAGTGTACCCTGAGGTATATTGTAGTGTACCCTGAGCTATATTGTAGTACACACTGAGGTATATTGTAGTGCACACTGAGCTATATTGTAGTACACACTGAGGTATATTGTAGTGTACACTGAGGTATATTGTAGTGCACACTGAGGTATATTGTAGTGCACACTGAGGTATATTGTAGTGCACACTGAGGTATATTGTAGTGCACACTGAGGTATATTGTAGTGCACACTGAGGTATATTGTAGTGTACCCTGAGGTATATTGTAGTGTACACTGAGGTATATTGTAGTGCACCCTGAGGTATATTGTAGTGTACCCTGAGGTATATTGTAGTGTACACTGAGGTATATTGTAGTGCACACTGAGGTATATTGTAGTGTACCCTGAGGTATATTGTAGTGTACCCTGAGGTATATTGTAGTGTACACTGAGGTATATTGTAGTGCACACTGAGGTATATTGTAGTGCACACTGAGGTATATTGTAGTGCACACTGAGGTATATTGTAGTGCACACTGAGGTATATTGTAGTGTGAGTGGGACGTCGCTGCTCGTAGCCTGACGCATGAATCATAGTCTGGTTGCTCAGGTACTGGTAGGAGGTGGTGATCAAGTGAGAGGTGGACCAGTTAAGCCTCTTACGTTTAGAGTGAGAGTGTTGACCAGTCCTGGACCCTCCACGTTTAGAGTGAGAGTGTTGACCAGTCCTGGACCCTCCACGTTTAGAGTGAGAGTGTTGACCAGTCCTGGACCCTCCACGTTTAGAGTGAGAGTGTTGACCAGTCCTGGGCCCTCCACGTTTAGAGTGAGAGTGTTGACCAGTCCTGGACCCTCCACGTTTAGAGTGAGAGTGTTGACCAGTCCTGGACCCTCCACGTTTAGAGTGAGAGTGTTGACCAGTCCTGGACCCTCCACGTTTAGAGTGAGAGTGTTGACCAGTCCTGGACCCTCCACGTTTAATGACCTGTCTCTCACCGTACCTCTCGCACACACAATTGTTAACGAAGATGGTTAGCGGCTCGTTAACTTAGAGATGTTAGTTAACACAGAGTCGGTTAATGTAATAAAATATCTTTACTTTGTTATTACTGCCCGTTAGAAGGGATGTGGATGACTGGTTCTATTAGATTTTAGAACTGCTAACCGCTGGCTTGTTACTGCTGAACCCTCTAGTTAACTGTTCAACCTCTCATCCTAGAATGATATAGACATACAACATGAAAAAAATGAATCAGGACCTCAAGGTCTGCCACAGCAGAGAAAAGTCAACTTTCTTGTAACCTCAGACATTCGAGCCACTCTGATTAAATATATAACAAATCGTGTAACACATGCTCAATGCAGAGATATTAATATTTGTTTTTAAATATGTGAAGTAAACACAGGTATTTAAGAGTTACTACAAAAATCATTTCAAAGTTTTTCTTACAAAAATTACGAATAATTTTAAATTAAATCTCCAGCCACGTCAATCATGCGAGGGCGGAGTCTGGCCTTCGAGGACGACCTTGTGGAGCAGGACCTTCACACTTGGTGCGACTGTTGCTAAAACTTGACCCATCTTCACGCCCTCAACCTAACAACTTGAGGGCTACTGGGGCTAGATAAGTGATGACTAGTGAGGGCTACTGGGGCCAGGTAAGTGATCACTAGTGAGGGCTACTGGGGCCAGGTAAGTGATGACTAGTGAGGGCTACTGGGGCCAGGTAAGTGATGACTAGTGAGGGCTACTGGGGCCAGGTAAGTGATGACTAGTGAGGGCTACTGGGGCCAGGTAAGTGATGACTAGTGAGGGCTACTGGGGCCAGGTAAGTGATGACTAGTGAGGGCTACTGGGGCCAGGTAAGTGATGACTGATGAGGGCTACTGGTGCTAGGTAAGTGATGACCTGATGAGGGCTACTGGTGCCAGGTAAGTGATGACTAGTGAGGGCTACTGGTGCTAGGTAAGTGATGACTGATGAGGGCTAGTGGGGCCAGGTAAGTGATGACTGATGAGGACTACTGGGGCCAGGTAAGTGATGACCTGATGAGGGCTACTGGTGCTAGGTAAGTGATGACTGATGAGGGCTACTGGTGCTAGGTAAGTGATGACTGATGAGGGCTACTGGGGCCAGGTAAGTGATGACTAGTGAGGGCTACTGGTGCCAGGTAAGTGATGACTAGTGAGGGCTACTGGGGCCAGGTAAGTGATGACTAGTGACAGCTACTGGGGCCAGGTAAGTGATGACTAGTGAGGGCTACTGGGGCCAGGTAAGTGATGACTAGTGAGGGCTACTGGGGCCAGGTAAGTGATGACTGATGAGGACTACTGGGGCCAGGTAAGTGATGACCTGATGAGGGCTACTGGTGCTAGGTAAGTGATGACTGATGAGGGCTACTGGGGCCAGGTAAGTGATGACTGATGAGGACTACTGGGGCCAGGTAAGTGATGACTGATGAGGGCTACTGGGGCCAGGTAAGTGATGACTGATGAGGGCTACTGGGGCCAGGTAAGTGATGACTGATCATGGCTACTGGGGCCAGGTAAGTGATGACCTGATGAGGGCTACTGGTGCCAGGTAAGTGATGACTAGTGAGGGCTACTGGGGCTAGGTAAGTGATGACTGATGAGGGCTACTGGGGCCAGGTAAGTGATGACTGATGAGGACTACTGGGGCCAGGTAAGTGATGACCTGATGAAGGTTACTGGTGCTAGGTAAGTGATGACTGATGAGGGCTACTGGTGCTAGGTAAGTGATGACTGATGAGGGCTACTGGGGCCAGGTAAGTGATGACTGATGAGGACTACTGGGGCCAGGTAAGTGATGACTGATGAGGGCTACTGGTGCTAGGTAAGTGATGACTGATGAGGGCTACTGGGGCCAGGTAAGTGATGACTAGTGAGGGCTACTGGTGCCAGGTAAGTGATGACTGATGAGGGCTACTGGGGCCAGGTAAGTGATGACTGATGAGGACTACTGGGGCCAGGTAAGTGATGACTGATGAGGGCTACTGGTGCTAGGTAAGTGATGACTGATGAGGGCTACTGGGGCCAGGTAAGTGATGACTAGTGAGGGCTACTGGGGCCAGGTAAGTGATGACTGATGAGGACTACTGGGGCCAGGTAAGTGATGACCTGATGAGGGCTACTGGTGCTAGGTAAGTGATGACTGATGAGGGCTACTGGTGCTAGGTAAGTGATGACTGATGAGGGCTACTGGGGCCAGGTAAGTGATGACTAGTGAGGACTTCTGGTGCCAGGTAAGTGATGACTAGTAAGGACTACTGGGGCCAGGTAAGTGATGACTAGTGAGGGCTACTGGTGCCAGGTAAGTGATGACTAGTAAGGACTACTGGGGCCAGGTAAGTGATGACTTGATGAGGGCTACTGGGCCAGGTAAGTGATGACCTGATGAGGGCTACTGGTGCTAGGAAAGTGATGACTGATGAGGGCTACTGGTGCTAGGTAAGTGATGACTGATGAGGGCTACTGGTGCCAGGTAAGTGATGACTGATGAGGGCTACTGGGGCCAGGTAAGTGATGACTGATAAGGGCTACTGGTGCTAGGTAAGTGATGACTGATGAGGGCTACTGGTGCTAGGTAAGTGATGACTAGTGAGGGCTACTGGTGCTAGGTAAGTGATGACTGATGAGGGCTACTGGGGCCAGGTAAGTGATGACTAGTGAGGACTACTGGTTCCAGGTAAGTGATGACTAGTAAGGACTACTGGGGCCAGGTAAGTGATGACTAGTGAGGGCTACTGGGGCTAGGTAAGTGATGACTGATGAGGACTACTGGGGCCAGGTAAGTGATGACTAGTGAGGACTACTGGCGCCAGGTAAGTGATGACTAGTGAGGACTACTGGGGCCAGGTAAGAGATGACTAGTGAGGGCTACTGGTGCCAGGTAAGTGATGACTGATGAGGACTACTGGGGCCAGGTAAGTGATGACTAGTGAGGACTACTGGGGCCAGGTAAGTGACGACTAGTGAGGGCTACTGGTGCCAGGTAAGTGATGACTAGTGAGGGCTACTGGTGCCAGGTAAGTGATGACTGATGAGGACTACTGGGGCCAGGTAAGTGATGACTAGTGAGGACTACTGGGGCCAGGTAAGTGATGACTAGTGAGGGCTACTGGTGCCAGGTAAGTGATGAATAGTGAGGGCTACTGGTGCCAGGTAAGTGATGACTAGTGAGGGCTACTGGTGCTTTGTAAGTGATGACTAGTGAGGGCTACTGGTGCCAGGTAAGTGATGACTGATGAGGACTACTGGGGCCAGGTAAGTGATGACTAGTGAGGGCTACTGGTGCCAGGTAAGTGATGACTAGTGAGGGCTACTGGGGCCAGGTAAGTGATGACTAGTGAGGACTACTGGGGCTAGGTAAGTGATGACTGAGGAAGGCTACTGGGGCCAGGTAAGTGATGACTAGATGAGGGCTACTGGGGGCAGGTAAGTGATGACTAGATGAGGGCTACTGGGGCCAGGTAAGTGATGACTAGATGAGGGCTACTGGTACCAGGTAAGTGATGACTAGATGAGGGCTACTGGGGCCAGGTAAGTGATGACTAGATGAGGGCTACTGGTACCAGGTAAGTGATGACTAGATGAGGGCTACTGGGGCCAGGTAAGTGATGACTAGATGAGGACTACTGGTGCCAGGTAAGTGATGACTGATGAGGGCTACTGGGGCCAGGTAAGTGATGACTGGTGAGGGCTACTGGGGCCAGGTAAGTGATGACTGGTGAGGACTACTGGGGCCTGGTAAGTGATGACTGGTGAGGACTACATCTCCCTCACAGTCAACAGTCAGCCAACAAACCACAAACCCAACCTTCACTCGGAGGTGATCACGTTTCCATGAAAACTTTGTCAAAACGTTTCAGAACTGTTGGTAAAATATGACCATAAACACTGAATGTTCGTGACACAGAATTGGGGACATTTAGAATAACAAAAGAAGCTTTGCCAAATGTAAACATTTATGCATTTAAATCAGAGGCCATCTTGGTCCTCCTCCTCAGCACAGATAAGTGGCTTGGTTATTTTGACAACGTGTCGACCTTCATTTTACGTTGTATTGACCTGACTGCTTTACGAACTCTCTAAACAAGGTTCCACTATATTCTTTACTCTATAAGTAATGTTCTTTGGCTGCCTTCCATTCACAGCATAGAGGAAACTTATATAAAATGAACACCTAACACTTCCATCATAGTTGGATGAAACATGGCGTAGTTATTGCGTTCTTGCTCAAGGCGTTTTGAATGTGTGGCAGCCTCTACGTCTCTTCTGGGAGGGGGTGGTTGTTGTTTTAGATTCAGCTACTTGGAACAAAAGTTGCAAGTAGCACGGGCTATGGTAATCCCGGACTGGAATTGGTACCTGGCATAAGAGCGGGGCTGTAACTGTGGTGATACTTGGAGGAGAGTTAAGTGAGACATTGTCAACTTGGAGGAGGATTAACTTAAATATTATCAATTTGCACTGAACATAAAGTTAGTTTTTATTAAAACTTAACTTCTTCTTTTCCTTAAAATTACAGTGATGTGAAGGTTGAGGGAACCAGAACATCCTTTTGACAGGCCAGAGTGGTATCCACTCCAACACTGTCTACCTCCCACTCCAACACTGGGTACCTCCCACTCTAAGACTGTCTACCTCCCACTCCAACACTGGGTACCTCCCACTCTAAGACTGGGTACCTCCCACTCCAACACTGGATACCTCCCACTCCAACACTGGATACCTCCCACTCCAACACTGGATACCTCCCACTCCAAGACTGGCTTCCTCCCACTCCAAGACTGGGGACCTCCCACTCCAACACTGGCTACCTCCCACTCCAACACTGGGTACAAGACAGTTCAGCCAGTGACACAAGACGCTACTGGACCCCAAGAAGCCATTCCGGACACTTATAATCCCAGCTGTTAATGGATTAATGGAAGCTGCAAAATATGAGCATATTTTTCATCTCAACTTTTCTGATATATATTTATAAATATATGACCTCCCCCCCCCCCCTACATTGCCTCTCATTGCATATCACTCTGGTGAAAACATTCAAGTTATATGGGGGAAATATGTTTCACTTTATATATATAAATTCAAACTAGTTAGCTGTATAATTCCTACTGAATCATGTATTTATTACTGAGTTATCGCTACATATATGTGTGTGCCTGAGTGCTTGAAGGAAGCAGCAACATGGTCACTCGTCCATATGTGCTTGCTCTCTCAAGCAAACCAAGGATCTTGACCCTTATTTTTCCATTTCTGTATCTAATTTCCTCCCCCCCCCCCCCTCTCTCTCGCTCGTTTGTTCCAACTTTGAACTTTGCATCTCTGTCTACTTCACCTCTAACATTTTGAAGATAAGTGATATACATAATGTCTACCATATTCCTTATTTCCTCCCTCGCGGTTAGGTCCGGTTCCTTTGGTCTTTCTTCATTACCTTGTCTTTTCAGCTTTTTAATGAGTGGTGTGGGAGATTATATATTATAGTGTGTGTGTGTGTGTGCGCGTGTGTGTGTGTGTGTGTGTGTGTGTGTGTGTGTGTGTGCGTGCGTGTGTGTGTGTGTGTGTGTGTGTGTGTGTGCGTGTGTGTGTGTGTGTGTGTGTGTTGTGTGTGTGTGTGTGTGTGTGTGTGTGTGTGTGTGTGTGTGTGTGTGTGTGTGTGTGTGTGTGTGTGTGTGTGTGTTGTGTGTGTGTGTGTGTAAATCACGAAAATTACCACATGATGAAAAATGTGACAGTGTCAGACCACGGAGGAAGAATTGAAACGGGAATTTCCTTAAGTACTTTCGTATATTAATACATCTTCAGAATGAATGATTTACAGGTCAAGTATTGGACATATATAGTCAGGAGAGAGAGGTGAAGTGAGGTACAATGACAAATGAATGGGAATTAGGTGGACACAAATATGAGCCGCATAAGAACTGCAGAAGGCCTACTGGCCCATACGATGCAGCTCCTATTCTTACCCACCAACAGGTCCACACATGGATACTAATAGCATAAGATAGTAAATATTTACCATGAATTAGTGAGACAAATGTGTATCAATGATCTTACTCAAATCGGCCTTTAATTGATCTATCAAAAATGTATCTAAGATGTATAAACCACTGCTAATGTTCAAATTACTTTCTTTTGTAATCTGTATTAAATCAGATTCAATTATGTTTGTTATAAGCGCTTTTACAATTCGTTACTGAAGAAGTCATCTCCCAATCAATTTGGTGAGCATTTTCTGACAGATGAACAAACAAAGCATTAGACAATTGGCCATGTCTTACAGAGCATTTATGTTACAAAATTCTACATTTCAAATCTTTAGATGTTTGCCCAACGTAGAACTTATTACAGTCTTTACAAGGTATTTTATAAATGACACAATTATCACTACGAGGGCTGTTTCTAACTAATAGCTTACCAACAGTATTTTCGTAGCTAAACAATACATGTATATCAAAAAGTTTCAAGGCCTTGACAATATTCTCAAACCCAGAGAAATATGGTAAACATAACACATGCTTTGGGCGAATTTTTTCCACTGCATATATTATTATAATATGCACGACGTGCTTTGCTACGGCAAAGCACCGAGTTTTTTGGAAGTTTGCGTCTCATCATCCTAGAAGCGTCCCATCATCCTAGAACCTTCCCATCATCCTAGAAACGTCCCATCATCCTAGAAGTGTTCCATCATCCTAGAAGTGTTCCATCATCCTAAAAGCGTGCCATCATCCTAGAAGCGTCTCATCATCCTAGAAGCGTCCCATCATCCTAGTAACGTTCCTTTTACCTTATACTGAAATACACAACATAAATTACTGGATCTGAGGTTGGTTGAGTCTGAACAAATTAGTAACACTGTTACTCAGAGACACCAAATTACTCACTTTCCCCATCACCAAACTCACACGTCACTCACCGCTTACCACCGAGGCCTTAACAACACAACTACCCTGTGTGTGTGTGTGTGTGTGTGTGTGTGTGTGTGTGTGTGTGTGTGTGTGTGTGTGTGTGTGTGGTGTGTGTGTGTGTGTGTGTGTGTGTGTGTGTGTGTGTGTGTGTGTGTGTGTGTGTGTGTGTGTGAGAGTGTTGATGAGCATCATCACGGCGGTGACAATATGTCTTCTGCTCGGTTACCAAATTTATGCCAGGAACTTCACTGATGTGTGACATCACATCAGTGAATGACTGACCTGACATCATCACATCAGTGAATGACCGACCTGACATCATCACATCAGTGAATGACTGACCTGACATCATCACATCAGTGAATGACTGACCTGACATCATCACATCAGTGAATGACTGACCTGACATCATCACATCAGTGAATGACTGACCTGACATCATCACATCAGTGAATGACTGACCTGACATCATCACATAAGTGAATGACTATCATTAATGACCTTTAAATGCGTACATTGGCGTCACTCCCACGCGGCTTGTGATGGGAACGGGCAATGAGGGAATTATCAGGGGAAAGCGCCAAGCCGTTACGACTATATAGCACTGGGAAGGGGTCAGGATAAGGATTTGGGATGGGACGGAGGGGGGGGGACGACTGGTGCCCAATCACTTGGTGGACCGTCGGGGATTGAACGTTTTTTTCATTGAACTATTGCCGTTCCCATCACCTACGTCTATGTTAAAGAAAGTGATTGACAAATAAAATCTTGGAAGGGAAAGTTTAGAAATTTGAGAAGTAGAAACTTAGGGAGAGAACTTGATACGATGAGACGTAGAAACTTGGAGAGAGAGAACTTGAGGAATTAGGAAGTATAAACTTAGGGAAGAAAGTTGATATAATCATTATAGATGATGCACTGGTAGGTCACGAACTCAAATTAATTAAATTAATGATTTCTTCATAAGATGCTTAAGAAATTTAAAATAATTATTCAAGGATTGCCCAGTCCTCTTCAACTTAATTACATAGCGCTTAAGAGAAAGAATTATCTTCCCTGGGAGCTATTAAAAATGCTTCCTTTTTTCATCGAAGTGTTTAATGAATAATTAAAATTTATGAATTACTGATTTTATGAATTGATTTTATGAATCAATTCATAAAATTCATGTCAGTTTCAAAGCAACCGGTGAAGAACTTAAGAAGATTACAGTGTGTGGCTCTTACATCCAACAGATGGCAATGTTTAAAAAAAAAAAATATCCTCTAGTCACAGGTAAGGCATGTATATAGAAACACCTATTTGAATGCAACATCGTGTCAAGACTTCAAAGTAATTCGTAAAGAAGTTTCGAAGATTTCTCAAAATCACATGGAAAAACAATTTAAAAAAATTTTTAAAGAAAAAACGCCAAGAAATCCGGACTCCACCTGCCAAAGATTATTGGGGAATATAAACCTGGATATGCGTATGGAAATGTCAAGACACACAAGCCTGGAAACCCACTTCGGCCAATCATCAGCCAGATACCCACACCCACGTACTGACTGGCGAAACGACTCAACGGCTTGCTGACTCTTTATGTCCCTTGCGCCTTCAGCCTGAAGTCCCCAAAGGAATTTGTTGACTTACTGCGGGGAACACGGGCTACAGAGATAGGAGCCTCGTGCGACGTAGAATCACTGTTTACCAACGTACCTGTGGATGAAACAATCGGGATGATAGCCGACAGAGTGTATCGTGATCCGGCCTGTACTCCTCTTGACATACCAGAAAACATTCTAAGGAAACTACTCCAAGCTTGTACTAAAGAGGCACCCTTCTTGAGCCCGGATGGACACATGTATAAGCAAGTAGATGGGGTCGCCATGGGTTCTCCCCTAGGTGTCCTGTTTGCAAACTTCTACATGGGTACCATCGAGCAAAAAGTCTTAGTCGACATGAACTTAAAACCGGCCATATACTGCAGGTATGTTGACGACATTTTTACACAGGTACCTGATGTCAGACATCTGCAGGAGCTGAAGGAGGGATTTGAGCAGAATTCTGTGTTGCGTTTCACTTACGAGATGGAGAAGGATGGGAAGCTGCCCTTTCTAGATGTAACAGTCATGGAAAGGAGCGGAGTTTTCCACACTGCAGTCTACACTAAGGAAACAAACATAGGAATGTGCCTGAATGCCAACAGTGACTGCCCAGACAGGTACAAGAGGAGTGTTGTTAACGCTTATGTCGACCGTGCTCTCAGCCACAGCTCAGAATGGAAGCAAGTCGATGAAGAACTCTGTACGGTAAGGCAGGTCCTAGTCAACAACTGCTTCTCCAATGGTTTCGTGGAAGACATCATAAGAAGGAAAGTGAAACGCCATGCAACCTCTGAAGAGACAACTAACACAACACCTATACCCCCTATTAGACTATTTTACAGGAACTTCTTTTCCACAGCTCATAAAACGGAGGAAAGGGTCCTGAAAGATATTGTTAGTAGAAACGTTATCCCTACAGACAAAAATCAGAAGATACAACTGACAATTTACTATAAAACCAAAAAAACGGTCAGCCTACTCATGAGAAACTCTCCAGAAACAAAACAGAACGCTTTAAAAGAGACCAACGTCGTCTATGCCTTCAAATGCCCTCTTGGGGACTGTAAGCCTCAAAAAACTCAGTATATAGCAAGACAACAACATCTCTTTCCAGGCGTTTAACGATACATAAGCAACAGGGCTCCATTAAGGAACATATAGTCTCTTCCCACAACCAAACCATCACCAGAGAAATCTTAGCAAACAACACAGAAATCATCGACAGATACAGCGATAGCAGGCGGCTTGACGTCTGCGAGGCACTACACATCAAGAAGTCAACACCAGCAATCAACAGCCAATTAACGCACAACTATATTCTACCCACTTCAAGACTCCGCTCCAATATAGAAGCATTAAGAAATATGGGCCAATAAAAATAGGCCTTCTGCAGTTACCTACCTTTAATACCCATTGTTTCGTGTCCTGTCTTGTGTTAAAAGTTTATTTTCACATCATCTAAAACTATTGTAACATGTCACCTCACCCAAATGTAGGTATAAAAATTCGAAGATGTTTAAGCTCTATTCAGTTATAGTTGTGTGTGTGTGTGTGTAAACTAAAGTCTTTGAAAATGTAATATGTTTTACGAAACGCGCTCAAGTGTCGCGTCAGACTAGAAATAAAAATGAATTTTGGAGAATTGATTTTTGAATTACTATCAACAGTGTAAAGAAACGTAAGGAAGATCGAGAAAATTCGTGTTAGAATTATTAATCTTACTTTTTCGGTCATATTTAATAATATATGTCTACAGGAAAGACTGCTACCAAAATATACTAATATATATATATATATATATATATATATATATATATATATATATATATATATATATATATATATATATATATATATATATATATATATATATATGTGCAAACAAGCCTGAATGGTCCCCAGGACTATATACAACTGAAAACTCACACCCCAGAAGTGACTCGAACCCATACTCCCACAACTGGTATGTACAGGGACGCCTTAATCCGCTTGACCATCACGACCGGACTAAGGAAGTGATAGCCGAGGCTATATGAACCACTTCCCCGCCGGCACTCGGATGGTAATCTTGGGCATAGCATTTTATCAAATCACCTCATTCTTTGGGGCACACGTGAGGAACACAAATGCAAACAAGCCTGAACAACAATTCAGGCTTGTTTGCATTTGTGTTCCTCACGTGTGCCCCAAAGAATGAGGTGATTTGATAAAATGCTATGCCCAAGATTACCATCCGAGTGCCGGCGGGGAAGTGGTTCATATAGCCTCGGCTATCACTTCCTTAGTCCGGTCGTGATGGTCAAGCGGATTAAGGCGTCCCTGTACATACCAGTTGTGGGAGTATGGGTTCGAGTCACTTCTGGGGTGTGAGTTTTCAGTTATATATATATGTATGTATGTGCGGAAAATCCACAGCGAAATGGGAAAGAGAGATGAACGTTTCGGCCGATTTGGGCCTTTATCAACACCTGACTGAAAGAAATCACAAAGAAAGAGTGGAGGCAGACACTAGGTCCTGACCACCATCTCCATGGGGAAAGAATTAACCAGAAAAAAGGTATAGATTAGCTTAGAGTGGTCAGAAGGATTTAATTTCACTAATAATATGATCAAGTCTAATTTAATAAAAAAAACTCCCCTGATACAGCAGGTTGTGTGTATTCGATTCCCTGCAATGATTGTGAGTGTGTGTACCTTGGACAAACAGGAAAATCCTTACAATTACGTATGTCCCAACATGCTTATAGTATAAGAACTGCCCAAACGTCTAATGCTTTGTATCTACATACAAGTTTGTGTGATCACACTATTAATTGGGATGGGGCGAAAAGCATTGCCAATTACAATGGCTTTGTGGAACGGAATTTAATTGAGTCTGCGCTAATTAGTCAATGTCCAAATCGTCTCAATGTTAGTATTGGTATGTACAAACATGACCCTGTTTTAAGTTACAATATTGCACAACAGTTTAAGAAAAAACTATGATAGTTATATTGTCTCATAACAATATTTTATGTAGGTTCAATGAGGTTTTTTTCTTTAATCTTTTATTCTGACCGCTTAAATCCTTCTGACCACTCTAAGCTAATCTATACCTTTTTTCTGGTTAATTCTTTCCCCATGCAGATGGTGGTCAGGACCTAGTGTCTGCCTCCACTCTTTCTTTGTGATTTCTTTCAGTCAGGTGTTGATAAAGGCCCAAATCGGCCGAAACGTTCATCTCTCTTTCCCATTTCGCTGTGGATTTCCCGCATACAAATGATCAGTGTTTAGTGATCGTCAATTGCATATATATATATATATATATATATATATATATATATATATATATATATATATATATATATATATATATATATATATATATGAGAGAGAGAATCAACTCTCAACAGACTTTGTCCACTGTGTATCCCGTTTTTTAGTTATATAGTTCAGTCCAGGACAAAATGACTTTGTTGAAACGTGTTGTAGTGGTCATAATAACCTTCCACGGTGACTGGCCTTAACACCAAACCAAGCAATAATATATCGTTTACAAAAAAATTTATTCTTAAATAACCGTGTAATTTTCTTTTAGTTTTACCTAAGGTGTATATTCAAATTATTGATATAGACTCAGAGGCGAGGCAAGTTTCCTCAGCAAACTGGTGTATGACGGATGTGCTAAATGATAGTTTTTTTAATTTATATACAAATTACATGGATTAGCCGGCAGTGGTCGGGTCTCTCTTCCTCTCCCCTTTATCTGTCTTCCTTTCCACCCTTGTCTTTCCCGTTCTTCACCCTCTATTACAATTACTTCCCATCTCTCAACTCTCCCTGTTCTCATCACTCAATCTCCAATTCTCTGTCTCTCTCTCTCTTTCCCCCTTTTCTCTCTTAAAAAAAATAGTATTGCGAATAGCTAAACACTTCTCAAAATAACTTTATGGAATACAAATTCTGCATCTCAGACTCCATGAAAAATTAGGAGCCGATAATTCTTTAACTGGGACCGACCTCGACTAGCTTATGACATTCCCATACCACCACTGTGTCACCATGAAGAGTTGGGCGAGGCTACTAGCTGCTGCAACCGTCTGGCATCCAATCATAGAAAGACAAATAGAGACAGACTTCCTCTTTCATAGATATAAGAGAAAAAAAGAGCAAGAAATATGTATAACGGATTGAAATAAAGCTGAAAGCACATTATATTTCAGTCCTTCTCATGCACTGTAATACCCAGCTGGCCGGGCTAAGAATTACCTCTCCTCCCTCATGCAATTTCAGAAAATGCACAAGAACTCTGTGAATTATTTATTTGCAATTTAAATTTCTCTCCTTACATGATTTCGAATTTTGTTGAATTTTGAAGGATACGTTTTCCTTCTAGTTAATATGCAGTCGAGATGCAAGGCTTAGCGACGGAGTCATATATCACCACATTATTGGGTCGGAAGAGAAGGCCATTATCAGGAGAGAGCGGCAAGCCATTACGACTATATAGAAAAACGACCATATGACAAAACGACAATATAGGATCGGAAGAAACCTGATTGTTGACGACCAAAGATCACATTCACTCCTAAAATATCTACCACTTCCGGGTTGTTCATGCCCGTGCCACCTTTTGGGCCCCTTAATTTTCATCAATCAATCAATCTGCTTGTTGAGCGGATTCTGTCAGGGATGATTAATTCTGCCAGGGGGGGGTGACTAATTCTGCCAGGGGGGGTGACTTAATATGTACTTAGAATATTAGGGAGTTTAATCTATAAACTCCCTAATATTGCTGGTATTGATGTCTTGGCCATGAATAACAGGTGTTAGTAACAGGTGTTAGATATAAGATAAAAACATATAAGAAAGTGATATATTAACAAATGCATTTATATATCACCTCGGGATGATGTTTGTTATATTCGCTTAACTTATGGTCGAAATATGACCGAGAAAAGTCGGAGACAGATGTTTGGGTCGTGTGTGTAGACTGGAGCCAGATGTTTGGGTCGTGTGTGTAGACCGGAGCCAGATGTTTGGGTCGTGTGTGTAGACTGGAGCCAGATGTTTGGAACGTGTGTGTAGACCAGAGCCAGATGTTTGGGTCATGTGTGTGTAGACCGGAGCCAGATGTTTGGGTCGTGTGTGTAGACCGGAGCCAGATGTTTGGGTCATGTGTGTGTAGACTGGAGCCAGATGTTTAGGTCGTGTGTGTGTGTGTGTGTGTAGACTGGAGCCAGATGTCTGGGTCGTGTGTGTAGACTGGAGACAGATGTTTGGGTAGTGTGTGTGTGTGTGTGTAGACCGGACCCAGATGTCTGGGTCGTATGTGTGTGTGTGTGTAGACCGGAGCCAGATGTCTGAGTCGTATGTGTGTGTGTGTGTGTGTGTGTGTAGACCGGAGCCAGATGTCTGGGTCGTGTGTGTGTGTGTTTGTAGACCGGAGCCAGATGTCTGGGTCGTGTACTCACCTAGTTGTACTCACCTAGTTGTGCTTGCGGGGGTTGAGCTCTGGCTCTTTGGTCCCGCCTCTCAACCGTCAATCAACAGGTGTACAGATTCCTGAGCCTATTGGGCTCTATCATATCTACACTTGAAACTGTATATGGAGTCAGCCTCCACCACATCACTTCCTATTGCATTCCATTTGTCAACCACTCTGACACTAAAAAAGTTCTTTCTAATATCTCTGTGGCTCATTTGGGCGCTCAGTTTCCACCTGTGTCCCTTTGTGCGTGTGCCCCTTGTGTTAAATAGCCTGTCTTTCTCTACCCTATCAATTCCCTTGAGAATCTTGAATGTGGTGATCATATCCCCCCTAAGTCTTCTGTCTTCCAGCGAAGTGAGGTTTAATTCCCGTAGTCTCTCCTCGTAGCTCATCCCTCTCAGCTCGGGTACTAGTCTGGTGGCAAATCTTTGAACCTTTTCCAGTTTAGTCTTATCCTTGACTAGATATGGACTCCATGCTGGGGCTGCATACTCCAGGATTGGCCTGACATATGTGGTATACAGAGTGCTGAATGATTCTTTACACAAATTTCTGAATGCCGTTCGTATGTTGGCCAGCCTGGCATATGCCGCTGATGTTATCCTCTTGATATGTGCTGCAGGCGACAGGTCTGGCGTGATATCAACTCCCAAGTCTTTTTCTTTCTCTGACTCCTGAAGAATTTCCTTTCCCAGATGATATCTTGTATTTGGCCTCCTGCTCCCTACTCCTATCTTCATTATATTACATTTGGTTGGGTTAAACTCTAACAACCACTTGTTCGACCATTCCTTCAGTTTGTCTAGGTCTTCTTGAAGCCTCAAACAGTCCTCTTCTGTCTTAATCCTTCTCATAATTTTGGCATCGTCCGCAAACATTGAGAGAAATGAATCTATACCCTCCGGGAGATCATTTACATATATCAGAAACAAGATAGGACCGAGGACAGAGCCCTGTGGGACTCCACTGGTGACTTCACGCCAATCGGAGGTCTCACCCCTCACCGTAACTCTCTACTTCCTATTGCTTAGGTACTCCTTTATCCACTGGAGCACCTTATCAGCTACACCTGCCTGTCTCTCCAGCTTATGTACCAGCCTCTTATGCGGTACTGTGTCAAAGGCTTTCGGACAATCCAAGAAAATGCAGTCCACCCAGCCCTCTTTTTCTTGCTTAATCTGTATTACCTGGCCATAGAATTCTATTAAGCCAGTCAGGCAAGATTTACCTTCCCTGAACCCATGTTGTCGATTTGTCACGAAGTCCCTTCTCTCCAGATGTGCTACCAGGTTTTTTCTCACGAACTTCTCCATCACCTTGCATGGTATACAAGTCCAGGATACTGGCCTGTAGTTCAGTGCCTCTTGCCTGTCGCCCTTTTTGTATACTGGGACCACATTCGCCGTCTTCCATATTTCTGGTAGGTCTCCCGTCTCCAGTGACTTACTATACACTATGGAGAGTGGCAAGCAAAGTGCCTCTGCACACTCTTTCAGTACCCATGGTGAGATCCCATCTGGACCAACAGCCTTTCTAACATCCAGATCCAGCAGGTGTCTCTTGACCTCCTCTCTCGTAATTTCAAACTCTTCCAAGGCCGCCTGGTTTACTTCCCTTTCTCCTAGCACAGTGACCTCACCTTGTTCTGTTGTGAAGACCTCTTGGAACCTCTTGTTGAGTTCTTCACACACCTCTTTGTCATTCTCTGTATACCTGTCCTCGCCTGTTCTAAGTTTCAATACCTGTTCTTTCACTGTTTTTTTCCTTCTGATGTGACTGTGGAGTAGCTGTGGTTCGGTCTTGGCTTTGTTTGCTATATCATTTTCATAACTTTTCTCTGCTTCTCTTCTCACCCTGACATACTCATTCCTGGTTCTCTGGTATCTCTCTCTGCTTTCTGGTGTTCTGTTATTCCGGAAGTTCCTCCACGCCCTTTTGTTCAGTTTCTTTGCATTCATACATGCCCTATTATACCATGGATTCTTCTTTTGCTTCTCGGATTTTTCCTTTTGGGCCGGGATGTATCTGCTTACTGCCTCCTGACACTTTTGGGTGACATAGTCCATCATATCTCGTTCAGACTTAGCTCTGAGGTCTGTGTCCCAAGGTATTTCCCTTAGGAAGCTTCTCATCTCCTCATAATTTCCCTTTCGGTATGCCAGCCTTTTGTTTCCTAGTTCTTTTTCGGGGGGGATAATTCCTAGCTCTACCAGGTACTCAAAGTTCAATACACTGTGATCACTCATTCCCAAGGGTGCTTCCATCTTAACTTCCCTTATATCCGACTCATTTAGGGTAAATATCAGGGCAAGCATTGCTGGTTCATCCTCTCCTCTCATTCGTGTGTGTGTGTGTGTGTGTGTGTGTGTGTGTGTGTGTGTGTGTGTGTGTGTGTGTGTGTGTGTGTGTGTGTGTTTGTGTGTGTGTGTGTGTGTGTAGACCGGAGGCAGATGTCTGGGTCGTGTGTGTGTGTGTGTGTGTGTGTGTGTAGACCGCAGCCAGATGTCTGGGTCGTGTGTGTGTGTAGACCGCAGCCAGATGGCTGGGTCGTGTGTGTGTGTGTGTGTGTGTTTGTGTGTGTGTGTGTGTGTGTGTGTGTGTAGACCGGAGGCAGATGTCTGGGTCGTGTGTGTGTGTGTGTGTGTAGACCGCAGCCAGATGTCTGGGTCGTGTGTGTGTGTGTGTGTGTGTGTGTGTGTGTGTGTGTGTGTGTGTGTGTAGACCGGAGCCAGATGTCTGGGTCGTGTGTGTGTGTGTGTGTGTGTGTGTGTGTGTGTGTGTGTGTGTGTGTGTGTGTGTGTGTGTGTGTACTCACCTAATTGTGCTTGCGGGGGTTGAGCTTTGGCTCTTTGGTCCCGCCTCTCAACCGTCAATCAACTGGTGTACAGATTCCTGAGCCTACTGGGCTCTATCATATCTACATTTGAAACTGTGTATGGAGTCGGCCTCCACCACATCACTTCCTAGTGCATTCCATTTACTAACTACTCTGACACTGAAAAAGTTCTTTCTAATGTCTCTGTGGCTCATTTGGGTACTCAGCTTCCACCTGTGCCCCCTTGTTCGCGTCCCTCCAGTGTTGAATAGTTCATCCTTATTTACCCGGTCGATTCCCCTGAGGATTTTGTAGGTTGTGATCATGTCCCCCCTTACTCTTCTGTCTTCCAGTGTCGTAAGGTGCATTTCCCGCAGCCTTTCCTCATAACTCATGCCTCTTAGTTCTGGGACTAGTCTAGTAGCATACCTTTGGACTTTTTCCAGCTTCGTCTTGTGCTTGACAAGGTACGGGCTCCATGCTGGGGCCGCATACTCCAGGATTGGTCTTACATTTGTGGTGTACAAGATTCTGAATGATTCCTTACACAGGTTCCTGACCGCCGTTCTGATGTTAGCCAGCCTCGCATATGCCGCAGACGTTATTCTCTTTATGTGGGCTTCAGGAGACAGGTTTGGTCTGATATCAACTCCTAGATCTTTCTCTCTGTCTGTTTCATTAAGTACTTCATCTCCTATTTTGTATCCTGTGTCTGGCCTCCTGTTTCCACTGCCTAATGTATGTGTGTGTGTGTGTGTGTGTGTGTGTGTGTGTGTGTGTGTGTGTGTGTGTGTGTGTGTGTGTGTGTGTGTGTGTGCAGACCGGAGCCAGATGTCTGGGTCGTGTGTGTGTGTGTAGACCGGAGCCAGATGTCTGGGTCGTGTGTGTGTAGACCGGAGCCAGATGTCTGGGTCGTGTGTGTGTAGACCGGAGCCAGATGTCTGGGTTGTGTGTGTGTAGACCGGAGCCAGATGTCTGGGTCGTGTGTGTAGACCAACACAAACACCTGACTCAGGATCGTTTTAACCCCTTTATGTGGCTCAGGACGGAGCACAGCAAATTGTATAGTTAATTACTTGGCTAATGACATGGCTAGGTACTCTGTATTTGTTGACATCAAAGGAGCCTTCAAAGGAGCAAAGCACAGGGGATTGTGATCCTGGACGAGCTTGCATGCATGGGTGTCAAGGGGAGACTCATGAAATGGGTTGAAGACTACCTCACAGGAAGGAAAGCCAAGGTCTGCTTCAATGGAGCAGTCTCCAGAACAATGAATATGGAACTCGGGACCCCCCAAGGCGGAGTCTTAAGCCCTACACTATTCAATGTACTTATGGACGCCATTGCAAATGTTGATTTTCCGGAAGGAACACAACAAGTGGGATATGCAGATGATGTCCTAATACAAGCTCCCACCTTGGGAAAAATTGAACAGTCCATGAACACCTCGGAAGGAAATGTATTGAGCTCGGTTTCACTCTGCAAACAAGACGAAGGCATACTTCCATCACAAGCGGAGAGCAAATGAAGAACTGGAAATTAATGGTGTAACACTTGAATGGGTTGAACACTATCGGTACCTTGGCGTCACTGTCGGCTCTAACAAGGGGAAGAAAGAGGAGCTCAACCAACTCATAGGAGCATACAAAAGTCGACTCAGGGCACTGAAAGCTATGACCTGAAATGGACATGGAGCCTCTATTGCCGTGCTTTAAAATGATGTACACAGCCTATGTGCGCTCCGTCATAGACTATGCCGCACTAGTTCTGTGCACCTACTCCCAAAGCGATATGAAAAGGCTTGAAAGCATTCTAAATGAAGCCATGACAATCATTCTTGGAGTTCATAGAACTGCCAAAACGTTTAATCTACGAGAGGAGTTATCCTTTCCCATTGTTAAAAGCAGAATTAAGGAGCTGAATGCTAAGCTTGCAATTAGGATAGCCAGAGATCCCCATTACAATGATATTGCTAAGAAAAAATTGAGCTCTGTGCTACTTTCAGGGGGAAACAGGAGAAGCAAAAAATGGCATCACAGATCAGTCTGCTACCTCGAAGAATTTCACCTGCTTGAGAAAGCCCGTGAGTTCCTGCCTGTAGAGAGGTTACCTCCCTGGGAGGATGACTCATGCAAGATTATCCTCAATGAAATGGCAATGAAAAAATCCAACATGTTACCACAAGAAATGAGGCACAAGTATCTCGAGGAAATTTATAAAGAAGCTGGAGATGAACTAGATCAAATCTACACTGACGGGTCATCTAATCCTGTCAATGGCAGGGCTGGTGCAGCATACACGGTAATTAAGGATAATGCTTTCCAACGCAGAAATGAAGAAAAAGCGCGTATTGAGAGCTATGCCTCTTCAACACAAGCAGAGCTAACTGCCATTGTTATGGCGTTAAGGTTCCTTGAACGGAACACTAATGGTGCAGTGATTTGCACCGATTCAAAAGAAGCACTGCAAAGCCTAAGTAAAAATCGGGCAGAAAATCTTGCCATAGTCGCTGAAATTACGAGAGCCGTGAGAGTACTTACCAATCAGGGAAGAGTCGTCAAGCTTCTGTGGCTCCCCTCCCATGTTGGAATATGTGGGAATGAACGAGCAGATGTGCTGGCTGCTGAAGGCGCTGAAGGAGACCATATTGAATACTTCATACCCTCTAAGACTACTACAAATTAGAGGTATTATCAGGCAACATCACCGTGACAAGGTAACTGAGGAAAGGAGGATAGAAGCACAAACCAGTGAATCTGTACGATGGTACAACATGGTTGCAGCTGGCAATCCCAATCATTACGGCCGAAGAGGAGGAGGACGAGGGAGAGAATCAGTAATAGCGAGAATCCGTCTGGGATACAAATATCCATGGAGATATGGAAAGGAAACAACAGTTGATCAGCGAAGTTGCAGAATCTGTGGTGAGAGTGATGGACACCGCCTTGACCACTATCTACGTGAATGTGAACACCTGAGAGACATCAGAAGTATGTGTAGAATAATGCACCCCACATTGTTTGAGTTAGGAAAACACTATTTGTCAAATATTGATACTGTTCTTAAAAGATTCCCCCATTTTGCACCCACAAGATAACGTAAGCTTTTAAGGGTTGATAGATGTTAATCTTCTTGTTTGAGGAGCTGTTCACTTGAGACAATTAAGCAAGTCCCAGCTGTGTCTGGGTACAAGTGACAGGATGAACAACCCAGCGGGTTTTCTTCCTATTGGGGAGTGTTGTACATGCTGCTATGGCGGTGTGTCCACTCACAGGATGAGTGGCGCTGCCCAATACTGTCACTATGGCGGTGTGTCCACTCACAGGATGAGTGGCGCTGCCCAATAAACTCGCCCCACGGGGCAAAATTTAAAAATTTAAATCAATTTCAATTTAGTGTTGATGTCTCTAAAAATTTTTTTTTTTTTTTTAAGTTTAGGTTTGAGAGCAAATGTTTGAGTCAATATATATTATTATCCATTATTATCAATTATATATATATATATATATATATATATATATATATATATATATATATATATATATATATATATATATATATATATATATATTTATTATCTATGATTATTATCAAATAATTATTTCATAAGCACGATGGAAAATTTTACTAATAATATGTAAATTTATTCCATTTTGTCGTTACTTAATTATGAATATTCAACACGTGTAGCACAGCTGTGAAGGTCACCATGACACGTGTAGCACAGCTGTGAAGGTCACCATGACACGTGTAGCACAGCTGTGAAGGTCACCATGACACGTGTAGCACAGCTGTGAAGGTCACCATGACACGTGTAGCACAGCTGTGAAGGTCACCATGACACGTGTAGCACAGCTGTGAAGGTCACCATGACACGTGTAGCACAGCTGTGAAGGTCACCATGACACGTGTAGCACAGCTGTGAAGGTCACCATGACACGTGTAGCACAGCTGTGAAGGCCACCATGACACGTGTAGCACAGCTGTGAAGGTCACCATGACACGTGTAGCACAGCTGTGAAGGCCACCATGACACGTGTAGCACAGCTGTGAAGGCCACCATGACACGTGTAGCACAGCTGTGAAGGTCACCATGACACGTGTAGCACAGCTGTGAAGGCCACCATGACACGTGTAGCACAGCTGTGAAGGTCACCATGACACGTGTAGCACAGCTGTGAAGGTCACCATGACACGTGTAGTGTAGCACAGCTGTGAAGGGCACCATGACACGTGTAGCACAGCTGTGAAGGCCACCATGACACGTGTAGCCTCAGCTGTGAAGGCCACCATGACACGTGTAGCACAGCTGTGAAGGCCACCATGACACGTGTAGCACAGCTGTGAAGGTCACCATGACACGTGTAGCACAGCTGTGAAGGTCACCATGACACGTGTAGCACAGCTGTGAAGGTCACTTTGACACGTGTAGCACAGCTGTGAAGGTCACCATGACACGTGTAGCACAGCTGTGAAGGTCACCATGACACGTGTAGCACAGCTGTGAAGGTCACCATGACACGTGTAGCACAGCTGTGAAGGTCACCATGACACGTGTAGCACAGCTGTGAAGGCCACCATGACACGTGTAGCACAGCTGTGAAGGCCACCATGACACGTGTAGCACAGCTGTGAAGGCCACCATGACACGTGTAGCACAGCTGTGAAGGCCACCATGACACGTGTAGCACAGCTGTGAAGGTCACCATGACACGTGTAGCACAGCTGTGAAGGCCACCATGACACGTGTAGCACAGCTGTGAAGGTCACCATGACACGTGTAGCACAGCTGTGAAGGTCACCATGACACGTGTAGCACAGCTGTGAAGGTCACCATGACACGTGTAGCACAACTGTGAAGGCCACCATGACACGTGTAGCACAGCTGTGAAGGTCACCATGACACGTGTAGCACAGCTGTGAAGGCCACCATGACACTTGTAGCACAGCTGTGAAGGTCACCATGACACGTGTAGCACAGCTGTGAAGGCCACCATGACACTTGTAGCACAGCTGTGAAGGTCACCATGACACGTGTAGCACAGCTGTGAAGGTCACCATGACACGTGTAGCACAGCTGTGAAGGTCACCATGACACGTGTAGCACAGCTGTGAAGGTCACCATGACACGTGTAGCACAGCTGTGAAGGTCACCATGACACGTGTAGTGTAGCACAGCTGTGAAGGGCACCATGACACGTGTAGCACAGCTGTGAAGGCCACCATGACACGTGTAGCACAGCTGTGAAGGCCACCATGACACGTGTAGCACAGCTGTGAAGGCCACCATGACACGTGTAGCACAGCTGTGAAGGTCACCATGACACGTGTAGCACAGCTGTGAAGGTCACCATGACACGTGTAGCACAGCTGTGAAGGTCACTTTGACACGTGTAGCACAGCTGTGAAGGTCACCATGACACGTGTAGCACAGCTGTGAAGGTCACCATGACACGTGTAGCACAGCTGTGAAGGTCACCATGACACGTGTAGCACAGCTGTGAAGGTCACCATGACACGTGTAGCACAGCTGTGAAGGCCACCATGACACGTGTAGCACAGCTGTGAAGGCCACCATGACACGTGTAGCACAGCTGTGAAGGCCACCATGACACGTGTAGCACAGCTGTGAAGGCCACCATGACACGTGTAGCACAGCTGTGAAGGTCACCATGACACGTGTAGCACAGCTGTGAAGGCCACCATGACACGTGTAGCACAGCTGTGAAGGTCACCATGACACGTGTAGCACAGCTGTGAAGGTCACCATGACACGTGTAGCACAGCTGTGAAGGTCACCATG
Source organism: Procambarus clarkii (assembly GCF_040958095.1). Lineage (NCBI taxonomy): Eukaryota > Metazoa > Arthropoda > Malacostraca > Decapoda > Cambaridae > Procambarus > Procambarus clarkii. The sequence goes on from NC_091152.1 coordinate 35,094,932, forward strand.
ACACGTGTAGCACAACTGTGAAGGCCACCATGACTCGTGTAGCACAGCTGTGAAGGTCACCATGACACGTGTAGCACAGCTGTGAAGGCCACCATGACACTTGTAGCACAGCTGTGAAGGTCACCATGACACGTGTAGCACAGCTGTGAAGGTCACCATGACACGTGTAGCACAGCTGTGAAGGTCACCATGACACGTGTAGCACAGCTGTGAAGGTCACCATGACACGTGTAGCACAGCTGTGAAGGTCACCATGACACGTGTAGCACAGCTGTGAAGGTCACCATGACACGTGTAGCACAGCTGTGAAGGTCACCATGACACGTGTAGCACAGCTGTGAAGGTCGCCATGACACGTGTAGCACAGCTGTGAAGGTCACCATGACACGTGTAGCACAGCTGTGAAGGTCGCCATGACACGTGTAGCACAGCTGTGAAGGTCGCCATGACACGTGTAGCACAGCTGTGAAGGTCGCCATGACACGTGTAGCACAGCTGTGAAGGTCGCCATGACACGTGTAGCACAGCTGTGAAGGTCGCCATGACACGTGTAGCACAGCTGTGAAGGTCGCCATGACACGTGTAGCACCGCTGTGAAGGTCACCATGACACGTGTAGCACAGCTGTGAAGGTCGCCATGACACGTGTAGCACAGCTGTGAAGGTCACCATGACACGTGTAGCACAGCTGTGAAGGCCACCATGACACGTGTAGCACAGCTGTGAAGGCCACCATGACACGTGTAGCACAGCTGTGAAGGCCACCATGACACGTGTAGCACAGCTGTGAAGGCCACCATGAAACGCGTAGCACAGCTGTGATGGCCACCATGACACGCGTAGCACAGCTGTGAAGGCCACCATGACACGTGTAGCACAGCTGTGAAGGCCACAATGACACGTGTAGCACAGCTGTGAAGGCCACCATGACACGTGTAGCACAGCTGTGAAGGTCACCATGACACGTGTAGCACAGCTGTGAAGGCCACCATGACACGTGTAGCACAGCTGTGAAGGGCACCATGACACGTGTAGCACAGCTGTGAAGGCCACCATGACACGTGTAGCACAGCTGTGAAGGTCATCATGACACGTGTAGCACAGCTGTGAAGGGCACCATGACACGTGTAGTACAGCTGTGAAGGTCACCATGACACGTGTAGCACAGCTGTGAAGGTCACCATGACACGTGTAGCACAGCTGTGAAGGTCACCATGACACGTGTAGCACAGCTGTGAAGGTCACCATGACACGTGTAGCACAGCTGTGATGGTCACCATGACACGTGTAGCACAGCTGTGAAGGTCACCATGACACGTGTAGCACAACTGTGAAGGTCACCATGACACGTGTAGCACAGCTGTGAAGGTCACCATGACACGTGTAGCACAGCTGTGAAGGTCACCATGACACGTGTAGCACAGCTGTGAAGGGCACCATGACACGTGTAGCACAGCTGTGAAGGCCACCATGACACGTGTAGCACAGCTGTGAAGGTCACCATGACACGTGTAGCACAGCGGTGAAGGTCACCATGACACGTGTAGCACAGCTGTGAAGGTCACCATGACACGTGTAGCACAGCTGTGAAGGTCACCATGACACGTGTAGTGTAGCATAGCTGTGAAGGTCACCATGACACGTGTAGCACAGCTGTGAAGGTCACCATGACACGTGTAGCACAGCTGTGAAGGTCACCATGACACGTGTAGCACAGCTGTGAAGGTCACCATGACACGTGTAGCACAGCTGTGAAGGTCACCATGACACGTGTAGCACAGCTGTGAAGGTCACCATGACACGTGTAGCACAGCTGTGAAGGCCACCATGACACGTGTAGCACAGCTCTGAAGGTCACCATGACACGTGTAGCACAGCTGTGAAGGTCACCATGACACGTGTAGCACAGCTGTGAAGGTCACCATGACACGTGTAGCACAGCTGTGAAGGTCACCATGACACGTGTAGCACAGCTGTGAAGGCCACCATGACACGTGTAGCACAGCTGTGAAGGTCACCATGACACGTGTAGCACAGCTGTGAAGTGAAATATTAGGGACTCAAGTATCAGATAGCTATATATTGCTGACTCAAGTATCAGGTAGAGTCATATATTGCTGACTCAAGTATCAGGTAGAGTCATATATTGCTGACTCAAGTATCAGGTAGAGTCATATATTGCTGACTCAAGTATCAGGTAGAGTCATATATTGCTGACTAAAGTATCAGGTAGAGTCATATATTGCTGACTCAAGTATCAGGTAGAGTCATATATTGCTGACTCAAGTATCAGGTAGAGTCATATATTGCTGACTCAAGTATCAGGTAGAGTCATATATTGCTGACTAAAGTATCAGGTAGAGTCATATATTGCTGACTCAAGTATCAGGTAGAGTCATATATTGCTGACTAAAGTATCAGGTAGAGTCATATATTGCTGACTCAAGTATCAGGTAGAGTCATATATTGCTGACTAAAGTATCAGGTAGAGTCATATATTGCTGACTCAAGTATCAGGTAGAGTCATATATTGCTGACTAAAGTATCAGGTAGAGTCATATATTGCTGACTCAAGTATCAGGTAGAGTCATATATTGCTGACTCAAGTATCAGGTAGAGTCATATATTGCTGACTAAAGTATCAGGTAGAGTCATATATTGCTGACTCAAGTATCAGGTAGAGTCATATATTGCTGACTAAAGTATCAGGTAGAGTCATATATTGCTGACTCAAGTATCAGGTAGAGTCATATATTGCTGACTCAAGTATCAGGTAGAGTCATATATTGCTGACTAAAGTATCAGGTAGAGTCATATATTGCTGACTCAAGTATCAGGTAGAGTCATATATTGCTGACTAAAGTATCAGGTAGAGTCATATATTGCTGACTCAAGTATCAGGTAGAGTCATATATTGCTGACTAAAGTATCAGGTAGAGTCATATATTGCTGACTAAAGTATCAGGTAGAGTCATATATTGCTGACTCAAGTATCAGGTAGAGTCATATATTGCTGACTCAAGTATCAGGTAGAGTCATATATTGCTGACTAAAGTATCAGGTAGAGTCATATATTGCTGACTAAAGTATCAGGTAGAGTCATATATTGCTGACTCAAGTATCAGGTAGAGTCATATATTGCTGACTCAAGTATCAGGTAGAGTCATATATTGCTGACTCAACTCAAGTATCAGGTAGAGTCATATATTGCTGACTAAAGTATCAGGTAGAGTCATATATTGCTGACTCAAGTATCAGGTAGAGTCATATATTGCTGACTAAAGTATCAGGTAGAGTCATATATTGCTGACATCAAGTATCAGGTAGAGTCATATATTGCTGACTCAAGTATCAGGTAGAGTCATATATTGCTGACTTAAAGTATCAGGTAGAGTCATATATTGCTGACTCAAGTATCAGGTAGAGTCATATATTGCTGACTAAAGTATCAGGTAGAGTCATATATTGCTGACTCAAGTATCAGGTAGAGTCATATATTGCTGACTCAAGTATCAGGTAGAGTCATATATTGCTGACTCAAGTATCAGGTAGAGTCATATATTGCTGACTAAAGTATCAGGTAGAGTCATATATTGCTGACTAAAGTATCAGGTAGAGTCATATATTGCTGACTCAAGTATCAGGTAGAGTCATATATTGCTGACTAAAGTATCAGGTAGAGTCATATATTGCTGACTCAAGTATCAGGTAGAGTCATATATTGCTGACTAAAGTATCAGGTAGAGTCATATATTGCTGACTCAAGTATCAGGTAGAGTCATATATTGCTGACTAAAGTATCAGGTAGAGTCATATATTGCTGACTAAAGTATCAGGTAGAGTCATATATTGCTGACTAAAGTATCAGGTAGAGTCATATATTGCTGACTAAAGTATCAGGTAGAGTCATATATTGCTGACTAAAGTATCAGGTAGAGTCATATATTGCTGACTCAAGTATCAGGTAGAGTCATATATTGCTGACTAAAGTATCAGGTAGAGTCATATATTGCTGACTAAAGTATCAGGTAGAGTCATATATTGCTGACTAAAGTATCAGGTAGAGTCATATATTGCTGACTCAAGTATCAGGTAGAGTCATATATTGCTGACTAAAGTATCAGGTAGAGTCATATATTGCTGACTAAAGTATCAGGTAGAGTCATATATTGCTGACTAAAGTATCAGGTAGAGTCATATATTGCTGACTCAAGTATCAGGTAGAGTCATATATTGCTGACTAAAGTATCAGGTAGAGTCATATATTGCTGACTCAAGTATCAGGTAGAGTCATATATTGCTGACTAAAGTATCAGGTAGAGTCATATATTGCTGACTCAAGTATCAGGTAGAGTCATATATTGCTGACTCAAGTATCAGGTAGAGTCATATATTGCTGACTCAAGTATCAGGTAGAGTCATATATTGCTGACTCAAGTATCAGGTAGAGTCATATATTGCTGACTCAAGTATCAGGTAGAGTCATATATTGCTGACTAAAGTATCAGGTAGAGTCATATATTGCTGACTCAAGTATCAGGTAGAGTCATATATTGCTGACTAAAGTATCAGGTAGAGTCATATATTGCTGACTCAAGTATCAGGTAGAGTCATATATTGCTGACTAAAGTATCAGGTAGAGTCATATATTGCTGACTCAAGTATCAGGTAGAGTCATATATTGCTGACTCAAGTATCAGGTAGAGTCATATATTGCTGACTCAAGTATCAGGTAGAGTCATATATTGCTGACTCAAGTATCAGGTAGAGTCATATATTGCTGACTCAAGTATCAGGTAGAGTCATATATTGCTGACTCAAGTATCAGGTAGAGTCATATATTGCTGACTCAAGTATCAGGTAGAGCCATATATTGCTGACTAAAGTATCAGGTAGAGTCATATATTGCTGACTCAAGTATCAGGTAGAGTCATATATTGCTGACTAAAGTATCAGGTAGAGTCATATATTGCTGACTCAAGTATCAGGTAGAGCCATATATTGCTGACTAAAGTATCAGGTAGAGTCATATATTGCTGACTCAAGTATCAGGTAGAGTCATATATTGCTGACTAAAGTATCAGGTAGAGTCATATATTGCTGACTCAAGTATCAGGTAGAGCCATATATTGCTGACTAAAGTATCAGGTAGAGTCATATATTGCTGACTCAAGTATCAGGTAGAGTCATATATTGCTGACTCAAGTATCAGGTAGAGTCATATATTGCTGACTAAAGTATCAGGTAGAGTCATATATTGCTGACTCAAGTATCAGGTAGAGTCATATATTGCTGACTCAAGTATCAGGTAGGCATATTTAATCAACGTACATTATATATCTATATAAATAAAAATGAATATGTTCGTTTGTTCCAAATCGCTATTCTCCGAAAGTTCTTCACTAATTGCTTTGAAATTTTCACACAACGTTCCATTCGCGTCCGAACAGGTTTTTATATACATACTATATAGATATCACCACTGTGACGGGAAAAAAAAACATTTTTTTTTAACTGTGCTTTTCATGTGTTTTTCATGTGAGGGAAATATTCGAAATCTCTTTACCGCTTGCTTTGAAATTTTGACACAACGTTGCATTCGAATAGGCGCGTGTTTTTATATACCTACTATATACATGTCTCACCTGTGACAGGTAAAATTATGCTTTTTTGAAAAACAGTGCCATCTGTTGTCCGTAATGGCAACACACGCTATACTAAATATGTTATGATTACATTTGAATGTTTCTGATTGTATTGATAAATAGAATTTTCATAGATTTCGATTTATTTTCATTTTGATTTAATGATTTTGTGTGACATTGTGTTTGAATTGAGCTGTGTTGTTTACCATACCATTGTTCCCAATTTTCTGATGGGAACATCAGATTATTTGGGAATACATCGGACGAAGGAGTGGGGGATGGTGGGGAGGACAGGGGACGGGGGAAGGGGTAATGGTGGGGGGGGGGGGGACCGGAAGATAGGGATGGTTGCTGTTGCCGGGTAAAGCTAGTTATATTATATAATTTGCTGATCAGTTACCTTCGTCAGGTTAGGTCATTATTCCCCAGAACCTAATTTACATGATATATAATTAACTTGAGTGTTGTAATTAAACTAAGAACAGAAACATTTATATTTTGACTTCAAAATGCAGTATTACAAAAAAATGGTACTATATATATTGCAACAATATTGCACAAAAAATTGCAAACAATTGCACAAAAATTGCACAAAGTGTCTCGGAATACACTACATTTGTGAGTTTTATATCATGACCAGTTTAGGCAACAGTTGCAACGTGTCGCAACTTGCAAGACAAATCCCGTAACTTTATCAATGATAATATATCATCTGAGGGCGGCGTTGGAGTGCACGCAAAATAACACAGCTGAAGCCAACATAAAATACGTGTCTTCCTGCATTCATTATGGACAAGCTTCCTGCCTGCTCCATCAGGAATATGTCTGCTGAGAGTATACCCGTTGTTGACATGACTGACAGCAGGTAATGGGCGGAGACAACGTGTGATATACTTGAGAGTATGCCCGTTGTTGACATGACTGACAGCAGGTAATGGGCGGAGACAACGTGTGATATACCTGAGAGTATACCCGTTGTTGACATGACTGACAGCAGGTAATGGGCGGAGACAACGTGTGATATACCTGAGACCTGCAGGTAGACAGCGAGCGTTGGGCTGCAGGAGAATGTCAATATATCCTCCTGTAGGTGATGTTTAAACTGTCAGTACAACATTGTTTACAACAACAGTAATAATATCCTGGGTAGTTTATTGTGTCAAGTCATACGCTTGTGTGAGTGTGAGTAAGGGAACATCTTAAGGGACGGGGCAGCGCCCGGGGCCACATAATCACGGCAAGTAACTTGCTTTGATTAAAGTATTTCTGGGTGACTTGTGTGACGCATCACCAGTGTTGGGGGAAGGCTGAGTGTCGCGTGTGGGGCTGGCAGATTACACAGCTGGCTCACTTAGAGCCCGCCCCTCTACACTATAAGAGCCCGCCTCTCTACACTATAAGAGCCCGCCTCTCTACACTATAAGAGCCCGCCTCTCTACACTATAAGAGCCCGCCTCTCTACACTATAAGAGTCCGCCTCTCTACACTATAAGAGCCAGCACCATGTTTGGTTAGGGCTAGACTTTGTTGACTTAAGGCTGGACTAGATGAACTAAAGTCTGAACTCTGTGGACTTAAGGGTGAAGTCTGTAGCCTCATAGTTAGACGCTGTTAAGGGGGAAAATACTTTTATATTTGCCCTGATGTGAAACAGGCTAATTAAGCTTGCATATGATATTTTGATCCAATATATATACTTTATTATAATTAATATTGATGGGGAGGGTAATTACGATAAGTGTACATAAGTTGTGTGATAAACACAGCCCAACCCTTGACCCCATCACCAGACACTTGACCCCAGCACCAGACACTTGACCCCAGCACCAGACACTTGACCCCAGCACCAGACACTTGACCCCAGCACCAGACACTTGACCCCGAGCACCAGACACTTGACCCCGAGCACCAGACACTTGACCCCGAGCACCAGACACTTGACCCCGAGCACCAGACCCTTGACCCCGAGCACCAGACACTTGACCCCAGCACCAGACACTTGACCCCATCACCAGACACTTGACCCCAGCACCAGACACTTGACCCCAGCACCAGACACTTGACCCCAGCACCAGACACTTGACCCCGAGCACCAGACACTTGACCCCGAGCACCAGACACTTGACCCCGAGCACCAGACACTTGACCCCAGCACCAGACACTTGACCCCAGCACCAGACACTTGACCCCGAGCACCAGACACTTGACCCCAGCACCAGACACTTGACCCCGAGCACCAGACCCTTGACCCCGAGCACCAGACACTTGACCCCAGCACCAGACACTTGACCCCAGCACCAGACACTCGACCCCAGCACCAGACACTTGACCCCGAGCACCAGACCCTTGACCCCGAGCACCAGACACTTGACCCCAGCACCAGACACTTGACCCCAGCACCAGACACTTGACCCCAGCACCAGACACTTGACCCCAGCACCAGACACTTGACCCCAGCACCAGACACTTGACCCCGAGCACCAGACACTTGACCCCAGCACCAGACACTTGACCCCGAGCACCAGACACTTGACCCCAGCACCAGACACTTGACCCCAGCACCAGACACTCGACCCGAGCACCAGATACTTGACCCCGAGCACCAGACACTTGACCCCAGCACCAGACACTTGACCCCAGCACCAGACACTTGACCCCAGCACCAGACCCTTGACCCCAGCACCAGACACTTGACCCCAGCACCAACTAACTTAAGATTTCATCTTTAGCTTAAAGCTTAAGCTGAAAGCTTAAGCTTTCCTCAGTCAGCTCAAGCTCTCCTCAGTCAGCTTAAGCTTTCCTCAGTCAGCTCAAGCTCTCCTCAGTCAGCTTAAGCTCTCCTCAGTCAGCTTAAGCTCTCCTCAGTCAGGTTAAGCTCTCTTCAGTCAGCTTAAGCTCTCCTCAGTCAGCTTAAGCTCTCCTCAGTCAGCTTAAGCTCTCCTCAGTCAGCTTAAGCTCTCCTCAGTCAGCTTAAGCTCTCCTCAGTCAGCTTAAGCTCTCCTCAGTCAGCTTAAGCTCTCCTCAGTCAGCTTAAGCTCTCCTCAGTCAGCTTAAGCTCTCCTCAGTCAGCTTAAGCTCTCCTCAGTCAGCTTAAGCTCTCCTCAGTCAGCTTAAGCTCTCCTCAGTCAGCTAAAGCTCTCCTCAGTCAGCTTAACCTCTCCTCAGTCAGCTTAAGCTCTCCTCAGTCAGCTTAAGCTCTCCTCAGTCAGCTTAAGCTCTCCTCAGTCAGCTTAAGCTCTCCTCAGTCAGCTTAAGCTCTCCTCAGTCAGCTTAACCTCTCCTCAGTCATCTTAAGCTCTCCTCAGTCAGCTTAACCTCTCCTCAGTCAGCTTAAGCTCTCCTCAGTCAGCTTAACCTCTCCTCAGTCAGCTTAAGCTCTCCTCAGTCAGCTTAACCTCTCCTCAGTCAGCTTAACCTCTTCTCAGTCAGCTTAAGCTCTCCTCAGTCAGCTTAAACTCTCCTCAGTCAGCTTAAGCTCTCCTCAGTCACCTTAAGCTCTCCTCAGTCAGCTTAACCTCTTCTCAGTCACCTTAAGCTCTCCTCAGTCAGCTTAACCTCTTCTCAGTCACCTTAAGCTCTCCTCAGTCAGCTTAAGCTTTCAACTGCGTCTGTGTGTAGTAAAATTTTGTCTTTGGGTTAAAATTTTCGGGTTTTCAAATGGTAAAGTGGATAATTGTGGCTATTAACAGTGACAATTACCAAGACTATACATCACTGTGGACTACAATATGTCTTCAGTGATGTTGGCTCGTGTTATATTCCTGGTTTGTCACGTGTTTAACATCAACAATAGTCGGCTAACATGTTAATGTCTCATACCTGGAAATAGGGGTCACGGTAGTGCAGGCGGGATCGTTCTCGACGCACAATCTAGAATTCCGGGTTCGAATCCCAGGCGGGACAGAAATGGTTGGGCACATTTCCTTTCACCTAATGTGTCTATTCTCCTAGCAGCAAGTAGGTACTCAGAAGCTAGCCAGCTTGTTGTGGGGTTGCATCCTGGGGGGGGGGGTCAGACCTTCGGGAGGGAAGGGGGGGAGAGATAAGCCTAACGTGTATGAATACACTCTGGCTGCCTGTCCCCCGATACAATGAATTATTATCATTATTATGAATTATTATATCATTCTTCCTCCTCCTCACTGTAGTCTCCACAGTTCTCAGGGAAAAATAAAGATGTCTTAGAAAAAGTAATTTAGTGACACAGTTTGCTGCCAGAGTGGCAAGACTCTTCATCATGTCTTCCAGCCATGGCCTCGTGTTCTGACCTTGGTGGGGAAGTTATTCACTACTGATGTGAAGGCTTCTCCCCCGTACATTGCTCTCTGCCTCCCTCATTACTCCTTCACACTGGTCATCCATCATCACGCTTCAAACACCACTACTGATCTGAAGGCTTCTCCCCCCCGTACATTGCTCTCTGCCTCGCTCATTACTCCTTCACACTGGTCATCCATCATCACGCTTCAAACACCACTACTGATCTGAAGGCTTCTCCCCCCCGTACATTGCTCTCTGCCTCGCTCATTACTCCTTCACACTGGTCATCCATCATCACGCTTCAAACACCACTACTGATCTGAAGGCTTCTCCCCCGTACATTGCTCTCTGCCTCCCTCATTACTCCTTCACACTGGTCATCCATCATCACGCTTCAAACACCATCACAAATACCTGCACGGTAATTTAGCGTCACTTTTATATAGAAGTTTCTGTGTTATGAAACCAAATGTTGGACTTTCCTTATGAATGGTCTTCACCTCTACATATTTTATACACTTTAAAATATGAGCTTACCTTGTGGTTATGTCACGCTAAAATAACTGTCACATGCCCCTTATCCCTTTCCCTCTTTCCCCTCCCCCCCCCCCCCCGATCCCTTCTCACCATCGGAACGCCTAAAGGTACAGATTTCATCTTGAATTTACTCCAACGTCTTAAATATTCAACAAAGCTTTCACAGCACGAATGAGGAGCAAAACGTGAATCTTGATGTTCAAGCTGATTCCCCCAAAAGCAATTTCTTTTATACATATGAATAAAAAATGGAAGATAAGGTATGGAACATGAGCTTATGGTAGGAAACTGTTTCCTGATTGGAGTTGAGCACACTGGAGATATGTGGAATCACTGTGAGAAACCTTGACAGCAAATATAACGCAGGTCTGAGTTATCTTCACTTTCCTGTCAGTAATGACCTATTTTTTCAGGAATTAAGGACAAGTGAAAAGTTGCTGTATGAGCTCTGTCTTGCAAGCGGGACTCTTGCATTGTTGTATATACTTACTGCATTATAAGTTAACTGTATTGACCTTCTTGAGGTTATCTTGAGATGATTTCGGGGCTTTAGTGTCCCCGCGGCCCGGTCCTCGACCAGGCCTCCACCCCCTGGAAGCAGCCCGTGACAGCTGACTAACTCCCAGGTACCTATTTACTGCTAGGTAACAGGGGCATTCAGGGTGAAAGAAACTTTGCCCATTTGTTTCTGCCTCGTGCGGGAATCGAACCCGCGCCACAGAATTACGAGTCCTGCGCGCTATCCACCAGGCTACGAGGCCCTTCACCTTCGAAATATTTATAAAATCGTGCCTTAAAGTTGTGGATGGAGATCACTTTAAACACTTCTTTGGTGATAGCAGTCTATTGACCATCCGTACATATGTTGACTATCCGTAGCTGAGTGGACAGCGCGCGGGACTCGTAATCCTGTGGCCCGGGTTCGATTGCCGGTGCCGACAGAGACAAATGGGCAGAGTTTCTTTCACCCTGATGCTCCTGTTACCTAGCAGTAAATAGGTACCTGAGTGTTAGACAGCTGTTACGGGCTGCTTCCTTCAGTGTGAGCGTGAGAAAAAAAAAATTTAGTAGTTAGTAACAGTTGATTGACAGTTGATAGGCGGTCCGAAAGAGCAGAGCTCAACCCCCGCAAGCACAACTAGATGAATACAACTAGGTGAGTACACACACACACACACACACACACACACAGGGAGGGAGTACTTAAGCAACAGGAAACAGCGAGTAACGGTGAGGGGGTGAGACATCAGAGTGGCGAGATGTCACCAGCGGGGTCCCACAGGGCTCAGTACTTGGACCCATCCTGTTTCTAATATATGTGAACGATCTTCCAGAGGGTATAGACTCATTCCTCTCAATGTTAGCTGATGATGCAAAAATTATGAGAAGAATCAAGACGGATGAAGATAGACAGAGACTACAGGATGACCTGGATAAACTGGAGGAATGGTCTAGAAAATGGCTGCTAAAGTTCAACTCAGGAAAGTGTAAGGCGATGAAATTAGGCGAAGGGAGCAGGAGGCTGAACCCAAGGTATCATCTGGGAGGGGAAAGCCTGCAAGAGTCAAATAGAGAGAAGGATCTGGGGGTTGATATCACACCGAACCTGTCCCCAGAGGCCCACATCAAAAGAATATCATCAGCGGCATATGCTAGACTGGCCAACATAAGAACTGCCTTCAGAAACTTGTGTAAGGAATCTTTCAGAACCCTGTATACCACTTATGTAAGACCAATCCTGGAGTATGCAGTTCCAGCCTGGAGTCCATACCTAGTTAAACACAAGACAAAGTTAGAGAAGATTCAGCGGTATGCCACCAGGCTCGTCCCAGAACTGAGAGGATTGAGCTACGAGGAAAGGCTAAAGGAGCTGAACCTCACATCCCTGGAAAACAGAAGAGTAAGGGGAGACATGATAACCACCTACAAAATTCTCAGGGGAATTGACAGGGTGGACAAAGACAAACTCTTCAGCACGGGTGGGACACGAACAAGGGGACACAGGTGGAAACTTAGTACCCAGATGAGCCAGAGACGTTAGAAAGATTTTTTTCAGTGTCAGAGTAGTTAATAAATGGAATGCACTAGGCAGTGATGTGGTGGAGGCTGACTCCATACACAGTTTCAAATGTAGATATGATAGAGCCCAGTAGGCTCAGAATCTGTACACCAGTTGAGAGACGGGACCAAAGAGCCAAAGCTCAACCCCCGCAAGCACAATTAGGTGAGTACAATTAGGTGAGTACACACACACACACACACACACACACACGCACGCACGCACGCACGCACACACAGAAATTACCACACACTATCAGAAGTTTGGAAGGCAGCCAATGTAGTTCCAATATACAAGAAAGGGGATAGACAGGAGGCACTGAATTACAGGCCAGTGTCCCTAACCTGCATACCATGCAAGCTGATGGAGAAGATTGTGCGAAGAAAGCTAGTGGAGCACCTGGAGCGAAAGAAATTTGTAACACAGCATCAACATGGGTTCTGAGATGGCAAGGCCATCCTCACAGGGCTAATTGAATTCTACGACCAGACAACAAAAATCAGGCAAGAAAGGGAGGGGTGGGCAGACTGCATATTTTTGGACTGTCAAAAAGCCTTTGATTCAGTACCACACAAAAGGCTAGCGAGAAAGCTGGAGATGCAGGCTGGAGTGAAAGGGAAGGTACTCCGTTGGATACGGGAGTTATCTTGAGATGGTTATCTTGAGATGATTTCGGGGCTTTAGTGTCCCCGCGGCCCGGTCCTCGACCAGGCCTCCGCCTCCAGGAAGCAGCCCGTAACAGCTGACTTACACCCAGGTACCTATTTTACTGCTAGGTAACAGGGGCATAGGGTAAAAGAAACTCTACCCATTGTTTCTCGCCGGCGCCCGGGATCGAACAGGGGACCACAGGATGACAAGTCCAGTGTGCTGCCCGCTCGGCCGACTGGCTCCCTGAGTACTTAAGTAACAGAAGACAACGAGTCACTGTGAGGGGTGAGGTCTCGGATTGGCGTGACGTCACCAGTGGAGTACCGCAGGGGTCAGTCCTTGGACCTGTACTGTTTCTGATATATGTAAACGATCTCCCAGAGGGTATAGAATCGTTTCTCCCAATGTTTACTGATGATGCAAAAATTATGAGGACGACTGAAACAGAGGATGATAGTAGGAGGCTACAGGACGACCTAGACTGACTGAATAAATGGTCCAGCAAATGGCTGTTAAAGTTTAACCCGAGTAAATGCAAAGTAATGAAACTAGGTGGTGGAAATAGGAGCCCAGACACAAGATACAGAATAGGAGATCAAGTACTTAATGAAATGGAAAGAGAGAAAGATCTAGGAATTGATATCACACCAAACCTGTCTTCTGAAGCCCACTTAAAAAGAATTACGTCTGCGGCATATGCGAGGCTGGCTAACATCAGAACAGTCTTCAGGAACCTGTGTAAGGATTCGTTTAGAATCTTGTACACCACATACGTAAGACCAATCCTGGAGTATGTAGCCCCAGCATGGAGCCCGCACCTTGTCAAGCACAAGACGAAGCTGGAAAACGTTCAGAGGTATGCCACTAGACTAGTCCCAGAACTAGGAGGCATGAGTTACGAGGAAAGACTGCGGGAAATGCACCTTACGACACTGGAAGACAGAAGAGTAAGGGGAGACATGATCACTACCTACAAAATCCTCAGGGGAATTGACAGGGTAGACAAGGATAAACTATTCAACACTGTCGGTACGCGAACAAGGGGACACAGGTGGAAACTGAGTACCCACATGAGCCACAGGGATGTTAGAAAGAACTTTTTCAGTGTCAGAGTAGTTAACAGGTGGAATGCATTAGTCAGCGATGTGGTGGAGGCTGACTCCATACACAGTTTTAATTGTAGATATGATAGAGCCCAGTTGGCTCAGGAATCTGTACACCTGTTGATTGACAGTTGAGAGGCGGGACCAAAGAGCCAAAGCTCAACCCCCGCAAGCACAATTAGGTGAGTACACACACACACACACAAACAGTGATATTCAGTAATTTAGCTCCTCTTCCCGAGTGAGTAAAGAGTGACACAAAGTGGTCCATTAGCCCTCCAAGCCTTCTTCCTTGAAAATCAGCATCCCTCCAAATGGATTCCGGTAACTGCCAATGTGCTCAGAATGTATAACTTTCATCACCCCTACCAAGAGAGACAACAACAACACTTTCCTGCCCCATGGGAGATCACTCCTTTCCAAATTACTGTCCCCCCTTTCCCACCCAAGAAGCTGATTAAAGAACAGTCCTTGCTTCGACAAGAAGCAAAGTACAATGCCTTAAGCCAAATTGATGCTTTAGTCAGAGAGCGCTCCCTTTCCCAGATTATTTACACTGATGGATCCTGGCATCAGTCCCATGGTGCAGCTGGAAGTGCAGTTGTTGTGACAGGGAGAGATGGTTCCTTCTCCCCTGAGTGTGGAGCGCGTCTAAGTAACTGGGCCTCAACTCTTCAAACAGAATTGGTTGCCATAATCCTTGAACTAGAGCGCGTATATGAATCCAAAGTTGACACGCTAATTGTAAGCGACTCCTTGTCATCCTTGACTGCCCTCAGCTCCCCAAGGCATAACTGTGACGTGCTTATCTCTGAAGCTAGACACAGATATAGTGAAATAATCAATGATGGAGTCAGAGTTTGTCTCCTGTGGATTCCTTCCCGTATTGGTCTCCGAATGCATGATAGAACTGATGAGCTAGCCAAGACTTTTGCTCGTAAAGAGGGAATTGATTACCAACTTGGACTGCCTTTGAGCAGCCTGAGGGCAGCAATATCCCAGGAACATCAACTAAATTTCAGAGACTTGAGGCAAATTGAAATTCACACCAGTTACTCCATCTATCATCATTCTGTTATGCAGGAAGAACCGCACGTCTATGGGTCATCCAATAATGTTGGCAGACTTCTAGATGTTACCACTGCTAGGCTTAGGCTCGGCTAAAAGTACCTCTGAGTGTTTGTAACATCTGCTGATGTAGATTTGACTAAATGTAAACTCTGTCAGCAGAACTATTCGCATACTTTGCGTCATTATATAATGGAATGTGAAAAAATTGCGGAATTTAGAGATAACACCATCAATAGTGTCCAAGAAATGTGTAAGTACTTCATTCATAATGATGTGCTGCCCGAAATTTTAGCGAAGTATCCAAAATTTGCTTACTATAGGTAATGCATGCACATGACTGTAAAGCTGCCGCCCAGTTGGGTGGGTGTGGAGCAAGACTAGTAACTGTGTGACTCACTATAGATGTAAAGTGCCTTGTATAGTGACTGTTGTGAGCCTCTTGTAATGTCACTTGTGTCACCTCTTTGTGTCACTTGTGACACAAAGATTATTGATGTGTATATTTGTGAGGGTGAGGGTATGTGTATGTATATGTGTATACTAAACGAACTAGAGGGTTCAGTTCCTGAACCGATTATGTGCCATTGTAATCCTTTACACCACCGCCCACGGGATGGGTATGGGGTGCATAATAAAGAGATTGAATTGAGCTTGTGTGTGTGTGACGTTTGTGTGTCACAATGAGCAACAACAACAACAACAACATATCTTGTTGTTGTAGTGGTGGATGTAGTAACTACGAGTCAAGAGTTACAAGTTTGGCCTCTTTATAACTATGAGTGAGAAATAGCGGCCACCGGGGAGGCAATCACCATAACATCTCTCTCAGATGTCGTCACATAGCCATGAACAAGGCTGAAATATTAGCAGTCTTCGTGCGTGGCTCCAGGCACACATTTACATTCAAATGCAAGGGAAGTTCCTGCATCACCCCCCCCCCCACCAACTAACAATTTGTTTGGTCCTTGTACTCGTGCCGAGATCTGTGGGTCTTTGTCGATAACTATCACTGTCCTAACTACACTTCTCTATACCCAGTCTTACCGAGACGGTAGACCCGATACAATACTTATATCAGCCTTATAGGTGATGGTTTACATATATGTTTGGGTTCATGCTATCATATAATATGTTGATATCAGCAATATTGCACACTATAATGACAGTTGTAGTAGTGTAAAAGGAGACAGATGGGGAATTGATTTTCAGAAACGGTTGGTCACTTCCATGCCGACTCGACTCTCGGGGGGCCAGATCGACCAACAACTTATTTTAGGTGGTTAGGTTAGGGCACAGTCAGCGCGCACCTGGCTGGCTGGCGGGGTGGGGTGGTCCGTTCCCCCCTGGGGTCCCAGGGGCCCACCACCCAGGGTGTACCTGAGGAACTGGTGCCCTATCCTAACCTGTTTTTTTTCACTTTTTGTCGCTTTGCTTTAAGATGAGTCTAAGGCCTCAAGAAGGGGGTCTCTACTTATGAGAGGTACCGAGGATGAATGTTCAATAGATGAAAACCAAAAAAATACACTGGTGAAAGGCATATAAACGTTTTTGGAGTATTTTAATGGCATGAGCAAAATTCACGATTTGGGCCGGGGGTGTGACCAGAGTACTATGGTATCAATTTGGGGGCTCCTACTTATGAATAGATCAGAGGGTGAATGTTCAATAGATTCAAACCAAGAAACACAGTTGAAAGCGAATATAGAAGTTTTTGGAGTACTTTAATGAGGCTATGACTGAATAGTACAGGGAGCCCTTGGCACAGCTCCATTTTCTGTAATGGTCAGAGGTGAGCGGTGAGAACGGGGCGCGATTTTTTGACCAATCAGGAGCCGAGTAGAAAAATTCTCTTTCTGTCTCGGGGTCATGGGCCAATCAGGTGAAATTTTCCTTATTTGTCACGGGGGTGTCACGTGACATGACGTCGGCAATAGGGACCCCCCTACCTATGATTACCCCAGTGGGTCAAGCATAGAAGGGGGGGGTCAAGATTCCTTACAAAGACCAAGTTGGATATATAGGTGTAGTAAGCCTTATCTTGAATTTGCATGATACTGTAGGGTACATTGACATGAAGGGCGAGTCATTGAACAGGATCTGCATGTGAGATGGGTCATATTAGGGTTTTAAAGAAGTTAAGATAGCTTTAAAGAGTCCTGTGTGCTTGATAGTGGGTAAATGTTCAGTCAATAATTCTCGTGTTTTGAATCTGAATGAGGGGTCCTAGTTTGCGTTCTAGTCGTAAAATGAGTTCCTTAGTATATTTGCTATGGAAAATGAGCTTTCAGTACTCTATATAATTTGAAATGAGGTCAAGAAAGACATGTTTATGTGCGAGAAGAGTCAGGTTGGAAACTATTTATTCCAGTCATCCCCCCTTGGCTTTGCTCCGTTTTCTGTAGCTAAAGTAAAGATTCCATTTTCTGTGGCATTCAGTTGATTACTGGTGAAAAAGGCATGCTTGCATTTGTATGGTTCTAACCTGTTTATAGATTTTATAGATATATTTGTTGGACCTCAAATTAGATTTTAATATGAAAAATAGCATCAAATGTATGTGTATCTTTTGTAATAAACGTTACAAGCATTGACAATACCTGTCATATTTCATAGAATACGAATAGAAGGCTAAATAGTGGGGCCTCAGCCATATTGTGTTGGGTTTGACACTCCAAACATTAATTTGACACTCGTAAATATACTATAAAGGAAAATAGTTGAGTGGTTTAAGCAGTTTAATATATACTAGGAATCTGTTCATATTCCGTATTAAATTTCATTTATAACATCATAATAGTTTGCAGCTATAGTAGTGGGGGCCCCAATAACTTCATGCAACGCTTCGACTGGCACTATCTGTTGCTATGAAATGCTTTTTGATATGTGTAAAAATTTAAAAGTCGACTCCATCAGTTGCCTTCTATGTCAGTGATGGTATTTCAAGTGCAAAGGTTTTCAGAAAATGTTACACCTCCACCTTTCAAAAAGTGAAAAGATGAATTCATTTTGGCATTACTGTCATGACTTTGGAAGATTTAATGATAGCACATGCTTAAACAAACTCGCTCGCAAAAACAAACTCATTTTTTTTTTTGGTTCAACTTACACAAATAAACCCAGGGCTTTCACATTCGCGCAAAATACTTAGTCCCCCCCTAAACTTAAAACAGTTGCACAATCTTACTTAAACACATTGCTAAACTCTTATACACAAACAAAAACTCAATTTTTAACTTACACAAATAAACTCGGGCTTTGCACATTCACACAAAAAAAATGCTTAGTTCCCCCTAGACTTGAACACTCACAATCTTACGGTGCTTTAATTGCCAAAGCCTTCCAAACCTGCACTGGGTCGTTAGTCATACATAGAATCAGCAAGAGCCCCCCCCCAGTCGCTCACGCGGGCAATAGACATGTTTTTCGCCCAACTGTATTTATTTAAAATAATACGTCAGATAGAAAAAGTTTCGCATTGCTATTATATTTACCTTATAAAGCCTCTTTATAAAAATGATATGCCAGTGCGTATTATGATTGTTTTATAATAAATATTGCATACATACTTACGCGATTTCATAAACAAAAAATTATTTTAATGAGCCATGTTTGGAAGGCATCATCATTAAGATAAATACAAACTTATAAACTAACTAAAAAGATATATCTCATAGAGGAAGATTAGTTCTTCAGGATATATGTTATTGTTTAAGAGTTTCATTCTGTATAAAAAAAGTTGCCAATGTTATCAAAACTTTGGCCACAAATTTTTTTTAAAGGCTTTCCAAAGGAGTAAATCTTGCTTCCTCTCTTTCTTCCACGTGTTTCCTCATTTGGACTGGATGCAGAGTAACCTTCGTGCAAGTCCTGACTCAGTTCCCCAATGGCCAAACTATTGGACATTGCAAAATTTCACTAAATAATGCGGTATTTTAGTTGCCCCCTCTAATTATAGAGATTTTTAATCTCTAAACATTTGAGTGCCAAGAACAACTCTCGTGCAGGCCCGCGTTCAGTCCCCGACGTTCAAGCTTTTTGCTATAGTAAATGTCTAAAATGAGGCCGTATCTCGCCCTGACCAACTGTTTTTGGCTCAATTGTAACCCATCCAGCCACAGTCTGCTGGATAGAAGGGAAGTGGGCCTGATAAAAATAAAAAAAAATAAAAAACATAAATTGTTAGACTAGCTCTTTACATATGCTAGTTGTTTAATTTATTAACTGCTACTAATGCGATGATGATGCAAGAGGAGCCCGTACACATCTATGGATCAACCAATAAAAGCAGCAGACTTCTAGATGTTACTACTGCTCAGCTTAGCCTTCCCTCCTCCCACTGGATTGGCGGCAGTGCGCAGGAAAAACAGATAAATTATGACACTAGCTCGCCACATATCCCAGTCTTGGTTTAAATTTAGAAACTGCACTTGCGGTCTTTCTCGTGCCCCATTGTTGATGTGTGACAATGACCATTGGATTTAAAAAAAAAAAAACTAGCTCATTAAGATTGCGAAAACTTGCTTTAGCTAAATGAATTGTGTAGATTCTGACTCTGAGGCCCATTATGGATCACTGCAGCCCTTTCAGCTATTGCCCGCAAGATGGGATTGATTGATTGATGAAGATTAAGCCACCCAAAAGGTGGCACGGGCATGAATAGCCCGTACGTGGTGGCCCTTTTTGAGCCATTACCAGTATCAATAGCTGATACTGGAGATCTGTAGAGGTGCGACTGCACCTTGCGTGACGGGAGATGTCTCCCCCCACCCCCCCCCCCCGGTGCCAATATGGGAATAGGGGGGGGGGGCTGCATTAATAAAATGAATTAAAACTAACATTCAATTATATATTCTCAAACTTATGCAAAAAAAAAACTTTACAATCACATTTGCAAACTTGCACAAATTAATTTTGGCAATTTCGTTTACCCATTATTTGTTTGTTTTTCTTGCTTGAGCCAAAAATGAATTGTTGGGTTCAATACCAGAGTCCATTTCCCACCGTGGTAACCCTTCCCACTACCCGCCCCACATGATGGGATTCATAATAAATGAACTAAACTAGCATTCAATTATATTCTCAACAAACTTATGCAACCCCCATACAATTACATTAGCAAGCTAACACAAATTCATTGAGCAAGTTTAACTATTCGCATACTTTGCGTCATTATATAATGGAATACGAAAAAGAAATTCGCAGAATTCAGAGATAACACCATCAATGGAGTCCAAGAAATGCGCATGTACTTCATTCATAATGATGCGCTGCCAGGAATCTTAGCAAAGTAACCAAAATATTTGCTTACTGTATGTATGTGAAGGATGCACATGACTCTCCGGTTAGGCGGTTGTGGAGTGAGACCTGCAACTGCAGACTTCCCATAGTCGTAAAAATGCTTTGCATAGAGACCTTTGCAAACCTCATGTTGAATCACTTAGGGTGCATATATGTGTGTGTGTGTGTGTGTATGTAGCAGTGACAATCGTGTAACGAGCTTTCAAGAGATTGTCACTTACATAGCTAAACAATATGTAGGGTTCAGTTTCCAAATCAATTATGCGGCTCTCGAACCCTTTTCCCCGCTACATGCAGGAGATCCCTTTTATTTTCAGCTAAAATATGCATTATATTCAGGGGGTTCCCCGTGTCATAGCACAACCAAAAAGCCCAATATACCCCCTAAACTTTCCCTATCCCATCTAAATTTAAAAAAATGCATTTCCAATACCCAATATATATATATATATATTATATATATATATATATATATATATATATATATATATATATATATATATATATATATATATATATATATATATATATATATATATATATATACACAGCCAACGCATATTATACAACATCCCCAAGACCATTTCATAAGAGTTAGTGCTGAACCCTCCAGGTAATTTTACCTAAATTTTGTTATGTATGGCACAACCAAAAGCCCAATTTCCCAAAGCTTAAAAAAAAAAAAAACAGCCCAAGCTAAATTTATTTAAATTTACTCCAGTTTAAAAACAAGTCCACCAAAAGTTATCTCCAATTATAAAAAAAAAACTAAAACTGAATTTAAATGTAACTAATCATATAAGAACCAAAAGCTAAATTTCACTGTCCCTCCCCCTCCCCCACCCACTCAACCCCCACCCCACCCCAGGAATAGGCCTGATTTGTTCAAGCCAAAGCCCAATTCACCCGAGTTTTCTCTATCTCATCTAAAAATAACGTTCATTTCCAATGCCCATTATCCAGCCACCACATATTCCCCATTCCCAAGACCATTTCATAGTGTTAGTGCTGTGGCCATCTACCTAATTTCATCCCAATTAATGACAATTCCCCATTAAATATTGGCAAAAATATGCCAAATCATATCACAGCCAAAGCCCATTTCACCCATGTTTCACCTATCCCATACAAATTTAATGTGCATTTTCAATATCCAATATCCAGTTGACCCATGTCACGTCCTATTCCCAAGACTATCATTTTAATCCAATTTCCACCTAATTTGATCCAATTTATTCTAATTTAATCCAATTCCCGCCAAATTTACCCGAGTTTACCATTTCATAGCACAACCAAAGCCCCAATTTGACCAAGTTTCACCTATCCCAATTAAATTTAATGTGCATCTTCAATATCAGGTCGCCCCCAATGTCACAGCCTATTCCCAAAGACCATTTCATAGTAATAGTGCAGTGTTCATCCAGCCATTTCCATGTTCCAGATGTGTTTATATATCATCAAACCTACAAAAAAGCAGACCTAACCCAATACAGCTAAGGCCAAATTTAACCAAATTTTCCCCAATTTAAGATAATTTCCACCTAATTTGCCACAATTTTATCCAATTTCCACCAAATTTTACCATAGTTCACCTTATCATAGCACAGCCAAAGCCCCAGTTTGTCCAAGTTTCACCCATTCCATATAACTTTTATGTGTATTTCCAGTATCCAATACCCAGTGGTCGATGTCATACTCCATTCCCAGATACCATTTCCTAGTGATAATGTAGGGTCCGACGAGCCATTTCCAATATACAGGTGCGTTTATATACATCAATCCTACCTAAAAACCAGACCCAACCCTAACATGGCTAAGACCAAATTTAACCAAATGTAACACAATTTAAGACAATTTCTACCTAATTTGCCCCAATTTATCCAAATTTAAGACATTTTCTACCAAATTTACCCGATTTTACGTATTATAGCAAGGTCAATGCCCAATTTTCCCCCCCAAGTTTCGCCTATTCCATACACTGCAAATTTAAGGCGCATTTTCAATATGCAGTCCAATAATCTCGACTGTTTTTTTTTTATTTGTTAGTTATGGATCTTTGTTAAATATTGTATTTTATATTCTTAGAAAAGTATTTGTTTGGATATTAACCCAACTACCCTGTACCCTAACCTGCGTGGATCTTTGCCAAATATTCCTGTCATTGTTGTTTATGGACTCAACAACCCTGAAGCTAACCTGCCTTGACCTGACGTTAATTGTTGCACCTTCTTTCTTTACTTTAGCTACAGAAAACGGAGCAAAGCCAAGGGGGGATGACTGGAATAAACAGTTTCCAACCTGACTCTTCTCGCACATAAACATGTCTTTCTTGACCTCATTTCAAATTATATAAAGTACTGAAAGCTCATTTTCCATAGCAAATATACTAAGGAACTCATTTTACGACTAGAACGCAAACTAGGACCCCTCATTCAGATTCAAAACACGAGAATTATTGACTGAACATTTACCCACTATCAAGCACACAGGACTCTTTAAAGCTATCTTAACTTCTTTAAAACCCTAATATGACCCATCTCACATGCAGATCCTGTTCAATGACTCGCCCTTCATGTCAATGTACCCTACAGTATCATGCAAATTCAAGAT
This sequence comes from Procambarus clarkii, assembly GCF_040958095.1. NCBI lineage: Eukaryota > Metazoa > Arthropoda > Malacostraca > Decapoda > Cambaridae > Procambarus > Procambarus clarkii. The sequence goes on from NC_091152.1 coordinate 35,118,165, forward strand.
AAGGCTTACTACACCTATATATCCAACTTGGTCTTTGTAAGGAATCTTGACCCCCCCCTTCTATGCTTGACCCACTGGGGTAATCATAGGTAGGGGGTCCCTATTGCCGACGTCATGTCACGTGACACCCCCGTGACAAATAAGGAAAATTTCACCTGATTGGCCCATGACCCCGAGACAGAAAGAGAATTTTTCTACTCGGCTCCTGATTGGTCAAAAAATCGCGCCCCGTTCTCACCGCTCACCTCTGACCATTACAGAAAATGGAGCTGTGCCAAGGGCTCCCTGTACTATTCAGTCATAGCCTCATTAAAGTACTCCAAAAACTTCTATATTCGCTTTCAACTGTGTTTCTTGGTTTGAATCTATTGAACATTCACCCTCTGATCTATTCATAAGTAGGAGCCCCCAAATTGATACCATAGTACTCTGGTCACACCCCCGGCCCAAATCGTGAATTTTGCTCATGCCATTAAAATACTCCAAAAACGTTTATATGCCTTTCACCAGTGTATTTTTTGGTTTTCATCTATTGAACATTCATCCTCGGTACCTCTCATAAGTAGAGACCCCCTTCTTGAGGCCTTAGACTCATCTTAAAGCAAAGCGACAAAAAGTGAAAAAAAACAGGTTAGGATAGGGCACCAGTTCCTCAGGTACACCATGGGTGGTGGGCCCCTGGGACCCCAGGGGGAAACGGACCACCCCACCCCGCCAGCCAGCCAGGTGCGCGCTGACTGTGCCCTAACCTAACCACCTAAAATAAGTTGTTGGTCGATCTGGCCTCCGAGAGTCGAGTCGACATGGAAGTGCCCAACCGTTTCTGAAAATCAATTCCCCATCTGTCTCCTTTTACACTACTAGTTGTGTGTCTAAGTTCCATTATTAACTTATTTTAACACCAGCATCACAAATCCTTAATGTATTACTAATTATTATATACATACCGTCACTAATACTCATACATTACCGTCTTATGTATGCAGACGATGAGACACAATAACGTAGCTCAAGAAATCATCCCAAGACTTAATAATTTTATATTTTTATTTATTTATTTATATATACAGGAGTTGTTACATTCTTGTACAGCCACCAGCACGCGTAGCGTTTAGGGCAAGTCCTTAATCTGAATTTTCCCCGGAATACGACCCGCCCAATCGCTTAACGACGAGATACCCATTCACTGCTGGGGGTAAAGAGGCGTAGAGTTAAGGATTGGCGCCGGGCAATCTCCCCGGCCAGGATTCGAACCCAGGCCAAAGCGCTCGCCAAGCGCCGGGCTAATGCTTTACCACTACGCCACAGGGGGTTAATAATGGTCCATGACGGACCGAAACGTCATCGCTTCTCCATCTTCTGATTTGTGGTTTGGTCGCCATATCTTATGAATTATATAATTAATTCGTATAGTTCCTCAAACTATAACTCTTCGAACCAAACCAAACTCTTCGTTAGTCCACTTTGACAGCATGTCTGTCCTCCTGGTGTCTTCTTGAGAGATCAGGCAGCATCCCATGCAAGTATCTTGTAATGGTAGATCCTGCTGCTAAGGTCTTCTTTCACTTCCTGGTCACTCCAGTACAGGGATGAGGAGGAGGGGGGAGGTGCTAATTCCTCTTGGCCCAGTGACAGATATCGTGACCCTGGCCTCTTATGCCATCTTGGCAGCCCTCTAGTCACGGGAGCCACACTGTCTCAGCCAAGGGCCTAGAGCAGCTAGAGGGAGCTGATGCATTGTCTTTATCTCTCTCAAGAACTCGACCCAATATTTCCTCCTTCAAACGAGACTTTTGTGTCCACTTCTTCCCCCAGTGTTTAGCCCTCGTGAGTCTGGACCATATAGTGACGGCCAGTGGAGGTCACTCTAGTCTCTATGATCAATGTGTTTTCACCTTTTTATATGATTTCAAACGAAATATATATTTTATTATGACAGTGTCAAACCACGGAGGAAGAATTGAAACAGGAATTTCTTTAAGTACTTTCGTAATTTTTTATTATATCTATATTTTATTATATCTATAAAGGAGAACCGTCGTCGTCGTCTCCTCACCTTCTGGTGTGTGGTTGAGTCTTCATATAAAAGAGAAAGTCGCTGTTTCTATGAGTAACCCAGATGCTCGGGGCTAGTCTCATTAGACTTTGCAGGATTGAAGTTGGCTTTATGGGAGTGCTGCGGGGGGCGTCGGGATGGGCTCCCAAGCCTCCCATGAAAGGGGGCGCATCAACCCCTATAACACACCCCCCCCCCTCCCTCTCACCAGATGGCCGGATATCAAATGTGTCACCAGACGTCATGTAAATATTAGTCAGTTCAGATGTTGGCTTACAAAATGTGTGTACAGTTTACAGATTTGCCTTCCGGGTGCGACCTTCAGGTTACAGTGATGAAAATAGTTTGCTGGAATATTTTTACAGAGAGAAACAGGGAGGGTACGTGGGACAGGGGAAGGAGAAGGATGGCGTGGGTGGAAAGAAGACAGGGAGGGGCGTGTGTGGGTAGTGGGGGGAGGGGGAGCGTACGTTGGGGAGACGGGTAGGGTGAGAGGAGATGGGGAGGAAGGAGAGGAGATTATCAGACATATCCTAATAAACAACACCAAAATAATCGACAGATACAGCGACTGGACATGGGCGAGGCATTAAAGATCCAACAAAGCCAGCCAACTATCAACAGCCAAGCAACACCAGGTTACACTGTCACCGTCCAGAACACGACCAAACACCCAACACACCGTCCAGGACATTATGGTAACGTTGGGATTGGTAAGGTGCTTCACCTTCACCTCGTCCTCGGCTATATATCCGGCTGCTCAAAAACTTGTATCAGGACGGGAGACATCTCCCGTCACGTAGGGTGCAGTAGCACCTCCACAGATCTCCAGTATCATCTACTGATACTGGTAATGGCTCAAAAGGGCCACCATTTACGGGCTATTCATGCCCATGCCACCTTTTGGGTGGCTTAATCTTCATCAATCAATCAATCAACTTGTATCCTACGGGCTCACCATAGCCCGTGCTACATGAACACTTCGTTCTGAGTAGCTAAATCTGAAACAAACAACAACAATACTTATATCCACACCGCTCCTGTGCCAGGTAAGTCCACTACGGGCTCACCATAGCCCGTGCTACTTGGAAACTTATTCCGAGTAACTGAATCTATTACTACAACAACAAACTTGTATCTTTTTCGGGCTATTCATGCCCGTGCCACCTCTAGGGTGGCTTAATCCTCACCAATCAATCACCAAGACTTTGATAATGTTGACAAGGGTCAGGGAAACGCATCTTTTAGCCTTAATAACAAAATAAAATAAACTTAAGAGAGTTCATTTCTCAACTTCCTTCTCAAGTGATATAACAAAAACAGACGATAAGTCACAATAACGGGGTTGAAATTACGAGGACCAAACCACACCAGAAAATGGAGAAACGGCGACGTTTCGGTCCTTCGTGGACCATTATGTTGTGTGGTAGAAGGTCCGTGGTGGACCATTATGTTGTGTGGTAGAAGGTCCGTGGTGGACCATTATGTTGTTTGGTAGAAGGTCCGTGGTGGACCATTATGTCGTGTGGTAGAAGGTTCGTGGTGGACCATTATGTCGTGTGGTAGAAGGTCCGTGGTGGACCATTATGTCGTGTGGTAGAAGTCCGTGGTGGACCATTATGTTGTGTGGTAGAAGGTCCGTGGTGGACCATTATGTTGTGTGGTAGAAGGTCCGTGGTGGACCATTATGTCGTGTGGTAGACGGTCCGTGGTGGACCATTATGTTGTGTGGTAGAAGGTCCGTGGTGGACCATTATGTCGTGTGGTAGACGGTCCGTGGTGGACCATTATGTTGTGTGGTAGAAGGTCCGTCATGGACCATTATGTCGTGTGGTAGAAGGTCCGTGGTGGACCAATATGTCGTGTGGTAGAAGGTCCGTGGTGGACCATTATGTCGTGTGGTAGACGGTCCGTGGTGGACCATTATGTCGTGTGGTAGACGGTCCGTGGTGGACCATTATGTCGTGTGGTAGAAGGTCCGTGGTGGACCATTATGTTGTGTGGTAGAAGGTCCGTCATGGACCATTATGTTGTGTGGTAGAAGGTCCGTGGTGGACCATTATGTTGTGTGGTAGACGGTCCGTGGTGGACCATTATTTCGTGTGGTAGAAGGTCCGTGGTGGACCATTATGTTGTGTGGTAGAGGGTCCGTCGTGGACCATTATGTTGTGTGGTAGAAGGTCCGTCGTGGACCATTATGTTGTGTGGTAGAAGGTCCGTGGTGGACCACCATGTCGTGTGGTAGAAGGTCTATGGTGGACCATTATGTTGTGTGGTAGAAGGTCCGTGGTGGACCACCATGTCGTGTGGTAGAAGGTCCGTGGTGGACCATTATGTTGTGTGGTAGAAGGTCCGTGGTGGACCATTATGTTGTGTGGTAGAAGGTCCGTGGTGGACCACCATGTTGTGTGGTAGAAGGTCCGTGATGGACCACCATGTTGTGTGGTAGAAGGTCCGTGGTGGACCACCATGTTGTGTGGTAGAAGGGAGGCGGGTGCGGGTACAGCCACATATATAAGGTAAGAAAGTAATATTTTTATTATTATTATTATTTCCTACCACAGACGTGGCCACACATTAGAGAGTAAGATGACAGGTGAGGAGCAGGTAAGAGAAAGGTAAGAATAGGATCATTGTAAGAATAGGTGGAATGTAAGAATAAGGTAAGAATAGAATGAATGTAAGAATAAAGTAAGAAGAAGAAGGATGACTGTAAGAATAAAGTAGAATGAATGTATGCATTTGAGTAAGAGGAAATGCAAGAATAAGAAAAGGGGGTAAGAATAAGCAACAGGAACAAAGCTTAGGTCAAATCACGTTTGTTAGAATGTTTAGAACATTTGAGTATATACTGTGAAAGGGAAGAGTCGACAGCAACAAAGCCAGGACTCAAGTTCATGTTGGGTATGTTGTGTGTCAGAGCCGAGTCAGCAAGACGGCGTCTGTGTAGAGTAGAGGCAGGAAAGATTATTTTAGAGGAAGACCAATCAATAGGATGATTAGAGTCCCTCACATGACAGAAGAGAGCATTGTTTGTGTCTGCAGACTTAACACTGCTTTTGTGTTCCTTAAGTCTGTCATTAAGTGTACGGCCAGTTTCACCAAAGTGTTGGAGAGGACAAGACCAACAGGAAATAGAGTAGACACCAGCAGCATTAGAAGCAGGAGGAGCAGTGTGAACCACATTACTAAGAAGAGTGTTAGTTTGTCGAAAGGTGAGCTTTATGCCAAGAGGACGAAGGATATTAATGAGAGTTTTGAGTTCGTATATGAAGGGAAGGCAGAGCACAGTGGTACTGGTGTTGGAAACAGGTTTGCGATGAAAAAACAAACAAATCATTCAACTTGATAATAAACACAATTAATAAAATGTAAAGGGCAATAAGGCGAGAGAAAGACTTCTAAATAAAAGAACTTTCAGAATCAAGAAACTGAGGGTGACTGATGCGTGGAGGGTGGAGGACGAGACAGACGAGCGCGGAGGACGAGAACACTTCTCTTAACAGAAGGAGGATGGAAGGAAAAGAAGTGAATGTACATATCTCTGTGCATGGGTTTGTGGTAGACAGAGAAAGAGAACCCGGACACAGAGCTGTGAACGTCAAGAAAAGGAAGGAGGGAATTAGATTCCCATTCAACTCTGAAATGTATGGAAGGAGTCAGATTGTTAAGAGAGGAGAGGAAAGGCTGGAGAAGACTAAGGTCATGAGGCCATAAAGCACAAATATGGTCAACATAGTGAAGCCAGAGAGAGAGGGACGAGTATCAACAGTGGCAAGAGTGATCCATCAATAAGAACATACAGAAAGAGTCTTTATAGAATCAGTGATTTCACCATTCCACTCCTCCCCCCCCCCCATTCTCCTTCTTACTCTCCAATTCCTCTTCCATATTTTCTCCATTCTCTCCTCCTCAACACATCTCTCTAACCTTCCCCCCTCTCCCACTTGTCCCCTTTGTCCCTCCCAGATTGGTCCCCCCTCCCATTGTCCCTCACACGCCCCCCTCATCCCCCCTCTTCCCTTCTCTCCAAAAAAATATTGATAAGAAGCACTGAGAAACTCTATGGTCTTTCAGAAGTAATTTTTCCTTTTCTTTTTCACTTCTTGTTTTTTAATTTCTTATCCCACTTAGCTCCTCTTCTCTTTTATAAAATCTAACTTGGAGCAATGACACACTTGACATGACACACATCACATACATGACAAGACACACAATGACTACCACACAAGGGGGCCTGGTAGCTGAGTAGACAGCGCTCGGGATTCGTAATTCTAGGGACTGGGGATTGATCCCCGGCGATGGCTGAAACAAATGGGCAGAGTTTTTTTCAACCTGATGCGTGTGTTCACCTAGTAGTAAATAGATACCTGGGAGTTAGACAGCTGTTACAGGCTGCTTCCTGGGTGTGTGTGACAAAAAAAAGTTGATTGACAGTTGAGAGGCGGGCCGAAAGAGCCAGAGCTCAACCCCTGCAAGCACAACTTGGTGAACTCAGAGAAAAATGAAAGGATAACACCTTAACGTTCCATTTCAGCTGAACTGAAATGGAACGTGAGGAACAGGGCAGGTTACCTTACGTTGATTCCGGGGGTCATTGTACCCGCGGCCCGGTCTCTGACCAGGCCTCCAGACGGAAGCCTAAACCTAACACTTTATGGTAATAACTATTGTAACTATTGCTGTTAAGGTTAAATTAGGTTAAGTCCTTCTCCATCTCGCTTTTGTTTTTAGGTTTAAATTATGTCAACTTAGCTATTATCAGTGTGTTGTCATCCCGTTTCAGTATAGTGTGCCTTGCCCGATTGCCCGTTTTCTACTTGGATGTTATTTATTTATTTATTTATTTATTTATTTATTTATTTATTTATTTATATACAAGAAGGTACATTGAGTTTATTAGGACGGTGAGAATTAAAATTTTACATTCTTGTAATGGTAGTAGCACGCATTGGGTTTCGGGCAGGTCCTTAATCTAACATATAATGTTAACAAGGTAATTTCTAGCAAAATTAAAAAATGTTTATAGGAACATTGTAAGTACAAAAATACATTGTAGACAAGTATAACAAAAAAATCATTGTACAAGAAATTTGGCCAAAAAAAAGTACATTAAAATAAATTTCAGGGTTATCCAAAGGTACATTTTAGCATAATTTGAGGATGTTCGTTTTCCTTTTCGGTTAGAAAACGGGATCATCTCTCAACATGGCTAACAATGCTTGCTTATAATTCCCTGGCTCTCAGATATAATATCATTAGTATGATTTCCAAGAGTTTCTCCTCTGAGTGCATTACCTCTTCTCCTTTTCTTGATTCCATTTAGAATGTCTATATATACATAAATGTGTTGTCTCTTCCCTCGGGCATGTTGCTCACGTGCATTTATCTACGTCTGGCGGCAGATGATGTGACACTGGCGGCGTCTTCAACTTCTTCAGTGTTATAATACTGGTTGGTTCTTAATTAGCTCTTTGGTGCTGTCCTTTCTGAATGAATAGGTTGTTCTGGTGCTGCAGGTGTTGGGAGTCTCTGGGCGACTTCCTTACCCGCTAACCCCAAAGGAACTAGTTTCTCTAAGGTTTTGAGAGTAGTGTTGCCTCGACACTTGACTTTCACTATTCTCAAGATGCCCTGGTTGTCTGGATGTACAGAGACTATCCGACCTATAGGCCACTCTGAGCATGGTCCCTCACTCTCCACCACAACAATGGCACCAGGGTTTAGGGTGATTTTGTTATAGGGGTTGTTGGCCCATAGTGATGCTCTCTCAGAGCAGTTAGGTAGTACTGAGTCCAAATAACATTTCATCGACTTACTATGAGAGGTAGGTCAGTGGTCTGTTATTGACTCGAGATTCAATTTCAGTGACAACGGCTTGTAGCTCCTGTAAGTCAATCTTTTGACAGTGGAGGGCTTTCCTTAAACCGCATATCACTGTGCCGACCATGCATTCGTAGAAGCCTCCGTGCCACGGTGCTCTGGCGGGTATAAACTTCTAGTGGCATTGCCGCTGACTCAGGGCAGTGTACCACTGGGTGATTATAGATTTCCCTTAGACATGCTTCCCTTGCCACCAAGTTGAACCCATTGTCTGCCATCAACTTGTGGCAGGATCCATGGGCAGCACACACATGCAGAAAGCTTGTATGACTGTCTCAGCACTCATGTCGGGAGTCACTTCTAGATGTACTCACCTTGTTGTGCTGTTAAGTTTCGGGAATAATTAAATTTTATTTGACTCGGGGGACTGAATGGGTTCAGTCATTAAAATCAAGGATGACAAACTGCAGTGGGTTCAGTGACATTGGTCGTTGTGACTTGTAGCTGTTTAGGCTGCTGTTCACTGGTTTGCCACTGAAGACTTATGAGCTCACCTTCAACTTTAAATTATGGTATCAAGATCAGCTTCTGTTGATATAGTCAACTGTATTTTCTTTGGTGAATACATACCTCAGTTTGTACCCTGCTGACACTAGCTAATTTCCCTAATCCCTACCTACGTTAGGAGTTTTACTGTTATTGTTGACTGGCACCTTTGTGTGTCAGTTTGTACAGGACTGATGTCCCTTACTGGAGTTGCAGCTGTTGGAAGTCTCTATGATTTCACCTACCTGCTAACTCCTGTGATGCGAGGCTTTCTAGCTTTATTGTTTTTAATTTTGCTCAGCGGACTGAATGTGATCAATTACTATAGTCACGTATGGTTCTGGGACTACAGTGAGATCAGTGGCATTGGTCACTGTGACTTGTAGTTGTTTAGGCTACTGGTCACTGACTATCCACTGAGGCCCATAGAAACCATCTCGGCTAATAATAATTGTACCAATTCAGTCTTCGATTTATATAGTCAGCTGTGTTTTCCACTGTGCTTATTTGCTTGAGATTTATATTCAGCTGACAAATTTGAATTTCTAGTAGTAATGATTGTCGGCAGGCAAAGGCTTCTTCAGGTTTAGGACTGTACCTGTGAGTAAACTGTCTCCTGCTGACTTTAACAGGTTCATCATTCCCTGTTGTTTAGTTTGTCCAGTAATGAACTGGTAATAATAGTCTGCACCTACAAGCATTTCTACAATGTTGAGGTGATCAGACGTTATTTTGTTATCAGCCAACTTGATTCCCTTTTCTTGTAGAGATCTGGCTGTTTTTCCTAGTCCATTAACATATAGGTCAAATTGGATTTGATCAACCACAATGGCTTGCACGGGTCGGGCATTATACCGCCAAGGCGTACTAGTGCTTGGACTACTGTGTAGTCTTGGGGGTCTTCTGTTTATCATGAACCCTTATATATTTAATTTTACCTGTGTTACAGGCTGTAGTTTAAGGTTATCTGCCACTTTCTGCGTGACAAATGTTTTCAAGGACCCTTGATCAAATAACCCACGTGTGGTGACCTTGATCCCTTTGTTCTTGATTAGAAGTTGGGCAGTGGGTAAAGTTGCATTAACTTTAGAGGTTGTCGTTGGGACACTATAATTTTCTCGCACCTTGCAGCACTGTACTGTGGTGGGATTCCTATCTCTCATCATGAGATTTGAATTCTTTAATTTCGTATACTTGCACAGTGCGGCATGATGCTGACCCCTTTTACACCTATTGCTCGTGTATCGTTGGGTCTCACAATCGTTGACGTTGTGTGATTTGAGACACCTAATGCATTTGTGCAATTGCTTGAGTCGTTTAACTCTGGTGTGTCTATCAGGATAATTTGTGCAGCAGTATATCAAATGTTCTTCTTGACAGAACATGTCCCCCAGCCTACAGTTCGTTTAGGAGTTACCTGTTTGGGTGAAACAGTAACTGTAGGCTTCGACACGATAAGTTGATACATATATATACAACTTCGATAAGTTGACACATATATAGGAAATATACACAAATGATTTGAATATAATCAGTGTCACTATAGGTATTCAACCCGTTCTCGAACTTTCGTACAGTCAATATTGACTTATTAAATAAGTGCATATGTGACATACTAATTTATTGTGAATATTTTAGTTTACCTTGAAAAACTTCAAAGAAAACACTGACCTTACCTAAATTTCTTAGTATGTTAAGATAAGCATCTTATTGCTTCGTAATTACAATTATTACTTAACCTATTATAGGTAAAGGTTAAGTAATAATTATAATTATGAAGCAGTAAGATGCTTATCTTAACATACTGAGAAGGTTAGGTAAGGTCGGTGTTTTCTATGAAGCTTTTCTAGGTAAACTAAAATATTCACAATAAATAAGTATGTCACATATGCACTTATTTAATAAGTCAATATTGACTGTAAGAAAGTGCGAGAACGGGTTGAGGTATTACCTAAAGCTAGCTCTTCATTATCGATGTCAGTTCGATAGCAACATTTCTTAACACAAAAAGGTGAAATAATTACAAGACGTAAAATGCATAGAAATAATACAATAAAATTAAATGTATATATGCAACACAACTTGTATTGCTAATTATCCCACCCTATTGGGTCTGCACAATGATTAAATATTTGCTAGGATGTACAATATTTAGTTTAACATTAGACATGTGTGATATCCTACCCCCTACACCAGTTAACACAATTAATTAGATTAGGCTAGGTTGATCATTATTCAGTTCAGCACTAGCCTAATATTGTCCCCCACCTCAAAATAAGGGATCGGCAAACTAAATAAGTGGTACAATATTGTGCAGTAAATTAAATGGTGCAATATGTTACTTAGGGTTTTTTATTATTTTATATGTTAATGTTTCAATCTGTGCTTAAGATATACATATACATATACATTTATAGGTGGTAGTTTCTCAGCAACCTCTTATGGTATTTAATGGTATTATTAAATTTATTCGTTATATATGCCTGTGATTTTCGTGAGAGGTGAACTCTGGACAAATGTTCTCACGGAATGGACGTGCAGTAAAGTGAAAATAGGTGGCTCCTAGCCGTACCTTCTCCCAAGATGATAATTAATATTATTGGCTATATGTGTATAAAACTCTGAACTAACACCCCAATGATTACTTTCTCGTGGTTGGAGAAGTTCTGTCAGAGTAAACACGACAGTTGAAGTGTTTGCCTTGAAGGAGTTGGTTATGCTCCTAAGGTTGTTGATAATCCCAGCTGGGTTATGTGATTGGTGTACATCATTGCCACCTAGGTATATTATGGTTAAATGATGGGACCACTCTAGTGCTACTGTTGTTGAATTGTTATAAAAGTTATGAGTTGTAGCTCCTGGTGATCTGTATATTCTTACTTATATCTCAAGTATAGAAGCAAGTTGTCTGGGCACTTAGCTATGTCGCACTATTGATACCTTGAACATCAGGCCTAATAGTATTTAATGGCAGCTGTGGTCTCAGTCTCTACTAATACTTCTGGCTATACCGCTGATTGTGGTTGGGTGAGTTAGGCTACAAATGGTTATATAGCAGTTTATGTTTTACGATATATTGATAATTTATATTAATTGTATTGGTTCATTTATGAACTGCAATCCGAGTTTGAAGAACCATAAACATATGTTCTGAGAACCAGTGTATGCTTAGTGTGATGAACCACATGCTAATTATAGTTCATGCTGTTCATAGTAGACCATAAACATGTGGGGAATTTTCCCAGCAGGAATTTACTTGAGTACTGTTAAATTATTAATAGTAATACAATATATTAAAAATGGACTATATATTATGAATGGACTGTATATTTGTAAAGTGGGCTGTATATTATTAACTTATCCTACTGAGTGTTAACTGATTCACAAGTTTGGGGGAAAGGGGGGGGGGTATGCGTACGAAGCCTATCACACCAGGTATGGATATTTGCAATAAACTACTAAATGGGTTAGTAAATCCGGTTATTTCTTAGCTCCTGAGTCGATAGGTCCTGATAATAAGCCCTGGGTATCCTTCAATCACGTCTGGGGAACCTTGTTAGCTGAAGCTCTAATGGCAACTTAAGAAAACTTCGTGGTGGTACTTCAGGTCGTCTCGGTGATCTCTCCTTCTCTCTTGAACTGCACCCGTTCCGGGTGGTGCACAAGCGTCATAATCGGGCAATACATTATTTATAATTAATGACAAATAATATAAATGATTACAATTGTCCGGATATAACACTTCCCTGGTTCATAGAGCTTGTCGGTTTGAAGAAAAATTCTTCCATTCCTATGTCACGAGGATCAAGGATTTGTTATGAGAGCTGGTACATGTGAGTGTCTTAGATGCCATGCTCACAATGGCGTCGCTCGACGACTCCTTCCCTAGCATCCATCAGCAAGGTTCCAAATTCGTTATTATCGACTTAGGTAATCAGACTTTAGATTTACTGATTATTTAATTAAAGGAAATTTTGAAGAAAAACCTCCAGACTATAGGTTTTAGGTATTCACAAGCGAAATATTGTAAATAAATAGTGGATTTGCTTATGTGGCAACATGCCATTTTATCTGCAAAGCTACTAAATCCATTTTCTGTGATAAAGTTAGTAATTTAGTAATGTTAATATATTCCTAACATAGCTGTCTTTACTTGGTATGCCAGGTGTTAGTAAATTACGTGTCGAAATTTCAGACAAGCATCTCCCCATGCAGGTTACTATTTTTTAGGAACCCCAAAGTCGGTAACAGGCACACTTCTCACACCGCAGGATCTCCGCCCGCTGCCCCAATCCACACCGAATATTGGTGTATTTGTGGCGAGGCAGTGGTCAACAGGTACGGCCATCATGGCCTGCTCTGCCAAGACACAAGAGAATGGCATGCAAGACACAGCTAGATAAATGACATTATTGAAAGGAGTCTTACCACAGTCAGTTGCCCAGCAGAGAGAGAACGTCGTTACCTAGTGCCCAGCAACTCTGATGAGCCTGTCGGTCGCCCAGAAAGAATCGTTGGGAACCTCTGGAAGAATGGTAGATAGTTGTTGTGGGAATACACTTGCGTTTTAACTTTGGCCAACACCTATGTTGACTTCAGTGTTGCACAGCCAGGTGGTGCTGTCACTCACCGGGAAGCAGCCATTTCTTGTAAATACAGAGATCTTGATCACCACTACAATTTTGTCCCCATTGCCTATGAGACACTTGGTGCCTGGGGTAAAAGGGGTGCTTGTTTTTTTGAAGGACCTGGGTTCTAAGCTAATTGAAACAACTAGAGACCCTAGAGCCGACAGTTTCCATTTTCAGTGCCTGAGTGTGGCGATACAGAGAGGAAATGCACACTGCGTCCATGGTTCCTGCCCGCCATCTGAAGAGCTGGAGGAACTCAAGAACCTGTGACAAGTAGCCTTGTACCCTGCATGTAACCAATGTTGTAACCCTTTTTGTGCAATGAAGTCTGAGGAGCCAGCTAGAGTACCATCGTCCAAAAACCAAATGTTTAGCTTACTGGACAGGTTATCAGTGACTTTCTTGATGCCTAGGCAGAACAGGAAAGAACAAGGGGGGGGGGTCACCCTGTTGGACACTTGGGATTTAATTTCATGTTCCCCGAATAACAAAGTTAGATTGTTGCTGTAACATGAGTTTACAAACGGTATATTATATATATATATATATATATATATATATATATATATTGTGACGGTAACGCGTTGGTGTTCGGCTGTTTAAGGCTAGGGGTATGGCCTCGTCACATAGTTATAAAAAAAAATAGAAAAACTGGAACTTCGTCTGTGGGAAGGTAAGGAGACACACAAACCACAAGTAAACTTTAACAATGAAATTTTAATTACGTTAAATAAATCAAAACATGAAAATAATGCACAAACAAATATGTATAATAAAATCAATGAATCAAAATAATAAGAATACTTAAATGACACAATGAAAGTTACGTTAAGGCAAAATAAGAAGTGCAACACAAAAGTTAAGTGGGAGGTGCTGGAATATTGGCTTAAAGCCACCACCTCTCTCAGTACACGCTAACGTCTAGCTGGGAGGAGTGCTGGCTACGAAAGCACGGAACATTCTGAGGACTGATGTTGGGGCGACCCCAGACATCAGGTAGTATTGGGGGGCGAGTGCAGGTGCAGCCAGACCGGCGACCAATCAGCGGAGCCGTAGCGATCAACGGGTAGTTTGGTGGTTGGAGTTCGAACAGGAGGCTGGATGCATACGTTTCTGCTCACCCTGGCAAGCCTTGCTGGTGCTGGTGTTGTTGTCGTTGTTGGACATTTCTTCCATAGTCTTTTTATGTAATTGTGAAGACGTAATTTTGGAGGGAAGAGCAGGCTCAATCTCTTGAAGGAGATTATCGTCACAACTCTCCCCCGAAGCCTGCGGTTCTGGAAGAAGTACGTCGTTATGTGGTGGAGTAATGGATGGAGTCGCTTCTACTTCATAAACTCTGGAGAGGGCATCGGCTATGGTGTTGTCAGAACCCTTGATATAGCGGATCTCCAGGTTGAAGTCTTGTAAATACAGAGCCCATCGTAGAAGACGCTGGTTGGTGAATTGGGCTTGATGTAGGAAGCGGAGAGGGTTGTGGTCTGAGAAGATGGTGGTAGACCTGGCGCCTTGTAGGTACGGAGCGAAGTGTTGGAGGTTCAGGACGATGGATAGTAGCTCCTTTTCAATAGTGCTGTAGTTCCTCTGGTGTGGTTTCAGTTTGTAGCTGTAGTAGCTGACAGGTAGAACCTCCTCGCCTCGTTGTTGCATCAGGACACCACCAACGCCGGTACCACTGGCGTCGACATGAAGGACGAAAGGCTTGGCGATATCTGGAGAGGCGAGAATGGGGTTAGAACAGAGGAGGAATTTGAGTTGTTCGAAAGCAACGGTTTGCTGCATGGTCCAATTATACCGTTGCTTGGGACTGGTTAATAGAATTAGAGGTGTGGCGACTGTACTGAAATTCCTCACAAACCTACGGTAGTAAGAGGCAAGACCAAGGAAGCGCAGGAGCTGCTTCCTGGTGGTAGGCTGTGGATACTGTAGGATGGCTTGAGTGTGTGAGTCTAACGGAGCTATGCTGCCACTCCCAATAACATGACCCAGATAACGCACTTTACCTTTCGCGAAAGTGGACTTGCCCAGGTTGATGGTGAGGCCGGCTGTCAGGAGCTTGGAGAACAGACGTCGCAGCTGGAGCAGATGTTCACTCCAGGAGTTGGAGGCTACGACGATATCGTCCAGGTAGGCGTATGTGTTATCCAAGCCCTGGATGACACGGTTGACAGCTCTTTGAAAGGTGGCCGGGGCATTACATAGTCCGAAAGGAAGGCGTTCATATCTGAAAAGTCCAAAAGGAGTGATGAAGGCAGATATCTCTTTAGCGCGCTCCGTTAGACACACTTGATAGTACCCCTTAAGCAAGTCCACTTGGGACAAGTACTGGGCACTACCAATGGCATCAAGGATGTCATCTATCCTTGGCAAGGGGTAAGCATCCTTGACAGTGACAGAGTTCAGTTTTCGATAGTCAGTGCACAACCGCACCTTACCTTGGGGTTTGGGCACCAAGATACAAGGTGAGGCCCAGGGGGACTCACAAGGTGTAGCCAGTCCATGATCCAAGAGGTATTGCACCTCAGCACGCATGACTTCCTTCTTGCTCGGGCTGATTCGGTAGAAGGGTTGACGAATCGGCCGGGTGTCGGGGAGCAGTTGGATGTCGTGCTGGGTAACATTACACTCTTGGGGATCATCTCTGAACAACTCTTGATGTTCTCTGAAGATCTTGACGAGAGGTGCACTATGATTATCCTGAAAGTATTTGGGAAGATCATTAAGGATTTCGGAATTAGAAAGCGCTGACTCCTTGTCAGTGCTTTCGGGAGGAGAAGCTGGGAAGGTCTCACTGTGGATGTAGGGTTCTGTGAATGTGGAATAATTAGTCAAGACAGTGGGAGGAGTACCATTATATTGCTTCAGGAGGTTGACGTGGCACAGCTGGGTCTTCCGCCGCCTATCTGGAGTCTCTATCACATAATTATTATTATTCCTGCACTCTTTGACGCAGTAGGGTCCTGAAAATCTGTTTTGTAAAGGTGAACCTGGGATAGGGAAATAAGCAAGGACGAAGTCTCCCGGCTTGAATTTTCTTACTTTGCTGGTCTGGTCGTAATGAGTCTTCATTCTCACCTGGGCTTTCAATAGATTATCATGGGCAAAGCGGTGGACTCTCTCTAGAATGTGCTGAAGGTTTTGAAGAAACTGGGGCACATTCTGATGCTCACTGAAGGTGGCATCTCTGAGAGAGTCTTTGAAAGCCTTAAGGGGAGTACGGCACTTACGACCGTAGAGCATCTCATAAGGAGATACTCCTAGGGACTCATTGGGGAGACTTCTGAAAATACACATTATTAGGTCAATCTGCTTATCCCAATCCTTTGAGGTTTCACTACAAAACTTTTTCAAGAGTGCTTTGATGGTCTGATGACTACGTTCAAGAGAACCCTGTGAAGCAGGATGATAGGGGCTGGACAATACCTGTTTGATGTTGAACTCCTCCAGTGTCCTTTTGAAGAGATCACTGGTGAAGTTGGTGCCACAGTCACTTTGAATCTCCCTGGGAAATCCGTATTGAGTGAAGATCTTCAGTAGATGTTTGATAACCGTAGCAGCCGTGATGTTCTTCACTGGAACTGCTATGGGAAATCTGGTGGTAGGACACAGGATGGTTAGGATGTAGGCGTTACCTGAACTGGTCCGAGGTAAAGGACCAACACAGTCTATTATGAGTCTGTGGAAAGGTTCCGCAGGCACCTGTATGGGAATCAGTGGTGCTCTGGGAATGGAGACGTTCGGTTTGCCTGCCATCTGACATGTATGACACTGTTTTACGTACTGTTTGACGTTGTTTACCATACCTGGCCAGTAGTAGTCTTGACGAATCCCATGGTAAGTCTTGTTGAAGCCGTAGTGGGAGAATGCTCCGTGGGCCAGGTGTAGAATAGTGGGCCGCAGGCTGGTGGGAATCACAAGTTGTTCGGTGTTGGCCCAATCGTCCTCCTCCTTCAGTTTACTGGGTCTATATCTGCGGTAGAGCAAGTCGTTCTCTAGGAAGAACCCAGGAATACTGTCGGGTTGAGTCTCAGCCTGGAAAAACAATGGTGTTAAAGTAAGATCTTCCCTCTGCAACTTACGGAACTCCAACTTGGTCAGATGCGGGGGTAGTTTCTGAGGGTCTTGAGGGACAGCGGTAGCAGTAGAGTCAGCTGGCTGTGGACGTGCGGCTTGTGCACGGGTGGTCACGAGAACCGGAGGAGAAACTTCACTCTCTTGAACCTCTGCTGGAACATACTCAAGAATAGGGTTACTTGGCACAGAGTTACACACCTGGGGTTTGTCCATGACGATCAGGTTGGTCGGTTGCAGGTCTTCTGCCAAGTCGTTGCCTAGGAGAAGTTGCACTCCAGGCATGGGAAAAGGCTTTTCCCTGACGGCGACTTGGACTTCCCCGTTCACGTAGGGACAATCCAGGTGGACTCTGGCGAGAGGGTATGGAGTGGTAGCAGTGAGGTCAGTGATGAAGACTGTTTCCCCGGTGTAGACTATGTTGGGCACAGCCGACTTCAAGATGATCGATTGTAGAGCCGCTGTGTCCCTCAAGATCTTCAATTTGAAACGTCCCTCCGGATTTGAACCGTTGGCAGAGACAGTTCCAGTATACAGGTGGTTACTGAAAAGAGAAAGATCATTAACATCAACACCAACATTCATCACAGGCTTACCGGACTTAGGAGGAGTTGGTTTGGGTCGTTGTTGGTCAGTGGTTCCCTTGTATTGAGACTTACCACACTTGTCTATGGTATGTCCATAGAGTCTACAATATTTGCAGTACAGTTGTGAACCAGCTTGATCGGGGCTCACCTTCTCGTAACTGTACCACGACTTCTTACTGGAGGATGGTTCAGGTGTCAGCCGGTGGATGAGGCTGTAAGTGTCAGCCGACTTAGCACACTTCAGGTAGTCGGTTTCTTCTTTATCTGCTAAGTAGAGGCGGACAGGAGGCGGCACACGTCTCAAGAATTCTTCAACAAGCATCAGGTTGACGAGTTCTGTAAAAGTAGAGACATGTGCTGCTTCCAGCCATTTCATGAAATACCTCCGTTTCGTGTTAGCAAACTCAAGGAAGGTAGTGGTACTTGCCTTCAGGTGGTCACGGAATTTCCTTCTATAACTTTCAGTAGAGAGGAGGTAGGCGTCCAACACTGCTTGTTTCAGAGTGTAGTAGTCATTCTCAGACGCCAAAGTACTGAGTGTGACTGCAGCTCTACCTGTAAGATGGACTCTGAGAAGTGTGGCCCATTGGTCGACAGGCCAACTGAGTTGATTAGCAAGGGTTTCAAAGGTGGTAAAGAACACATCAACTTCTGCTTCTACAAAGGATGGCATTAACTTACTTGCATGTGATATATTAAAACTGACGGGAAGATTGGCAGTAGCTTGTTGGCGTTGAGTGAAGTGTGAAGTTTCCAAGGCGATTTCACGTTGACGACACTCTAGAGCCAGAGTCGCTTGTTGCTTGTCATGTTCGCGTTGTATTTCCAACTCGCGTTGTTTGGTTTCAAGCTGTAAGCGTTCCCGCTCCTGGAGTGTTTCAAGCTGTACTCGTTCACGTTCACGGAGTAATGTAATCTCACGTTCTTGTTCTTCTCTCCTCAAAGCAGCTTCGCGTTCTTGTTCTTCTCTCCGTATGGCAGCTGTTCGTTCTTCAATCTTTGCCAGTTCTAGTTTGAGTTTCAGCGTTGCCAAGTCAGTTTTATCTGCAATATAGTAAGTTTCATGAGTTTCAGAGTCTATCTTACCTTGCTCTAAATAGTAATCCAGCAACAGGTTGTGTAGGTCATTTTTGTTGGCTTGATAGGGAACTTCTAGTTGATACTCATGTGCAAGAGTTTGTAGTTCAGTCCTCTTGGCACGACTTAAAGTCCCTATTTCACCTGCTGGATTTGCACGGAAAGTTTGGAGACGAAACATGGTGAAATTAGCAAATAAAGGTACACGAATGTTCAATAATGAAATGTCAGAAACAGGACAACGTGGCAACTGGTACCTATCCTGTGTGATCTTTAACAATTAACGTTAAGTGAAAGATATTAAATGATTAAATGAAATCAAGGGCGCAGGAAATCTTGTACCCGGTACTCATGTAAGAGAATAAGGGCAAGAAAATCCTACTAACAAATGAAACAAAGTTTCGAAAACAAATGAAACAGTTAAATGCTTCAAAAGTAAAATTGGTAGTCCAAGGATGTAGGCATACCTTGCCAAGTCTCTATAGGACATAAAGCAAGTTTTTCCCACTGAATTTAATATGATACTTACAGAATTAGCGAACTTTTGTGCTCTGAAAAAATAAGCTAATTCCCTACCGTTGTATGTATCATCATCTCTGACTGACGTGTAGGGGTGCGAGGTGTCAACTGGTGACGAGAACTGCTGCTGAGGTCCCAATTCAGCAACTAAAGTTCGAGCTAGAGGAACTATGGCCCTCTTTGTCCTCCTACAGTCAGATTGCAGAAGATTGGGTACTCTTGACCCGGGGCAGACCACAGTACCAGGGTACCAATATGATGATCTGTCAGAATGAGAAATATTCAAGGGACATAGATGGTAAATACGAGTAATAACAAGGAGGGAGAGATGACCAATTAAGAGTATGACTGCGGCCTACAGTCACCACGTAATCCAAAGTTGTCTCACCTTCACTATATGTTACTCTCGTAATGCACAATACACCGCACCTTATAAAAAATGAAATTGAATGAAAAATAGTAAAGCTACGTTAACAAAGTTAAATACGCTTACCATAAATTACCACTTAGCACCAGTACCTGAGTGAGGCTCCCGGACAGGCCCCCATATAACTTGTGACGGTAACGCGTTGGTGTTCGGCTGTTTAAGGCTAGGGGTATGGCCTCGTCACATAGTTATAAAAAAAAATAGAAAAACTGGAACTTCGTCTGTGGGAAGGTAAGGAGACACACAAACCACAAGTAAACTTTAACAATGAAATTTTAATTACGTTAAATAAATCAAAACATGAAAATAATGCACAAACAAATATGTATAATAAAATCAATGAATCAAAATAATAAGAATACTTAAATGACACAATGAAAGTTACGTTAAGGCAAAATAAGAAGTGCAACACAAAAGTTAAGTGGGAGGTGCTGGAATATTGGCTTAAAGCCACCACCTCTCTCAGTACACGCTAACGTCTAGCTGGGAGGAGTGCTGGCTACGAAAGCACGGAACATTCTGAGGACTGATGTTGGGGCGACCCCAGACATCAGGTAGTATTGGGGGGCGAGTGCAGGTGCAGCCAGACCGGCGACCAATCAGCGGAGCCGTAGCGATCAACGGGTAGTTTGGTGGTTGGAGTTCGAACAGGTGGCTGGATGCATACGTTTCTGCTCACCCTGGCAAGCCTTGCTGGTGCTGGTGTTGTTGTCGTTGTTGGACATTTCTTCCATAGTCTTTTTATGTAATTGTGAAGACGTAATTTTGGAGGGAAGAGCAGGCTCAATCTCTTGAAGGAGATTATCGTCACAATATATATATATATATATATATATATATATATATATATATATATATATATATATATAACTGAAAACTCACACCCCAGAAGTGACTCGAACCCATACTCCCAGAAGCAACGCAACTGGTATGTACAAGACGCCTTAATCCACTTGACCATCACGACCGGACAATGAGGTGATAGCCGAGGCTATTTGAACCACCCCACCGCCGGCACTCGGATAGTTATCTTGGGCATAGCATTTTACCAAATCACCTCATTCTTAGGGGCACACGTGAGGAACACAAATGCGAACAAGCCAGAATGGTCCCCTGGACAATATGCAACTGAAAACTCACACCCCAGAAGTGACTCGAACCCATACTCCCAGAAGCAACGCAACTGGTATGTACAAGACGCCTTAATCCACTTGACCATCACGACCGGACAATGAGGTGATAGCCGAGGCTATTTGAACCACCCCACCGCCGGCACTCGGATAGTTATCTTGGGCATAGCATTTTACCAAATCACCTCATTCTTAGGGGCACACGTGAGGAACACAAATGCGAACAAGCCAGAATGGTCCCCTGGACAATATGCAACTGAAAACTCACACCCCAGAAGTGACTCGAATCCATACTCCCAGAAGCAACGCAACTGGTATGTACAAGACGCCTTAATCCACTTGACCATCACGACCGGACAATGAGGTGATAGCCGAGGCTATTTGAACCACCCCACCGCCGGCACTCGGATAGTTATCTTGGGCATAGCATTTTACCAAATCACCTCATTCTTAGGGGCACACGTGAGGAACACAAATGCGAACCAGCCAGAATGGTCCCCTGGACAATATGCAACTGAAAACTCACACCCCAGAAGTGACTCGAACCCATACTCCCAGAAGCAACGCAACTGGTATGTACAAGACGCCTTAATCCACTTGACCATCACGACCGGACAATGAGGTGATAGCCGAGGCTATTTGAACCACCCCACCGCCGGCACTCGGATAGTTATCTTGGGCATAGCATTTTACCAAATCACCTCATTCTTAGGGGCACACGTGAGGAACACAAATGCGAACAAGCCAGAATGGTCCCCTGGACAATATGCAACTGAAAACTCACACCCCAGAAGTGACTCGAACCCATACTCCCAGAAGCAACGCAACTGGTATGTACAAGACGCCTTAATCCACTTGACCATCACGACCGGACAATGAGGTGATAGCCGAGGCTATTTGAACCACCCCACCGCCGGCACTCGGATAGTTATCTTGGGCATAGCATTTTACCAAATCACCTCATTCTTAGGGGCACACGTGAGGAACACAAATGCGAACAAGCCAGAATGGTCCCCTGGACAATATGCAACTGAAAACTCACACCCCAGAAGTGACTCGAACCCATACTCCCAGAAGCAACGCAACTGGTATGTACAAGACGCCTTAATCCACTTGACCATCACGACCGGACATAATGAGGTGACAGCCGAGGCTATTTGAACCACCCCACCGCCGGCACTCGGATAGTTATCTTGGGCATAGCATTTTACCAAATCACCTCATTCTTAGGGCCCCTAAGAATGAGGTGATTTGGTAAAATGCTATGCCCAAGATAACTATCCGAGTGCCGGCGGTGGGGTGGTTCAAATAGCCTCGGCTATCACCTCATTGTCCGGTCGTGATGGTCAAGTGGATTAAGGCGTCTTGTACATACCAGTTGCGTTGCTTCTGGGAGTATGGGTTCGAGTCACTTCTGGGGTGCGAGTTTTCAGTTGCATATTGTCCAGGGGACCATTCTGGCTTGTTCGCATTTGTGTTCCTCACGTGTGCCCCTAAGAATGAGGTGATTTGGTAAAATGCTATGCCCAAGATAACTATCCGAGTGCCGGCGGTGGGGTGGTTCAAATAGCCTCGGCTATCACCTCATTGTCCGGTCGTGATGGTCAAGTGGATTAAGGCGTCTTGTACATACCAGTTGCGTTGCTTCTGGGAGTATGGGTTCGAGTCACTTCTGGGGTGTGAGTTTTCAGTTGCATATTGTCCAGGGGACCATTCTGGCTTGTTCGCATTTGTGTTCCTCACGTGTGCCCCTAAGAATGAGGTGATTTGGTAAAATGCTATGCCCAAGATAACTATCCGAGTGCCGGCGGTGGGGTGGTTCAAATAGCCTCGGCTATCACCTCATTGTCCGGTCGTGATGGTCAAGTGGATTAAGGCGTCTTGTACATACCAGTTGCGTTGCTTCTGGGAGTATGGGTTCGAGTCACTTCTGGGGTGTGAGTTTTCAGTTGCATATTGTCCAGGGGACCATTCTGGCTTGTTCGCATATATATATATATATATATATATATATATATATATATATATATATATATATATATATATATATGTCGTACCAGTAGCCAGAACGCACTTCTCAGCCTACTATGCAAGACCCGTTTTGCCTAATAAGCCAAGTTTTCCTGAAATAATATATTTTCTCTAATTTTTTTCTTATGAAATGATAAAGCTACCCATTTCATTATGTATGAGGTCAATTTTTTTTAATGGAGTTAAAATTAACGTAGATATATGACCGAACCTAACCAACCCTACCTAGCCTACCCTAACCTATCTTTATAGGTTAGGTTAGGTAGCCGAAAAAGTTAGGTTAGGTTAGGTAGGTTAGGTAGTCGAAAAACAATTAATTCATGAAAACTTGGCTTATTAGGCAAATCGGGCCTTGCATAGTAGGCTAAAAAGTGAGTTCTGCCTACTAGGTACGACATTATATATATATATATATATATATATATATATATATATATATATATATGACAATGTCAGACCACGGAGGAAAAATGAAACAGGAATTTCCTTAA
Source organism: Procambarus clarkii (assembly GCF_040958095.1). Classification (NCBI taxonomy): domain Eukaryota; kingdom Metazoa; phylum Arthropoda; class Malacostraca; order Decapoda; family Cambaridae; genus Procambarus; species Procambarus clarkii. Next base: position 35,141,554 of record NC_091152.1, read on the forward strand.
GTACTTTCGTATATTAAATACATCTTCAGAAGGTCATTTTACAGATCGAGTGATGGGTATAAATAGGCAGGAGAGAGTGGTGAAGTAAGGTGAGGTACAATACTTGGACAACGCAGACGGCCCATTGGCCCATCAGGTGCACCCAATTGGCCCATCCGATGTAGCCCAATGGCCCATCTGATACAGCAGACATACAGCAGATATACATACTCTTCACCTTCTCCTGCCTATTTATACCCATCACTCGATCTGTAAAATGACCTTCTGAAGATGTATTTAATATACGAAAGTACTTAAGGAAATTCCTGTTTCATTTTTCCTCCGTGGTCTGACATATATATATATATATATATATATATATATATATATATATATATATATATATATATATATATATATATATATATATAATGTCGTACCTAGTAGGCAGAACTCACGTGTTTATTTTCGTGATATACACACATATATATATATATATATATATATATATATATATATATATATATATATATATATATATATATATATATATATATATATATCATCCGTTTCCTCATTTCATTTAATCGTGTAATAAGCATATGAATGAAGATCTGCCTAATTATTTGGGCTTTGTAAGCAAAGGAAGCACACAGTTGTGGAATCCCCTCATCCCCAGCACAGCGGCTTGTACTCTAACATTCAAATACATTTGTGAACGCAATTGGTTATTGAGGGAGCCAGCTTACCCCCAGCTCTCGTAAGAGCCCCGCGCCCCGACTACCTCGGTAATGCCACTCAGGTGGTTAATATTCTCTACGCTTTAATATCAGCTTACGACTTCGCTACTCCATTCTCTGTCGTTAGTGATCCACTCTTTACCTCCACCTGGAATTATATAGCGAGATGAGGCACTCGTGAATTAAATTCATATAAACTGTGAAAGAGAGTCGCCTGGGTTCTGGCCACTGTGGCATAGTACATGGTACCATGTTGTAGCATAGTACATGGTACAGAGACCACCACAACCACCTCTCACAACCATGACAGCGACCACTACAACCTCCCACAACCATGACAGCGACCACTACAACCTCCCACAACCATGACAGCGACCACCACAACCTCCCACAACCATGACAGCGACCACCACAACCTCCCACAACCATGACAGCGACCACCACAACCTCCCACAACCATGACAGCGACCACTACAACCTCTCACAACCATGACAGCGACCACCACAACCTCCCACAACCATGACAGCGACCACTACAACCTCTCACAACCATGACAGCGACCACCACAACCTCCCACAACCATGACAGCGACCACCACAACCTCCCACAACCATGACAGCGACCACCATAACCTCCCACAACCATGACAGCGACCACCACCACAACCTCTCACAACCATGACAGCGACCACCACAACCTCTCACAACCATGACAGCGACCACCACCACAACCTCTCACAACCATGACAGCGACCACTACAACCTCTCACAACCATGACAGCGACCACTACAACCTCTCACAACCATGACAGCGACCACCACAACCTCCCACAACCATGACAACAACCACCACAACCTCCCACAACCATGACAGCGACCACCACAACCTCTCACAACTATGACAGCGACCACCACCACAACCTCCCACAACCAAGAGAGCGACCACCACAACCTCCCACAACCATGACAGCGACCACCACAACCTCCCACAACCATGACAGCGACCACCACAACCTCCCACAACCATGACAGCGACCACCATAATCTCCCACAACCATGACAGCGACCACCACAACCTCTCACAACCATGACAGCGACCACCACAACCTCTCACAACCATGACAGCGACCACTACAACCTCTCACAACCATGACAGCGACCACTACAACCTCTCACAACCATGACAGCGACCACTACAACCTCTCACAACCATAACAGCGACCACCACAACCTCTCACAACCATGACAGCGACCACCATAACCTCTCACAACAATGACAGCGACCACTACAACCTCTCACAACCATGACAGCGACCACTACAACCTCCCACAACCATGACAGCGACCACCACAACCTCCCACAACCATGACAGCGACCACCACCACAACCTCTCACAACCATGACAGCGACCACCACAACCTCTCACAACCATGACAGCGACCACTACAACCTCTCACAACCATGACAGCGACCACTACAACCTCCCACAACCATGACAGCGACCACCACAACCTCCCACAACCATGACAGCGACCACCACCACAACCTCTCACAACCATGACAGCGACCACCACAACCTCTCACAACCATGACAGCGACCACCACCACAACCTCTCACAACCATGACAGCGACCACCACAACCTCTCACAACCATGACAGCGACCACCACCACAACCTCTCGCAACCATGACAGCGACCACCACAACCTCTCACAACCATGACAGCGACCACCACCACAACCTCTCACAACCATGACAGCGACCACCACAACCTCTCACAACCATGACAGCGACCACCGCAACCTCTCACAACCATGACAGCGACAACCACTACAACCTCTCACAACCATGACAGCGACCGCAACAACCTCTCACAACCATGACAGCGACCACCACAACCTCCCACAACCATGACAACAACCACCACAACCTCCCACAACCATGACAGCGACCACCACAACCTCTCACAACCATGACAGCGACCACCACCACAACCTCCCACAACCATGACAGCGACCACCACAACCTCCCACAACCATGACAGCGACCACCACAACCTCCCGCAACCATGACAGCGACCACTACAACCTCCCACAACCATGACAGCGATCACCACAACCTCCCACAACCATGACAGCGACCACCACAACCTCTCACAACCATGACAGCGACCACTACAACCTCCCACAACCATGACAGCGACCACCACAACCTCCCACAACCATGACAGCAACCACCACAACCTCCCACAACCATGACAGCGACCACTACAACCTCCCACAACCATGACAGCGACCACCACAACCTCTCACAACCATGACACCGACCACTACAACCTCCCACAACCATGTCAGCGACCACTACAACCTCTCACAACCATGACAGCGACCACCACAACCTCCCACATCCATGACAGCGACCACCACCACAACCTCCCACAGCCATGACAGCGAACACCACAACCTCCCACAACCATGACAGCGACCACTACAACCTCCCACAACCATGACAGCGACCACCACAACCTCTCACAACCATGACAGCGACCACTACAACCTCCCACAACCATGACAGCGACCACTACAACCTCTCACAACCATGACAGCGACCACCACAATCTCCCACAACCATGACAGCGACCACCACAACCTCTCACAACCATGACAGCGACCACTACAACCTCTCACAACCATGACAGCGACCACCACAACCTCTCACAACCATGACAGCGACCACTACAACCTCCAACAACCATGACAGCGACCACCACAACTTCCCACAACCATGACAGCGACCACCACCACAACCTCCCACAACCATGACAGCGACCACTACAACCTCCCACAACCATGACAGCGACCACTACAACCTCCCACAACCATGACAGCGACCACCACAACCTCTCACAACCATGACAGCGACCACTACAACCTCCCACAACCATGTCAGCGACCACTACAACCTCTCACAACCATGACAGCGACCACCACAACCTCCCACATCCATGACAGCGACCACCACCACAACCTCCCACAACCATGACAGCGAACACCACAACCTCCCACAACCATGACAGCGACCACTACAACCTCCCACAACCATGACAGCGAACACCACAACCTCTCACAACCATGACAGCGACCACTACAACCTCCCACAACCATGACAGCGACCACTACAACCTCTCACAACCATGACAGCGACCACCACAATCTCCCACAACCATGACAGCGACCACCACAACCTCTCACAACCATGACAGCGACCACTACAACCTCTCATAACCATGACAGCGACCACCACAACCTCTCACAACCATGACAGCGACCACTACAACCTCCAACAACCATGACAGCGACCACCACAACTTCCCACAACCATGACAGCGACCACCACCACAACCTCCCACAACCATGACAGCGACCACTACAACCTCCCACAACCATGACAGCGACCATTACAACCTCTCACAACCATGACAGCGACCACCACTACAACCTCCCACAACCATGACAGCGACCACCACAACCTCTCACAACCTTGACAGCGACCACCACAACCTCACACAACCATGACAGCGACCACCACAACCTCTCACAACCATGACAGCGACCACCACAACCTCACACAACCATGACAGCGACCACCACAACCTCTCACAACCTTGACAGCGACCACCACAACCTCACACAACCATGACAGCGACCACCACAACCTCTCACAACCATGACAGCGACCACCACAACCTCACACAACCATGACAGCGACCACCACAACCTCTCACAACCATGACAGCGACCACCACATCCTCCCACAACCATGACAGCGACCACCACATCCTCCCACAACCATGACAGCGACCACCACATCCTCCCACAACCATGACAGCGACCACCACATCCTCCCACAACCATGACAGCGACCACCACATCCTCCCACAACCATGACAGCCACCACCACCACAACCTCTCACAACCATGACAGCGATGAAGGAGAGGGGAGGGGGGGAGGGAGCTCACAAAAATGTCAGGAGGACGGTCAATATATTAAGGAAGACATGCTGAAAATTTAATCAGTATAGATCTTGCAAGTTATGAACAATGTTGCCAAAAAAAGAGAGTGAAGAAGAGGTGTTATTGTCGCTACAATCATCTGCACAGTCTTTAATAGCACAACACAATCTGATATATTTTTTACATGTTAAAGAAATAAATTATTATATTCTGGCTTCGTTTTTAGGTTTTTAGACTGTATCATTACCCCAGAAGAGCAGTTTCTGCGGCCTTAAAACCTGTGTTTCTGGCAGAGTAATTGGCAAGAATGCCAGATAAACACTAATTTGGCTCCAGCTATACCGGTGGAAGCTAGTAAGGTGTCCCGTATATTAATATCAACTATTGCATACCAGTTCACACAAGTTAGTCATTTTAGCGGACATTCATTTCTGACGAGTTTTTATTGAAAAATTATATAAAGATCTTGGTAAAATTGTCGAGTATTCAAGCCACATAATTGATTATCTGGTTAATATATGGTCTTCAAATTCACCGAGATAAGTATTGTTATCGTGTTGGAGTGCCTCGACTTATTGAAGTGTCTCGACGTATTGTTATCGTGTTGAAGTGCCTCGACGTATTGTTATCGTGTTGAAGTGTCTCGACGTATTGTTATCGTGTTTAAGTGTCTCGACGTATTTTAAATTTAAATTTTAAATTTTGCCCCGAGGGGCGAGTTTATTGGGCAGCGCCACTCATCCTGTGAATGGAGATGCCGCCATAGCAACATGTACAACACTCCTCAATAGGAAGAAAACCCGCTGGGTTGTTCATTCGGTCACTTGTACCCAAACACAGCTGGGACTTGCTTAACTGTCTCAAGTGAACAGTTCCTTAAACAAGAAGATTAATATCTGTTAACCCTTAAAAGCTTACATTAACTTGCGGGTGCAAAATGGGGGAATCTTTTAAAAACAGCATCAATATTTGACAAATAGTGTTTTCCTAACTCAAGCAATGTGGAGTTTATTATTCCATACATATTTCTAATGTCTCTCAGGTGTTCACATTCTTTCAGGTAGTGGTCAAGGCGGTGTCCATCACTCTCATCACAGATTCTGCAACTCCACTGCTTAGCTGTTGTTTCCATTCCGAATCGCCATGGATATTTGTATCCAAGACGGATTCTCGCTATTACTGATTCTCTCCCGAGGCCACCTACTCTTCGTCCATAATGATTAGGGTTGCCAGCTGCAACCATGTTGCACCATCGTACAGATTCACTGGTTTGTGCTTCTATCCTCCTTTCCTCAGTTACCTTGTCACGGTGATGTTGCCTGACAAGACCTCTATTTTTTTGTAGAGTCTTGGGTATGAAGTATTCAATATGGTCTCCTTCAGCGCCTTCAGCAGCCAGCACATCTGCTGGTTCATTCCCACATATTCCAACATGGGAAGGGATCCCCAACATGGGAGGGGATCCACAGAAACTTGATGACTCTTCCCTGGTTGATTAGTACCCTCACAGCTCTCTTAATTTTAGCGACTATCGCAAGATTTTCTGCCCGATTTTTACTTAGGCTTTGTAGCACTGCTTTTGAGTTAGTGCAGATCACTGAACCATTAGTGTTCCGTTCAAGGAATCTTAACGAGATAACAATGGCAGTTAGCTCCGCTTGCGTTGAAGAGGCATAGTTCTCAATGCGTGCTTTTTCTTCATTTCGGCGTTAAAAGGCATAATTCATAATTACAGTGTATGCTGCACCAGCCCTCCCATTGACTGGATTGGATGACCCATCAGTGTAGATTTGATCTAGTTCATCTCCGGCTTCTTTATAAATGTCCCCGAGATACTTGTGCCTCATTTCTTGAGGTATCATGTTGGATTTTTTTTATTATCATCAATGCCATTTCATTGATGATAATCCTGCACGAGTCATCCTCCCAGGGAGGTAACCTCTCTACAGGCATGAGCTCACGGGCTTGCTCAAGCAGGTGAAGTTCTTCGAGGTAGCAGACTGATCTGTGATGCCATTTTTTGCTTCTCCTGTTTCCTCCTGTAAGTAACACAGAACTGAGTTTTTCTTGGCAATATCACTGTAATGGGGATCTCTGGCTATGCTGATTGCAAGCTTAGCATTCAGTTTCTTAATTCTGTTTTTAACACTGGAGAGGGAAAATTCCTCTCGTTGATCAGACGATTTGGCAGTTCTTGGAACTCCACGAATGATTGTCATGACATCATTCTGTATGCTTTCGTATTGTTATCGTTATCGTGTTGGAGTGTCTCGATGTCTATACCAGTATCTTGCCTGAGAATTTGACATATTCAGGTATCGTACTGGAGTGCCTCACTCACACAGGTATTGCGCTTGTATGTCTCGTCTATACTTTTATTGCAACTTTCCGATGGCCAATACACGTCTCTAGGCCACAACAAGATCTTTCTCACCACAACAAGTATAATTTAGTCCTGAATCACATAAAAAACATTATACATAAATAATTATGCATTTGTAATTGGGAAAGCTTTCATCCCAATCATAGTAGAGTCATTGTATAAGAGTCAGCACATCATCATCACAGGAAGTAGTCATTAGTATTACCAGAATTAGAATCTATATAGGAGGAGTTAGGAGGTACTAATGCAGAGGTTTAAGGCAACTATGGAATTAGTTAGGAGCGAGGGAGGGAGTTGTGTTATATGTGGACTTCTTCTGAGAAAGGGGGAGGTGGAAAGGAATGGTTGTCGAGGGCACTTTGTATCAACTGCCGACTGGACACGTATCGTAAATCAATTGTAATATCATTTATTGATAACTGGGAACACTTGTACGGGAGAAATTATATGTTTGCACGGGATGGGGCGCATTTATCTAGGGCTGAGGTTGTGGCTTTTGCCACCTTAATGGAGTATTAAAAGTATCAACACACAACAGAACAGGAAACAATGGGTATAACTTGGATTAGTTTCGATTTAGGAAATACCTGGGTATATACTGGATCGGTAAGAGGGTTGTTGATTTGTGGAACCAATTACCGGGTAACATAATAGGGTCCCTTGATTGTTTCATGCGTAGGTTAGACATATATATAAATGAGTTTGGGTTGATATAAATAGGAGTTGCCTCGTATGGGCCAATAGTTTCTGCAATTTCCATGATTTTTTTTAACTAAGACTTGGGTTCTTAAGGGCTGCTAAATGACCTACACAGTGAAACTGCAAGCGGGAGCTGTTATCCTACCTCAGCTCATCTGAAGCGCCAACTTCATCAAAATATTAAATACGTACCCAACTCAATTAATGATTAATCAACCAATTAATCCATGGGATAACTGGGATTTATCAGTTGATTTTGTAAATGCACCTAGGAAAGATAGTGTACACTCTACATTATTACAAAAGTTAACACTGTGCAGCATCACTGAGAGTACTCAGGGTATGGGTAACGACGTGTATCAGTGCTATACCGACGGCTCTGTAGAAGAAGGTGGACGATGTACCGGATTTACATGTAATATATTTGAACAATCGTCTCTCGTACATACAGCAATGAAGCGAGTCAAAGACTGGGCAAGTACAACTCAAACCGAACTTGCAGGCATATACCTTGCCACTGAATTTTTAAAAGACAAAGGCATTGGACTTATATACTGTGACACGCAGAGTGCACTCCTGGCACTGAACGCACATAGTAGTGACACCCAGAAAATAGTCAGTGATATACGAATGAATGTTTTAGCTGCGAAGGAAAACAGATTTGAAATTAAATTCCTATGGATACCATCACATGTTGGCATCTCAAGGCATGACATTGTTGATATGCTTGCTAAGTCAGCCTGTAGAAAACCAGTTGTAGAAATTAATATGGGTGTTTCATTAGCTGTGACAAAGATAATGCTTAAACAAATATCTAATGAATATCTTACTGACCTATCAAATTTACAATGACCTGAGAGTTGTAGCATTAAACATTATGACAAATATCCTGAGGAGACATTCACATATTGGACTAATTGAGCAAGAACTCAGCAATGAGATGTTATAGTGGCCAGAATACGCCTGGGATATAGACGCATCTGGTAGCTTTCTCAAAACCCAAATGTCGAGTACACAATGTGTCAACTTTGTGAAAGTCGTAATACACCATGTGTCAACTTTGTGAAAGTGTCGTAATTCACCATGTGTCAACTTTGTGAAAGTGTCGTAATACACCATGTGTCAACTTTGTGAAAGTGTCGTAATACACCATGTGTCAACTTTGTGAAAGTGTCGTAATTCACCATGTGTCAACTTTGTGAAAGTGTCGGAATACACAATGTGTCAACCTTGTGAAAGATAAAACATTCACTCCCTTGAACATTATATTGTAGAATGTCCCATATTGACTGACTTTCGCCCTCCTGAGCTGAGGTATGTTCAACTCTGTAACTACTATATGAATACTGGAACACTTGATGATATATTGAACTTGTACCCAAGATTGACTATGTAATACATTAGTTATACAAAGTATGTGATGTAACTATGACCTAAGCTTGCAAAAGTATCTTAACCACCTTCAGTTGTTAAGTGCTTAACAACACACTGGTTTCTATAGCAACTATTTTACCCTGTCAAAGTAGGAGAGACATAAATGTACAAGTGTTATAAGTTATTAGTGTTTATTTCCTTCTCGATTTTCGCGTCGACAAAATTATAAATATTTCTGCTCAATATTTTTGCAAATATTTCTGCTCAAACCTGAATCTAAACCATTTATATATTTTATGAATAACAGAGGTCCCAAGACAGAGCCTTGAGGCACTCCACTTATAACATTTACCCAGTCTAACTTAACCCTATTTATACTAACGCTTTGTTTCTTTTGGTATTGCCATGCCCTAATCCAACTTAATATAGCCCCCCAATACCATGAGCCTCAATATTTGTAATCAATCTATCATGAGGCACTGCATCAAAAGCTTTGTTAAAGTCAAGGTAAACAACGTCAAACGTTTTCACCATCAACTGCCTCAACTATGCTGGAATAGAATGATTGCAAAATTGTTAAACAGAAACGTTAGTAAAACCATGTTGTGAATCATTTATTAGTCTATGGTGTTCAAGGTGAAGACGAATGGCTTTAGCGTTTGAGGAATAAAGTTTGTCATTAAATATATTGCAAACCCTGAAGTTGACTAATGAAGAGATCGTCTCTCTGCATTACAACAATATACCATGATGAACAAATTTAGATTTAAGATATAGATTTAGATACAGATTTACCAGTAACAGATTTTGACGTAACTGCAGGGGTGGAGTGCTTTATTTTTAGGGAGGTAATTATTAATTTGATAAATAATTTTAAGTAGAAGAGGTTTGGGTGGAAGAGAGTTTATAGTTCTGAGAAATGTGTGGAGGATTTAACCAACACCTGACACTGGTTTGGTATTCTTGGAAGAATATTTTTATTTGTTATGAATTGATGGCAGACGCTCAGCAGACTATCTGAGTCTGCTGAAGCAGACGCTCTAAAACTACCTGAAGACGGTAATTGTGTTATTTATAATTAAGGAAGACTACAGAGGTGCTACAAGAGAGGGGAAAACTCCAGAGGTGCTACAAGAAAGGAATAACTCCAGAGGTGCTACAAGAAAGGAATAACTCCAGAGGTGCTACAAGAAAGGAATAACTCCAGAGGTGCTACAAGAAAGGAATAACTCCAGAGGTGCTACAAGAGATGTAAAGTGCGGAATTTCTACAAAAGAGGTAGACTACACAAGAGGTACAACATATACATTGTAAATTTAGAGTTGCAACAACCTCTAATAGTGAACGTGAATGATATGAAGAACCACCTTTGCTAGTTAGTAAACTGCCTCGGAATGTATAACACCATTGAAAGAGGAGAACTTGAAAGTTCTGAAGGACCTGACATGTATCCTCAAGTATCTTTCTGTGTCAGGATACAGGGAAATGTGGTGAGAGGTTTGAAAGTGTTGTGAAGTGTTGCAGAGTCTGTGGATGCTGGGAGATGCTTCTACAGCTTCAGTGAAGACTGCTTTATCTGTCGATATTTCCGAGGATTAACGTCCCCGCGGCCCGGTCTCTGACCTGAGCGTCCTGGTTGGTCTGGTCTGGTCTGATTAACCAGGCTGTTCGATGCTGCTGCTAGCAGTTGTATCAAAGTCCAGCTTTTCACAGAAAGTTTGAGAATGAGACATTTGGATGTTTTATGAGATAATGAGGTATGGGAAGTTGCTCGTTGTTACATAGTTTCAAAAGTTGCATGAAATACATGGTGAATGTATAAGTGGAGAGTAAAAATACATTGTGAGTAAACTACATTATGAGTAAAATATATTGTGTGTAAAATACACTGTAAAATACCTTGTGAATAAAATGCATTGTAAAAAAACATTGTGAGTATATACAGTGCAAAATATATTGTGAGTAAAATGAATTTTAAAATACGTTGTCAGTAAACTACACTTTGAGTAAAATGTATTGTGAATAAAATACATTGTGAGTAAAACAAAAAAAATATAAGACTTCATTTATCTGTGAATTAACTACAATATAATAACTCACACAAAATATAACTGGCATAGCAACAAACCATTCGCGTCAAAGCTGTCGTTAACTCCCCCCCTTCCCTCCCTCATAACCCCCACCTCCCCAACCCTCCCCAACCCTGGTGGTGGAGGACCAATGGTGAGTTAAGCCGGGACCCAACAACCCAGATAGTGGTCCAGAACACTCCAACCCTAAGCCCAACACCCCATCTCTAAGCCCCTGACAAAGCCCATCATCCACAGCTCCGTAATCTCCCACAAACTCCTCTCTCTCCCACTGCCAGCTCCTGGGCGCTAGGCATTACCCAGCAAGCCATGGGCTTAAGGCCAGTGATTAACACAGGTGTACGTCAGGGCCAACTGTGTTGGCTTACTGTTTTAGAGCCTTCCTTGAACACTGCCGCCATGTTGGCTGCCAGAGTGGTAGAGCTGACGTTTGTCAACTGATCAGAGCAATCACACGGTGGCCACCTGAACGGAGTCACCACACAGTGACCAACACAACCCACCCCCCCACACACACACCCTCCCCCCCCACACACACATCCCCCCCCCCACACACACCCTCCCCCCCCACACACACATCCCCCCCCACACACACAACCCCCACCCCTCACACACACAACCCCCCCCCCTCACACACACAACCCCCACAAACTAAGTTTCCACCTGTGTCTAAGGGGACACAGGTGGAAACTGAGTACCCAGATGAGCTACAGAGACGTTAGAAAGATTTTTTTCAGTATCAGAGTAGTTAATAAATGGAATGCATTAGGCAGTGATGTGGTGGAGGCTGACTCCATACACAGTTTCAAATGTAGATATGATAGAGCCCAGTAGGCTCAGGAATCTGTACACCAGTTGATTGACAGTTGAGAGGCGGGACCAAAGAGCCAAAGTTCAACCCCCGCAAGCACAATTAGGTGAGTACACAACCCCCCCCACACACTCAACCCCCCCACACACTCAACCCCCCCACACACTCAACCCCCCCAACACACACAAAACCGCCCCCACACACAAAACACCCCCTCCACACAAAACACCCCCACACACACAAAACACCCCCCACACACAAAACACCCCCTCCACACAAAACACCCCCACACACACAAAACACCCCCCACACACAAAACACCCCCTCCACACAAAACACCCCCACACACACAAAACACCCCCCACACACAAAACACCCCTCCTCCCTCACACACAAAACACCCCTCCTCCCTCACACACACAACCCCCCCCCCATACACACACACAAATCCCCCCCCCCAACACACACAAAACACCCCCCCCCCCGCGCACACATGCACAACCCCCCCCCCCCCCACACACACCCACATACACATATGCCAACTCCCACCGACCTTAACACCATAAGACCGGTTTAGCGTCGTTTTGGTTGGACAAACAAGTTCTAGCGACCCATTTTCCGAGCCAACATCTCAGCGAGTGCCACTGAAGTGTTCAACAACGCTGGAAACTGGGAATTTCGTGAACTCTGAGGAGTAGAACTGTTTTCTGTGATGAAAATTCGCGTTGTGGCCGAATCTGCCGGAGGTGACAGCTGGCAGGGCAGAGTTGACCCAGACTAGCGCCTTGAGAGGTCATGTTATCACAAGATAACGCCGTAAAAACTACATCTCTGGGATTTATTCACCTGTTGTGCCTGGCAGAGGCAATTGGCACGTCTTCTATCTTAGGGGAGTCCTTTGCAACGATGGAAGCAGGAGGTGAAGCGAAATCATAGAATAACTTGGAGGAACTCTCAACTGAGAGAGAGGAACTCTCTGCCTCTCTCCAGAGAGTTCCCCCTCTCTGACTCTCACCCCCCAGCCCTGACTCTCACCCCCCAGCCCTGACTCTCACCCCCCAGCTCTGACTCTCACCCCCCAGCTCTGACTCTCACCCCCCAGCTCTGACTCTCACCCCCCAGCTCTGACTCTCACCCCCCAGCTCTGACTCTCACCCCCCAGCTCTGACTCTCACCCCCCAGCTCTGACTCTCACCCCCCAGCTCTGACTCTCACCCCCCAGCTCTGACTCTCACCCCCCAGCGCTGACTCACCCCCCAGCTCTGACTCTCACCCCCCAGCTCTGACTCTCATCATGCTGCTATCATTGTAACATGGTAATGTCACTGCTGCTACCATTATAACGTGAGCGCAATGTTACCACTGTAACCTTTGCTGATAACCACTCACCGTAATGGTTGGTAATAACTGGTAACTCTTTAGGCTGTAATAATTGAACTGACATCACCCCAGAGAACTGGAAGAGTCCCCCCCCCACACCAGAACATTCTCATCCAGTTATCTGGTAGTGGGAGGAATGGGGAAGGGGAAGATTGGCCAATGATGTTAGAAGTATCTCTACAGTTCTCACAGCACTGGATGGTAAGATCAGGTTACTCATAAATAAGTAATACAGCCGCCGCTCCTCCCGGATCTTTGATTATAGATTAAGTAACTCGGGAGGAGTCCAGTCAATTAATACCGAGTGATGGGAACTTTAAACTTTCAATACTTTCCGGATATATGGAAATTCTGGAATTTTTCTTCGAGAATTAAAAAAGGGAAAATTATGTTTACTCATAAAAATGCTCCTCAGATCACAGGATGATGTCCACTGCACTCCTATATCAATGACTCAGAATATTTCATAGAAAGTGTATAAAATACAACAGAGAAATGATTAACAGTAACTGTATTAATAGTGCAAAAAATAGATTAATCACTAGGCTAGTATCACATCCAATCATAGAGGCATGGATAATGGAACTACAAATTGTACAGAGAACTCAACAGACCATTTACCTGTAATCTGCATCTAAGCCGGTGTTTGTGGCTTTCCTGGTTGACCCATCATTCCCATCCCCCCTCTCCTCGTGACAATTCAATGCACATTGATGTCGAAAGGCGGCCTATACCATTGCCAACACTCCCGAGGCAAATAGGCTTAGTTAACTCAACTGAGCCCCACATTCTGTGATCTAAAAACTGCTCAGTAGACCAATACTGGGAATTTACTTCATCAAGAATACAGGGGAAAAATCATCACTACATGAATGACAGACATAATATAGCCATATAGTTATGTACTATGTTATGACCAGGTTGGTAGCCCTGATCAGCCAACCTGTATTACCTCAGTTCATTACAAAAGCTAATTAAAATACTCTTAGGCAAAATTAAGGAATGAACCTTCCCACACAATTGATGAAATAAAACATAACAGCTTTCTTTGGGAAATTGCCTAAGTGAAATAATGACAGCATACATGATTTGTCTACAATTTAGAAACAAGGGTAATTGGCAGCCTTAACAACCACGTGGTCGTCGGACATGACTATTCGCCCTTCCCAACCGAGCAAGGAAAATTATGAATAATCATGATACCGTATCACTCAATGAGCGGTAACCAGTTCATTACCATAAATCACATCCACAGGGACACGGAGCATGTCACACATTACAAGTTCAACTTCAGGATACCCGGCACGATCAGAAAATTCCAGGCCTACAGAATGCACACGCACAACAGGGGGAAGAGGTACCCCCGTCACGGAGAGTCACTGACCATCACCCAAGCACCACTTGACAGCGAATGCAGGGAGGTCAGAAACACCCACACCCCCTGGTGACCAAAGCGGCAAGTCACTACCAACCGCCGGAGAGGTTAGGCGACACGTCCTCACTCCTCGGTGGCTAGCGGTCAAATCAAGCTGCGACAACTGCTGCCTGACCTCTTCTGTTGTTGGTGTCCCAGACTCGCGTACAGGTCTCAGGAGTGTTGCTGGCAGAGGCCCTGTGCTGGGATTTCCCTGTGTGATGGGGGTGCCCTTGCCCCCTGTGATGTTTTCTAGGACGATTGAGCTAGAGTATTCAGGTCTTGCAGACTACTCTGCCATGGATACAACCTTCTTTGACATGTTGGGCATTGACTTTGATGACATTTGTGGCGTCCAAATGATCACCATGCATTGGGCCGTGGTTAAGCTCTATACTGAAGAGGCCTATCGGGACTTTCTGTGTCGATTTGACAGACGCACGTTTCGGTTGCCGGGTGCTGCTGGGTCTGTAGTTATTTTGGTCCACAGTGGCTCTGTTACGCACGTCAGCGTCCACAGTGAGTTTCCTGAGGTGTTGTTACGGCGCTACTTTTGGTCGGGTGGTGTCCATCTGGATGAATACCATGTCCTCTGGTCAACCGAAGGACATCCAGAACGGCATTCGGACGTTAGAGATGCGGCTTAAATCTGACATTCCATCGTCAGTTATGTTGATGGGGCTACTATCTCCATGTGTACTATGCCCAACAACCGTGGACTTGCTTCCATTGCAGGATGTCTGGGCACCAGGCTCTGCGGGCGTCATCGAGCTGGTGAATTTCTTCCATGAGGAGGACTTTTCCCCACTGGTGGTTCACGAGAACTCCGAGGATGAGGTTGCGGATGTGTCCACGGGTGTTGTCTCTCCACAGGAGCCTGCTGTTGGGGATGTGACTGGTGGGGGTAGTGCATCGCTCGTTGTGCCGTCGTCATGTGTTTCGGAATCTGCCAGTACGCCACCTGTACCTTCTGTGCCGGTGAGGTGTGGGGGGGGGGGATTCACGTCCTCCTCTTGTTTATGAGCAGGTGTCCCCTGAGGTCGCTGCCGCTGAGGTTTTACGTAGCCGTGAATTACATGCCCGACCATGGCTTCCCTGCACTTCTAGGGAATTGGGTATCGTGGAGGTGTTAAGTTCCGATGACCTGCGACCGGACCCAAAGCATTCAATGTGTTCTGAGGAGGCTCCTGCCCCTGGGTGTCACGCCTGGGTTGATGTGGCGGAGTATGGTAGTTCCGTGTCTTCAGCTGACGAAAAATGCCTTGGGTGCTGGGTGGTGGTGCAGCGGTGGTAGTGGAGGAAGTTCATGCTGCAGTGGCACCTGCTGGTGAAGGGCTTCAATGCTGGTTCCTGTATGCCACCCTGCGCCCCCAGCTGTGGGCACCGGAAAACAAGGACTTGGTGGTGGTGCTTAGGAAAGGATGCTGGCTCGCAGACCATTGTGAAGTCGGGCTCTGTGCGGCAGCGTTTTGTGTCTGATTATCCTGTGCAACCGCCTCATTCATTGTGTATGCATCGGCCCTGTGCCAAGAAGGCGTTCCACCGTCTCCGGCTGTCTGGGATGAGTGGCGGCGGTGTCCTCGGGAGGACTCTCCTACTAAATACCATATATAAGATTCTATTTCCGATTCGGAGTGACGTTTATCCATTATTTTGAACTTTTTTGATGCTAGTTGTTTCGCTGTTGTGTTCCTGTGTGTGTATATGTAATATCATGTATTTGTGGTGGGCTCAATATGATGCTTGTTGTTATGTACTTTGTATTATGGCTGTTGATTTGTGCTTGTATGTTGTGGTGGTACTACGGTGCCCATTGTTTTATTGTATTTTCTTCTACAATATTGTATTTATGTAGCACAGCCTTGGCATGTAAATTAAATAATATATATATATATATATATATATATATATATATATATATATATATATATATATATATATATATATATATATATATATATATATATGTATATGTAATTTTGTATTTCACATTGTCCTTGCATTTTCTTTATTATTTAACTGTAATTTAACTTCCCGAGATTTGTCTTTATTTTCATTTATGTTTAAAGTAAATATATTAAAGTTTCATTGTTCATATTTTGTGTTTTACGTGTTCCTCCCTCTAACTTATCACAGACAACAGGCAAGCAGTCTATATTTTTGTTTGAAGTGTGACCAGGCTTTGACACCTGCCATTGGAGGACTGCCGAACATCAACACTCCAAGACTTTCCCGTCACAATATATATATATATATATATATATATATATATATATATATATATATATATATATATATATATATATATATATATATTATATAATTATATATATATATATATATACGCCAAGGTATTTTGTGTTTTACTTACAACTCAAGACATCACACAATTATATCAATAAGCAAACAGCTATTTCATGCGGAAGTCGCTCGTTCTCACAAATAATCATGAACTCGCCAAGCTGGCAATGCTCCCCCTCACGTCAATGTCAAAATCAGCTGGGCGACTCCCACCACGCGAATGTTCGTTTATCTGTTCGTCTGGCGTGAGGCGCCTGTTTCTTTAAATTCTCAAGGATCACTAAATGTTCAAACAACACAATATCAATAGCAATAGAACGTAAATACTCCGCTGCACTGATCTTGAGCTCAATCAAACATTTCTATATTAATGAACACAATAAATCACTATCATGGTATAACACACTGCATCCCATTTGATGATAACGCATGCAAATATATATTACTGGAGTTCTCAGTAATTCCTTTCGTGGGCGAATATTCAATTGATCACTGCACACATGAATGGTTATTCAATACACACAAGCATAGACATATATATATATATATATATATATTATATATATATATATATATATATATATATATATATATGTCGTACCTAGTAGCCAGAACGCACTTCTCGGCCTACTATTCAAGGACCGATTTGCCTAATAAGCCAAGTTTTCCTGAAATAATATATTTTCTCTATTTTTTTTCTTATGAAATGATAAAGCTACCCATTTCATTATGTATGAGGTCAATTTTTTTTTATTGGAGTAAAAATTAACGTAGATATATGACCGAACCTAACCAACCCTACCTAACCTAACCCAACCTATCTTTATAGGTTAGGTTAGGTTACGTAGCCGAAAATGTTAGGTTAGGTTAGGTTAGGTAGGTTAGGTAGCCGAAAAACAAATAATTCATGAAAACTTGGCTTATTAGGCAAATTGGGACTTGCATAGTAGGCTGAGAAGTGCGTTCTGGCTACTAGGTACGACATATATATATATATATATATATATATATATATATATAGATAAATCATAGAAATCAATAATGGTAATAATATAGTTACTGGGCACATAGCCTAACACCAAATACTGGTACATTTATATATATATATTATCTCACTAAATGATCATATTAAAGTCTCATGAAAGACATTATCAACACAGTAAATTCATCAATTACTCCGGGTGCCTGCACACACCAATGATAATAATAAATACCGTGAGTGCTCTATGTAGCCCCACTCTGCGCACTGGTGCCTTACTGTGACATAGGTGAACCTTGCTCACGACATACAAAATACTCTGGCTAAATAATATAGCTGACTAAAGGGGAATTGGGAGGGAAACTAGAATCACCTACTTCCACCTATCCTCCGGTGAGAGTTGAGTTGTAGCTCCTGGTCCAGGCTCCTGCCTCGTGTAGGGAACGCCCACACACACACCCTGTCGTGTCCTCCAGGAACTCAATCAACGTCCGAAAATAAACGCGTCGTCTCCGTGTTCTGTCCTCCGCAGGTCCCTGCTCCTCTTCCACGTCTTGTAGGGTTGGAGTCGGTCTCCCGGCCATCAACTTCTCCTCCCAACTACGGCTGCCTACCTACGTCTCGGCTGCAGTCGTTCGGATTCCCAATTAGTGTCTTCTTTCACTGCTTCCCAGTGGATTGGCCCAGCCGCTACGTCGTCACTGTGAAGCTATCAGACGTCCCAGATGATACTGCCTAGACTTCACCTGCACAGCACCCGACCCTGGAGCACTTGATGCTCAATATGCCGTCAATTACATCTTCGGTCCACACATGGAATGAAGGAAGACCTCCCGGCGTACTGGCAGACTACGGGTGACGCGTAAGATCCACGGGAGTGGCGTATTACTGACGGATTGACAGGATCAACCTTCACACATCCGTTCACCTTGACGTGTCGTGTCAGACTGATTCCCTCACGGAGGATTGGCCCAGCCACTACGTCATCACTGTGAAGCTATCAGCCGTCGCATACGTCGCTGCCTAGACTCCACTCTTGCACAACACCTGTCCCTGGAGCACTTGATGCTCAATATTCTGTCAATTCCTTCTCTGGTCCAACACATGAACGAAGGAAGACCCCACAGGTGCTGGCAGACCACGGGTGATGCGTAAGTCCTCCAGAGACGGGGTAAACTGTCCAACTGACAGGACCCCCCAGCGCACGTCCGACCTCCTTGACGTGCTGCCTTAGACTGATGGCGCCAGAGTCGCGCACTGACTGGACCCCCCCTTCCTTCGTGACGTCATATTCGCCATGGGAGGTTTTCATTGGCTCCCTGCGCCACGTCGCTGTTGGTGACCAATCTGGTGTCACTGACGTCACACAGTTTTGGCGGCAAAACAGAGGAGCCAGCGCCATATTGGCTTCCTAAAGGGCCTAAACCACAGGCCAAAATACTCTTCTTTTACAAATTTCTCGCCACTTCGAGAACACTACATTCTCCCACATATATCAAACTGATGCCTGCGACGTAGAGAACGCTCGGGTAAAGTGGACATGACTCTTACTGCAGGCGTGGGAGAAATATGAGAGGGAGAACACCGTCACAATATATATATATATATATATATATATATATATATATATATATATATATATATATATATATATATATATATATATATATAAATATATATATATATATATATATATATATATATTAGTATATTTTGGTAGCAGTATTTCCTGTAGACATATATTATTAAATATGACCGAAAAAGTAAGATTAATAATTCTAACACGAATTTTCTCAATCTTTCGTACATTTCTTTTCACTGTTGGAGGTAAATCAAAAATCAATTCTCCAAAATTCATTTTTATTTCTAGTCTGACGCGACACGAGCGCGTTTCGGAAAACTTATTACATTTTCAAAGACTTTAGTTCACAAATACACAACTGAATAGAACTTACGCAACTCCGATTTTATATCTACATTTGAGTGAGGTGGAAGGGGTGATGTGGCATTAACACAAGACAAAACAAGAGGTGGCATTAATAGGGTATTAATTTCATCAACACAAGACAGAACAAGAGGTGGCATTAATAGGGTATTAATTTCATCAACACAAGACAGAACACGAAACAATGGGTATTGAATAGAAGTGTTTGTAGAAAGCCTATTGGTCCATATTTCTTGATGCTTCTATATTGGAGCGGAGTCTTGAGGTGGGTAGAATATAGTTGTGCAATAATTGGCTGTTGATTGCTGGTGTTGACTTCTTGATGTGTAGTGCCTCGCAAACGTCAAGCCGCCTGCTATCGCTGTATCTATCGATGATTTCTGTGTTGTTTACTAGGATTTCTCTGGCGATGGTTTGGTTGTGGGAAGAGATTATATGTTCCTTAATGGAGCCCTGTTGCTTATGCATCGTTAAACGCCTAGAAAAAGATGTTGTTGTCTTGCCTATATAATGGGTTTTTTGGAGCTTACAGTCCCCAAGAGGGCATTTGAAGGCATAGACGACGTTAGTCTCTTTTAAAGCGTTCTGTTTTGTGTCTGGAGAGTTTCTCATGAGTAGGCTAGCCGTTTTTCTGGTTTTATAGTAAATCGTCAGTTGTATCCTCTGATTTTTGTCTGTAGGGATAACGTTTCTATTAACAATATCTTTCAGGACCCTTTCCTCCGTTTTATGAGCTGTGGACAAGAAGTTCCTGTAAAATAGTCTAATAGGGGGTATAAGTGTTGTGTTAGTTGTCTCTTCAGAGGTTGCATGGCTTTTCACTTTCCTTCTTATGATGTCTTCGACGAAACCATTGGAGAAGCCGTTATTGACTAGGACCTGCCTTACCCTACAGAGTTCTTCGTCGACTTGCTTCCATTCTGAGCTGTGGCTGAGAGCACGGTCGACATATGCGTTAATAAGATGTTGTTGTCTTGCCTATATAATGGGTTTTTTGGAGCTTACAGTCCCCAAGAGGGCATTTGAAGGCATAGACGACGTTAGTCTCTTTTAAAGCATTCTGTTTTGTGTCTGGAGAGTTTCTCATGAGTAGGCTGGCCGTTTTTCTGGTTTTATAGTAAATCGTCAGTTGTATCCTCTGATTTTTGTCTGTAGGGATAACGTTTCTATTAACAATATCTTTCAGGACCCTTTCCTCCGTTTTATGAGCTGTGGACAAGAAGTTCCTGTAAAATAGTCTAATAGGGGGTATAAGTGTTGTGTTAGTTGTCTCTTCAGAGGTTGCATGGCTTTTCACTTTCCTTCTTATGATGTCTTCGACGAAACCATTGGAGAAGCCGTTATTGACTAGGACCTGCCTTACCCTACAGAGTTCTTCGTCGACTTGCTTCCATTCTGAGCTGTGGCTGAGAGCACGGTCGACATATGCGTTAACAACACTCCTCTTGTACCTGTCTGGGCAGTCGCTGTTGGCATTTAGGCACATTCCTATGCTCGTTTCCTTAGTGTAGACTGCAGTGTGGAAACCTCCGCCCTTTTCCATGACTGTTACATCTAGAAAGGGCAGCTTCCCATCCTTTTCCATCTCGTAAGTGAAACGCAGCACGGAACTCTGCTCAAATGCCTCCTTCAGCTCCTGCAGATGTCTGACATCAGGTACCTGTGTAAAAATGTCGTCAACATACCTGCAGTATATGGCCGGTTTCAAGTTCATGTCGACTAAGACTTTTTGCTCGATGGTACCCATGTAGAAGTTTGCAAACAGGACACCTAGGGGAGAACCCATGGCGACCCCATCTACTTGCTTATACATGTGCCCATCCGGGCTCAAGAAGGGTGCCTCTTTAGTACAAGCTTGGAGTAGTTTCCTCAGAATATTTTCTGGTATGTCAAGAGGAGTACAGGCTGGATCACGATACACTCTGTCGGCTATCATTCCGATTGTCTCGTCCACAGGTACGTTGGTAAACAGCGATTCTACGTCCAACGAGGCTCTTATCCCTGTGGCCCGTGTGCCCCGCAGTAAGTCAACAAATTCCTTTGGAGACTTCAGGCTGAAGGCGCAAGGAACATAAAGAGTCAGCAGGCCGTTGAGTCGCTTCGCCAGTCTGTACGTGGGTGTGGGTATCTGGCTAATGATTGGCCGAAATGGGTTTCCAGGCTTGTGTGTCTTGACATTTCCATACGCATATCCAGGTTTATATTCCCCAATGATCTTTGGCAGGTGGAGTCCGGATTTCTTGGCGTTCACAGTTTCGATCAGTTTGTTGACCTTTGCTTTTAATTCGGCTGTAGTGTCCTTCGTTACCCTTTGGAACTTAGTTTGGTCAGAGAGTATGATGTTCATTTTCTTAGTCGACATGAACTTGAAACCGGCCATATACTGCAGGAATGTTGACGACATTTTTACACAGGTACCTGATGTCAGACATCTGCAGGAGCTGAAGGAGGCATTTGAGCAGAGTTCCGTGCTGCGTTTCACTTACGAGATGGAAAAGAATGGGAAGCTGCCCTTTCTAGATGTAACAGTCATGGAAAAGGGCGGAGGTTTCCACACTGCAGTCTTACACTAAGGAAACGAGCATAGGAATGTGCCTAAATGCCAACAGCGACTGCCCAGACAGGTACAAGAGGAGTGTTGTTAACGCATATGTCGACCGTGCTCTCAGCCACAGCTCAGAATGGAAGCAAGTCGACGAAGAACTCTGAAGGGTAAGGCAGGTCCTAGTCAATAACGGCTTCTCCAATGGTTTCGTCGAAGACATCATAAGAAGGAAAGTGAAAAGCCATGCAACCTCTGAAGAGACAACTAACACAACACCTATACCCCCTATTAGACTATTTTACAGGAAATTCTTTTCCACAGCTCATAAAATGGAGGAAAGGGTCCTGAAAGATATTGTTAATAGAAACGTTATCCCTACAGACAAAAATCAGAGGATACAACTGACGATTTACTATAAAACCAGAAAAACGGCCAGCCTACTCATGAGAAACTCTCCAGACACAAAACAGAACGCTTTAAAAGAGACTAACGTCGTCTATGCCTTCAAATGCCCTCTTGGGGACTGTAAGCTCCAAAAAACCCAGTATATAGGCAAGACAACAACATCTCTTTCTAGGCGTTTAATGATGCATAAGCAACAGGGCTCCATTAAGGAACATATAATCTCTTCCCACAACCAAACCATCGCCAGAGAAATCCTAGTAAACAACACAGAAATCATCGATAGATACAGCGATAGCAGGCGGCTTGACGTTTGCTGGCACTACACATCAAGAAGTCAACACCAGCAATCAACAGCCAATTATTGCACAACTATATTCTACCCACCTCAAGACTCCGCTCCAATATAGAAGCATCAAGAAATATGGACCAATAGGCTTTCTACAAACACTTCTATTCAATACCCATTGTTTCGTGTTCTGTCTTGTGTTGATGAAATTAATACCCTATTAATGCCACCTCTTGTTCTGTCTTGTGTTGATGAAATTAATGCCCTATTAATGCCACCTCTTGTTCTGTCTTGTGTTAATGCCACATCACCCCTTCCACCTCACTCAAATGTAGATATAAAATCGGAGATGCGTAAGTTCTATTCAGTTGTGTGTTTGTGAACTAAAGTCTTTGAAAATGTAATAAGTTTTACGAAACGCGCTCGTGTCGCGTCAGACTAGAAATAAAAATGAATTTTGGAGAATTGATTTTTGATTTACCTCCAACAGTGAAAAGAAATGTACGAAAGATTGAGAATTCGTGTTAGAATTCGTGTTAGAATTATTAATCTTACTTTTTCGGTCAAATTTAATAATATATATATATATATATATATATATATATATATATATATATATATATATATATATATATATATATATATATATATATATATATATATATATAATATAGCACTTGGAAGGGGTCAGGATAAGGATTAGGGATGGGACGGAGGAAAGCAATGATGCCCAACCACTTGGACGTTCGGGGATTGAACGCCGACCTGCATAAGCAAGACCGTTGCTCTACCGTCCACCCCAAGTGGTTGAACAAAAACAATTTTATGATCTCTGATGCAATAGTTCCATGGGGATTACCAAGTAATAAAGAAACAAAGACAGTAAAGACAAGGAGCGAGGATTTGCACTCCTTGTAAAACTTAAGTGGATGTTCAAGGAACTTGAAAATCAAAATGTATATTTTATTTATTGATTAATATACAAGAGTTCTTACATTCTTGTAAATTCACTAGCACGCATAGCATTTCAGGCAGGTATTTAATCCTAATATTCCACGGAATACGACTTTCCAAATCGTTTAACAACCATGAACGCAGATTACACAATGTAAATAGATACACAGTCGTCTCCATTACTGAGACTCTTGACAGCTGATGCGAGAAGTTGGTGGTGCTGGTAATTTACAGTCTCCCAGCTAACAACAGACGACCCAGACAGGAATATGATAACAAGGCATTCATAGATGAACTGCAGAGAGCAGCAGCAACAACAGCACACATAATAAGAGCAAAACTACTATTCATGGGGGACCTAAATCACGGGAAGATTGATTGGTAATCGAAAAATCTCCGTGGTGGGGAAGAAGGATGGGGGAGCTCAAATAGTGGAAGTTGTGGAAATAAACTTCTCATCACAGCCTGTACACAAGGATACAAGAGAAAGGAGAGGAGATACGCCAAGTCTACACGACCTGATCTTCACCCAGACTGGGAACTTGGAGCACTAAATACCACTAGGAGCCAGTGACCATTGTGTCCTGGTGTTTCACTTTTTTTATCGAACTTAAAACAGTACCCATAAGACAAGGAGTGAGAGAAAGGAGAGTAAGCTATAGAAAACGGGATAACATTTAAGAGAGAGAAAGTGAATAGAAAACGGGAATACATGGAAAAAGAGAGAGAGTATCTTCGAAGTATACAATGGGATGAAGAAATTAGAGGGAAGACGGTCCAGGAAATGATGGACCAAGTCAAATTGAAATGCAAAGAGGCTGAAGAGAGATTCATACCAACAATAAGAAAAACTTGGGAAAGGGTATAGTAACCTATAGTTCAACAGATAGCCAATAAGCAAAAACGAAAAGCAGGAAGGAGTAGAAGCAATACAGAGATTAAAGAACAGAGAAAAACTGGAATAGATGCAACACGGCAACGAATGAATACATAAAGATACGAAGAATGTTTTAAAGAAACTTTGAAAATGAAATTGCGTCTAAAGCAACCAAAACTCCTACACAGTCCTATAAGAAGGAAAATAACAGAACAACCAAGCGACTAGATTATGAATAAAGGGAGGTGAAAATAGGAGAAATAATAAGGAAATTTGTAACTTAAATCCATGGAGTTGACCCACCTGAGCCTGAAGAGGTTGCCGTGCTCGACCAGAAGGTTACCTAGATGAAAGACTTCAATATTGAGGCAACAGCAGAATAAGGAAACAACTAGCATCATCAAACGAAAGTAAAGCTATAAGACCACACAACGTGGATGTTATGAGCAGCGGCACAGGTCCTCAGAGTGCCTTTACATCTTTAATGAGTCACTAAAAAAGGGCGAATTGCCCGCATGCTGGAAGAAGGCAAATTGGGTACTAGTTTACAAGAGAGATGGAGAAGAAGCACTTAACTACAGACTAGCGCCACTGAAGAGCATTCCTTGTAAAGTACTCGGAAGAATAGAGAGAATAACATTACACACCTGGAGAAATCAGGTATGTAAGAAACATCAACAAGGCTTTAGGGAAGGACAATCCCTAAAGTATAAAGTTGGTGCCTGACGAACCTACTGGAGTTGTATGACAAAGCAACGAAAATAAGGAAGGACAGAGAAGGTTGGGCAGATTACATATTTCTGGACTGCCAAAAAGCCTTTGATATAATACCTCACCTGACAGAACGACGGAGTTAGCGAGAAAGCACTAACATGGGAACAGAATTATATAACAGATAGGAGCCAGAGAGTACCAATGACGAGCAGGAAGTCAGAATGACGTAGGTTGTGTACCTCAAGAATCGGTGCTGGGACCCATTCTATTCCTCACTTGCGTAAACTACTTGTCTACTGAGTTGAGTCTTATATGTCAATGTTTGCAGACACTGCAAAACTAACGAGAAGAGTTGTGACAGATCAGGATAGTCAGACGCTCCACCACAACTTAAACAAGATGCAGAAATGGTTACTGGCGTTCAACACCAACAAGTGTAAGGTGATGGAAATGGGAACAGGGATTAGGGAGACAAAATGGCCAATACACAAAGAGAGGAAACGACCTCTCTATAACGACTAGAGGAAAAGGCCTGAGAGTGGACGTAACACCAAGCCCAATTGTTCCTGCTGAGGCCATTGTCAGCGATATTCCCTTGGCTATGGTTACCTTTATCACTGTCACTTCCTACATATTTGTCTGCTACCTTTTGTCTGTATATTTTATTCTTGTATACCTCAGTATCCACTTAAGCTCCCCTTGGAGGCATCAGTATCCATTTGAGTTTTCCTTGTATACCACAATATCCATTGAAGTTCTCCTTGTATACCACAGTATCCACTGAAGTTCTCCTTGTATACCACAGTATCCACTGAAGTTCTCCTTGTATACCACAGTATCCACAGAAGTTCTCCTTGTATACCAGAGTATCCACTGAAGTTCTCCTTGTATACCACAGTATCCATTGAAGTTCTCCTTGTATACCACAGTATCCATTGAAGTTCTCCTTGTATACCACAGTATCTATTGAAGTTCTTCTTGTATACCACAGTATCCATTGAAGTTCTCCTTATATACAACAGTATCCATTGAAGTTCTTCTTGTATACCACAGTATCCACAGAAGTTCTGTTTGTGTGCCTCACCTCTGACGATCTCTGTCTGGAAGCCGTAGGTGCGGGACTCGGTCGTCCACCTTCCGGGGCTCGTGCGGCCCAGGCTCTGCTTCAGGAGGCTGGGGTAGTTCTTGCCCTTGACGGGGTGGTTCTTCTCCGGCCCCGACCACAGCGGTCTCCGGGTTTGAAGTCCCTGTGCCTTCTTTTACCAACTAAGAGGTAAACTCCGGAGCTGGAGCCCCTAGGGGCAGTTCGTTGCCTTCAACCTCGTTCTGACAGTTCCTGCGACGGCGCTGGAACTAATCATATTGGCGTTTGCCTTTCCATTGGAGACTTTCGGCGCCGTGGAGAGGGGTGGAGGAGCCTGCTGCATGGGTGACAGCTTCTCCCCGTATCAACCTACCCTGGCTTTGCGCCCTAGAGAGGCCACTCCAGACCAACAACCAGAGCGCAACTCAATAGTTTCCTGAGACTGGTGGATGTCTACTACTGTGTGCCACAGTACCCCCTTAAATTACCTCGTATACCTCAGTGTTTCCTTCAGTTCCCCTTGTATATCACAACATCGAGGTAAGTTCTCCTTGTATCACTCAGTATGTAGTAAGCTTTTCATAAGGTCACTAGATGATAAAGTGCTGAGCATTTCCCCCCTCCGGGGAATTAGAGCTGACTCTCCCGCACACAGTTACACCAGTCATCAGAATATTCAGAAGCAATATTCCCTGCCAGGCCTCCTGCCGACCGCTGGTGCATGCTGGGAACTTATGAATTATTTTATTAATAAACAGGTGGCAGATGCACCGCACTGCAGTTTCCAAGCTGAAACGTCGAAAGCTGTCGAACTGATAAACACAATTTCGTTGGTAAAAATTTATTTGGACAAAGAGTTGTGGAGCAGTTTCTACCTCTGATATTAAGTTCTGGTAGTCTAATATGGAGATGAGGGAGGGAATTATCAGGGGAAGGTACCAAGCCATGACGACTGTATAGCACTGGGAAGGGGGCAGGATAAGGATTTGGGATGTGACGGGGGGGGGGGGGGGGGGAAGGAATGGTGCCCAACCACTTGGACGGTCAGATGACTTAACGCCGTCCTGCATGTAGCGAGACCGTCGCTCTACTGTCCAACCCAAGTGGTTGGGCATAATATGGAAATGAATGGGCACCTATCAATTAATACCAATTATTTGTAATTATGAAAGAACTGTACACACTCGACTAACACCCTTCGAATCCCGGCAAACTATGGATCCTTACGGGGTCACTATATCCCGTGCTACATGGAAATTTTGTTAC
Source organism: Procambarus clarkii (assembly GCF_040958095.1). Taxonomy (NCBI): domain Eukaryota; kingdom Metazoa; phylum Arthropoda; class Malacostraca; order Decapoda; family Cambaridae; genus Procambarus; species Procambarus clarkii. The sequence goes on from NC_091152.1 coordinate 35,169,794, forward strand.
GAGTAGTTGAATCTAAAACAAAACAACAGTAGAGTTCCATCACTTGAGAATGAACCATATAGGTTCGAAACGTTGTATAAGTTTATAATAAGTGGAATACATTCTACAGTTAATTATTTCTTTTAATTTACCTCGAACATATATGACATTTGGAGAAATCCACTTCCAATTAAACCAAGATGCAGGAGCACTAGTCATAAGGGATAGAAGCCTTAAACAAGAAAATAATCAATACAGAATATGCAGTCGTGTTCCATGTTCCATGAAATATGTCTAAATGAAAACCTGCTGCCACTATGCAATATATTTATATATATATATATATATATATATATATATATATATATATATATATATATATATATATATATATATATATATATATAAATATATATATATATATATTAGTATATTTTGGTAGCAGTCTTTCCTGTTGACATATATTATTAAATATGACCGAAAAAGTAAGATTAATAATTCTAACACGAATTTTCTCGATCTTTCTTACGTTTCTTTTCACTGTTGATGGTAATTCAAAGATCAATTCTCCAAAATTCATTTTTATTTCTAGTCTGACGTGACACTTGAGCGCGTTTCGTAAAACTTATTACATTTTCAAAGACTTTAGTTTACACACACACACACAACTTTAACTGAATAGAGCTTAAACATCTTCGAGTTTTTATACCTACATTTGGGTGAGGTGACATGTTACAATAGTTTTGGATGAGGTGAAAATAAACTTTTAACACACGACAGGACACGAAACAATGGGTATTAAAGGTAGGTAACTGCAGAAGGCCTATTTTTATTGGCCCATATTTCTTGATGCTTCTATAATGGAGCGGAGTCTTGAAGTGGGTAGAATATAGTTGTGCATTAATTGGCTGTTGATTGCTGGTGTTGACTTCTTGATGTGTAGTGCCTCGCAGACGTCAAGCCGCCTGCTATCGCTGTATCTATCGATGATTTCTGTGTTATTTGCTAAGATTTCTCTGGTGATGGTCTGGTTGTGGGAAGAGACTATATGTTCCTTAATGGAGCCCTGTTGCTTATGCATCGTTAAACGCCTGGAAAGAGATGTTGTTGTCTTGCCTATATACTGAGTTTTTTGAGGCTCACAGTCCCCAAGAGGGCATTTGAAGGCATAGACAACGTTGGTCTCTTTTAAAGCGTTCTGCTTTGTGTCTGGAGAGTTTCTCATGAGTTGGCTGGTCGTTTTTCTGGTTTTATAGTAAATTGTCAGTTGTATCTTCTGATTTTTGTCTGTAGGGATAACGTTTCTATTAACAATATCTTTCAGGACCCTTTCCTCCGTTTTATGGGCTGTGGAAAAGAAGTTCCTGCAAAATAGTCTAATAGGGGGTAGAGGTGTTGTATTAGTTGTCTCTTCAGAGGTTGCATGGCGTTTCACTTTCCTTCTTATGATGTCTTCCACGAAACCATTGGAGAAGCCGTTGTTGACTAGGACCTGCCTTACCCTACAGAGTTCTTTGTCGACTTGCTTCCATTCTGAGCTGTGGCTGAGAGCACGGTCGACATAAGCGTTAACAACACTCCTCTTGTACCTGTCTGGGCAGTAACTGTTGGAATTCAGGCACATTCCTATGTTTGTTTCCTTAGTGTAGACTGCAGTGTGGAAAACTCCGCTCCTTTCCATGACTGTTACATCTAGAAAGGGCAGCTTCCCATCCTTCTCCATCTCGTAAGTGAAACACAACATACAATTCTGCTCAAATGCCTCCTTCAGCTCCTGCAGATGTCTGACATCAGGTACCTGTGTAAAAATGTCGTCAACATACCTGCAGTATATGGCCGGTTTCAAGTTCATGTCGACTAGGACTTTTTGCTTGATGGTACCCATGTAGAAGTTTGCAAACAGGACACCTAGGGGAGAACCCATGGCGACCCCAAATACTTGCTTATACATGTGTCCATCCGGGCTCAAGAAGGGTGCCTCTAAAACTACTCCAAGCTTGTACTAAAGAGGCACCCTTTAGCACCCAACACTGGCTCACCACAGGGGTCCTGCGTCCTGCTTAATATGTTGCCGGTGGATGTGGCGTCAGTTCGCGGTGTTCAGCTTTTATCCGGGCATAGCTATTGTAAAATGCATCTTCAAGGTTGACTATTGTGACTTTGTGGTCCACAATAAATGGAGGTCATTCACTTTGCCTGAGGGTGGTGGCTCGGTGGAAGTGGTGGACAGGTGCAGTGAGACTACATATGTGGCAGTTCATGGTGCTCCCTTTGAGTTCCCTGACTCCTTTCTCCAGCGTCACTTCACCCGGTATGGGCGGGTCTTCAGTGTCCAGGTGAATGTTGTCTCCTCCGGACGGTGGAAGGGCGTCCCGAATGGGACCCGCACTGTGGCGATGAGACTGAAGGACCCCATCCTGCTGTTGCTCCAGCTTCTGGTGCTTCACGGTGCGGATGTTCACCGAGTGGACTCTGTGCCCTTGCCTCTTCTGCAGTCCAATGTGCAGCCGCCTCCTGTACTACTTCCCCCTGCGCTACCACCCCCTGTGGTGACAGCCCCAGTGCTGCCGCGCCCTATACACTTGTTCCCTGTGGTGTTGCCCCCCCCTGTGCTGCCACCCCCTACCGGGGGGACGGTCGACATGTCGAAGGACGCCGTGATGGTGGCCACCGTGGGGTCAGAGCCCGTGTCGGGGTGAGTGTGCCGCCTGCCCCCGTGAATCTTCCTCCTGTTTGGTTAACAGCGTGAGGTGTTTCTTTGACTATGATAGTCTGGAATTTATGAAGCACCGTATGCCGCCAGGCGGTCACCTTGACAAATGGTACTGGGGGATCTGGGAGGTGTACTGTCTGCGGGTCCTAAGGCTGATTTTCCGCATAAATGTGTGTAGGTATTGCTTTGGTTTGCTGCATTTAGTGTGATGTGTTTTTCCACGTGTTTGTGCCCATGTGTTCGGCGATTGAATTTTGTATTTATTTTTATGTTCTTGTTTGTCACTTTTGTGTTCCCGTGTACTTAAATCGTGTTTTTCTGTACTGAGTTTGTTATGTGGTAGTTATGATGTTTGTGTTTTGCGGTACTTCAGTGCCTATTATTTTTGTATTTTTTTTGCATGCCGTTGGCATGTAAAATAAAAAATAAAATATGGGGCTCGTTTATTGACCACACACACCTTAGCACCCCACTGGTAGAAGTACTGGTGTGCAGTTGACGGACCTGGTGGGGTTGCAGCTTGTGGAAGACCGCCATGTGGTGGTGAAATTTGTTCGCCCTGAGGTGTTCAGGACATTACTTGATCGGTGTGAGGGCTGCTTGTTCCCTATGCCCAATGGTGCCGGTACTGTGCAAGTAGTTAACCTGAGTGAAGTTGAAGTATGTGGCAGTGTGTGGCGCCCAGTTTGAAATGTCGGGTGGGCTGTTTGAGCAGCCTGGTCAACAGGCTTGCCCGCTGCTCATGTAAATATCTTCAGGGAGGGTGTTTTCCCGAGAGTGATTTACCGCCACTCCGATCCCAGGAGGAACCTACGGACGTGTTAAATGGTGGTGGTGTGCCGTCTGCCAGCCAGCCGGCTGTGGAGGCTGGCTGGCCGACGGTACTGGCTTGCGCGGAACCGGTTGGGCGCCCTGTGCACCAAGGGGCTGCCGACAGGATGGTGTGTGTGTGGATGCGGCTCCGACTACAGGTTAGTGTAAGACAGTCGGTGCTGGAGGAGGTACACAATGTACCGCCTACTGTCCTGGTGGCACCGGCTTCCTTGGGAGAATCAATGTGGTGGACAGCAGTTCTGGGGCTCTGGCTCGGCCTGTGGGGTCTCTGGACGTGAGTGGTTGCCGCGCGGCTCGGCAGGCGGTTCCAATTGCCTCTCCGATTGAGGATGTGCATCCTCCTACACGCTTACGGGACCAGTAGAACTCTGACAAGCTGGTCCCTCAGCAGAAACGTAGGAAGGGTTCTGCCAGATCGGGGTCACTTGGTGGTCCAGCCACATTAATGCCTGTGGTGGGTGCAGGTGGGGTGGATGAGGCTGTGGTGTATGTGGAGCAGGGGCGGGCGGGGTGCGGTGAATCCCTTGCCGGTGCCTGCCAGTGTGCCCCCCCAGTGTCAGTGTACAGAGGTGGGGGTCGTTGGTGTCGGTGGTTGTGCAGATTTGGTGTTAAAAGGGTCCTGGGGCTTCTGCTTCTTCATGCCCCCCCCCCCTGCTCTTCGCCCTGCGTAGCAGCCTAATTTACCGTATTCGAGTGACAATATGTCGCCAGATGGGGCTGCGTCCCCTTTTGATGCGGGCGGCCTGTGTCTTGTGGCGAGGGTTGGAGGTGTCTCCCTTCCTGGTGTGTGGCGATTGTCTGGGTGTGTGTGATGTGATGGATTTAGATTGTAGCCTGTGTTCCCCTCTCTCTTGTTCAGTTTGGATGTGGTTGTATGTTTGCTTGGGGATTGAAGGCTTTGCCTTAATTGCCTTCATGTCATTGCTTGCGGTATGGGTGTGGTTGCCTGCATGTTTGGGGTTATATGCTTCACCCAACGTTGCCCTTGTTTTTGTCGTCTGTGTTCTTCAATTACGTGTTTATTGTGTTGGTGGTGGTAACGGCCTCAGTTTGTTTTGAAGGCGTTAGTGTGTGTTTCTCTTCCACTGGTATGTTTTTGTTTTTCCCTTGTGTGGTACTTGTTGTTTTTGCCGTGCCTGACAGTTTACTGTAATGTATTTCTGTTTTCCTTGTTCTGTGTGCTTTCGCGCTGTCCCGTGATGGGTGAGCTTGTGTATCCTTGGTGTATGTATATTTTATGTATTGTGTTTCAGTTTTATTTTAGTACTTTGGCTTTAATTGTATCTTGTGCTGTTCATGTACTGATCTGTGTACGCTTCCAGACTTTTATTGTACATATTTATTATTTTATAATAAATACAATGACAATAAAATAATACACTGGGTGCTTGGGTTTACTGGAGACTGGAGTGTGTATAAGCCTCATGTTGCCTCCGAGGGATATATGCAACATTCAACTAATTGAATACGCTCCCACAGGGGCGCGAGACGTCTCTCATCAACCAATCGTCAACTCTGTCTCTGTCACTGCCGGTTGGAAGGGGTTTACACTGAAGCCCCAAACAGGTCTGGCAAAGCTCAATGAAATCAACACAAAAATCACGCACATAATATAATACAAACAACTCGTCAATAAGACAGTCAACACAATACGAAATGTAGTAAACACGTCACCTACACACAGGAGAGGTGCGACATGTGGTACGACACATATGGCCACCGGCAGCCTTGCTCGACCTCAACCCTCACACACCTGTGGTGGGGGTTGAGAAGTTGAGGATCGTTTGCATGATCACTAAGCTCAATGCATAGACAAAGACTTAATAAGAACTGTAGAGACTGTACTTACAGTATGGTCGGCCTCAATGTACTCGTAGCAATTTCTCGTACACGCAGCTCCTCCGAGGACGACCTGAACCACTGGGCACATACGCAATTTGTCTTCCTAAGGTTCCCCCAACCTCATGAAACTGTCGTACCTAGCCTACCAGAGGACCCAAAACAGAAAACGGGACAGTATGTCAATTTCGCGAGCCGCTTTCATTTTCTAGTACGACGATTTGTGGCCTCAGGTGGAATATACGTCAAAATGCGACGTGCTATTAGGAGGACAGCTGGACACACATCCGGACCATAGCTGTGGCACGGACGCAGAAGACTGGGAGTGCTCTATATCTCAAACCATACAGCATGTGGCTGGACATGCAAAATTTCACAGAAGTAGTGCTGGATCCATTAGAATCAACTGTACGTAGTATCGTATGTAAGGATGACACACGGAGGGCAGCAGGTGGCCAGCACCATAGACGGTGCTGGAGCAGTGCACGAGGCTCAGGTGGCAGAATAAGGTCACGTGGTAACAACTAGAGCGTGTGTGACGGCCTAGGAGCACATGGCGACCTTGACAATGGTGGCTGGCTAACAACACCTGGGAGTATGGCTGCTTAAGCGGGTGGTTCACACTGTTCGTGCAAAGTCGTGGCGGCGAGTCTAAGTTTCACTCTAAACACTGTCTTAAAGCAATACCAGCCGAGGATCATGTGACAACTCTCCTTTGACGGTAACCAGTTCACTAGAAACATTTACCATAAATTTAGTACACGGATGACTTGCAACACGATCACTTTGATAGTCTGTTGCTCCTAATGTGGCCATGTCTCTCTCTACTAGTTTCAGTAACTGAGACTAACAGCTAATTCATTTAGTGTTGTGGTCACGATTCTGAGACGATGGTTGCCGTGAACACAGATGGCGGTGGGTTTAACGCTGGAGAAAGTCACGAGGAGAGCACTGCTAGTTGGCCGTGCTAGTGGCAGCAGCCACGTCTACTGGAGACAAACTGCGAGCACACAATACCTTGGCGGGCTTCCTGGAGACCACACCATCACTCTTGCTCCCTGGGAGCAAGAGTCAGGCTCTACAAATGTACCAAAGGGACACAGGCGCAGATGTTTGGCCCACTCACGTCTCAGAGTCGTGACATCATGAATGAGTCTTCCTTTACAGCAGCAGCCATTGGGAAACCCGAGATGATTAACCCATTATCTCCCTAATGTCCACTACGGGCTCACCATAGCCCGTGCTACTTGGAATTTTTGTCCCGAGTAGTTGAATCTACAACAACAACAACAACCACCATATTATCTCCCATTTAACTCACTATAGCCTGAGAACTATCACCTTACAACTCTCTACGATGGCTAACTTTTGACGCTAACGTCTATGATTAGGACGTTGAACTCGTTCTAATTAACAAGGGACTGAACACACAACGACCCTTAAGGTAACAATGGCCTGCTGACAATACCGGGTTTACAGAAAGACCCAATTACACGACAGACCTCAGTCTACATGTCAAGGTATTAGGTCCGTGCAATGTGATGGCGTGCACTCTTGCATCCACAAGTGGAGTTCCATGATGTAGAACACTCAATATTCACCACTAAGGCGGCTGTGGAATTCCATTCTCTCTAGTGTTATAACAATTCTCAAGTGCCTTAATACTGAGGCTAACATGCACTGACCTCGGAAGATTATAGATGGTGCGTCAAGACTTGTGCGCATCTGGTCGGTCGTAACCACTCCATATTTGACGCTTATCAAATAGTTTTGCGAATTAGCTGTGTCTAGTGAACTTGCTGTAATAATATCGTACCTGAAATATATTTCAATATGTTTGAGTACTGCGATTTTTTATTTTGAAAGTTGAAAAATATGCTATAGTGTTGCAAGCATGTTTGAACGTTGCAAAACAGGTTAGAACATTATAAACCATATCTGAGCATTTAAAAATATATTTCAGCACTGCAAAACATGTTTGAGCATTACGAAACATGTCTGAGCATTGAACAATAGATTAGAGCATTTCATAAACATGCTTGAGCGTTGCAACACGGAAGTGAGCGTTATAAAACACGATTCAAACCATTTTTGGAAATTCGTAGTGTGCCTCGGAAAGTTTACAAAGTCTGTAAACGCAGTAAGACCTTTTAATGACAAGCTTATTTTCTGACAAGACTGTTCAGTGCCTGAAAATTACTAATACGTAAACTAATACCTACTAATACTGGTTAATACGTTAATATTAACCATTCAGTGAGATACCACATCATAAAATATTACACATTAGTATCTTTGTGGGGCCTTGTACCTAGGAGCAGGTCAGGGTGGGTTAGGTAGCTGGCTGATGTGGGTAATTATTGGGATTTAGTGTATATGTTTACATTTCATATTGATGGATATATGGATGGAAAGATGAGTGGATAGATGAATAGACGATACATAGATGGATAGATAGATGGACGGATTGATTGATGGATAGATAGACTGATGAATAGACGAGACAAAGACCCGGGCACCCTGGTTGCCCCTCTAGTGTCAATTTATGTGTGTATATATATATATATATATATATATATATATATATATATATATATATATATATATATATATATATATATATATATATATATATATATATATGTGTGTGTGTGTGTGTGTATATATATATATATATATATATATATATATATATATATATATATATATATATATATATATATATATATATATATATATATGTCGTACCTAGTAGCCAGAATGCACTTCTCAGCCTACTATGCAAGGCCCGATTTGCCTAATAAGCCAAGTTTTCCTGAATTAATATATTTTCTCTAATTTTTTTCTTATGAAATGATAAAGCTACCCATTTCATTATGTATGAGGTCATTTTTTTTTATTGGAGTTAAAATTGACTTAGATATATGACCGAACCTAACCAACCCTACCTAACCTAACCTAACCTATCTTTATAGGTTAGGTTAGGTTAGGTAGCCGAAAAAGTTAGGTTAGGTTAGGTTAGGTAGGTTAGGTAGTCGAAAAACAATTAATTCATGAAAACTTGGCTTATTAGGCAAATCGGGCCTTGCATAGTAGGCTGAAAAGGGCGTTCTGGCTACTAGGTACGACATTATATATATATATATATATATATATATATATATATATATATATATATATATATATATATATATATATAAACTGAAAACTCACACCCCAGAAGTGACTCGAACCCATACTGCCAGGAGCACTCTGCTGGCGTACAGATCCCTTAACCACTCGACCAACACGACCGGACAAAAGAGGATGGTAGCCGAGGCTATTTCCATCCCCCTGCCGGCACTCGGTAATCTTGGGCATGGTATTTTATCAAATCACCTCATTGTTTGGGAAACACATGAGGAACACAAATGCGAACAAGCCTGAATGGTCCCCAAGACTATATGCAACTGAAAGCTCACACCCCAGAAGTGACTCGAACCCATACTGCCAGGAGCACTCTGCTGGTGTACAGGATCCCTTAACCGCTCGACCAAATACCATGCCCAAGATTACCAACCGAGTGCCGGTGGGGGGATGGAAATAGCCTCGGCTACCATCCTCTTTTGTCCGGTCGTGTTGGTCGAGTGGTTAAGGGATCTGTACGCCAGCAGAGTGCTCCTGGCAGTATGGGTTCGAGTCACTTCTGGGGTGTGAGTTTTCAGTTTATATATATATATATATATATATATATATATATATATATATATAGGTGTACAAAGCAGCCATGTCTTTCCCAACAGGTTCAGCAGGGGGCTTTACAGGCCTAAGACCCCAGCACATCAAACAAATGCTGAACCCGGTGCTTGGAGATGCTGCAAAGGACCTTCTAGTGGAACTTACCAGATTCTCCAACATGTGTTTGGCTGGCGGCATCCCTGAGGACATCAGGCCTGTCTTTTATGGAGCAGCACTCTGTGCTCTAAAGAAGAAGGATAGGGGTATCAGGCCCATTGCCGTTGGCAACACCCTCCGACGCCTTGTAGCTAAGGCTGCAGTAAGATCTATCAGCCAGGAAGCAGCCACCTTGCTGAAACCTCATCAGCTCGGGTTTGGGATTCCCCTAGGTTGTGAAGCTGCAGCACATGCAGCGCGGGCTTACATTGCTGATCTCCCGGACCAGAAGGCACTAGTAAAGCTTGACTTCAAAAATGCCTTCAATCAAGTCAGACGAGACGCTGTGCTCAGGGCTGTACACAACCATTTCCGTCCCCTTTACCCATTCATCCGATCGTGCTACAGTGGGGACTCTAAGCTTCTTTTTGGGGAGCATGAAATAAACTCCTGTGAAGGTGTCCAACAAGGTGACCCCTTAGCCCCCCTCCTTTTCTGCCTAGCTATCAAAGAGGTCACTGATAGTCTGACAAGCGAGCTAAACATCTGGTACCTGGATGATGGCACTCTAGCTGGAACTCCGGAAACCATTTTGGAGGATATAAGGAAAATCCAGGAGCAGGGAGCAGCCTTAGGCCTCATTCTCAATGCATCCAAATGTGAAATAATCTCCTGCAACCCAGACATCACTGGGCAAATACAAAATGTTCTTCCAGACATTCTCGTTGTCGAGCCACCGGACTGCACTCTCCTGGGTGCCCCCATTGGCCCACGAGCAATCGAGGAGGTCCTGGTTGCAAAAATCACTGACCTAAAGAGAATGCAGGACAGGATTGACAAGATTGATGCCCACGATGCTCTCTTTCTCCTTACAAGATGCCTGTCTCTCCCTAAGTTGACCTACTTTCTGAGATGTTCTCCATCCTACAGCAGCCCTAAGTTAAATGTGTATGACACCCTTCTGAGGTCCATGCTGGTGAAAGTCCTGAACCTGCCATTGGACGACTCTCAGTGGGAGCAAGCAACCCTTCCTGTAAGACTCGGCGGCCTTGGTGTCCGCACAGCCTCCCAAATTGCTCTACCAGCCTTCCTTTCCTCCTCTCATGCATCGCACGACCTCATCAGAGATATTTTACCTGCAACCCTGAGAGATTCAGCAGGAATACACGATCCTGCTTTCACTGAATGTTCAAATCAGTGGGATGTTCTTGCAGCCCCAGCAACCATTATAGAGCCAACAAAACAACACAAACAGTCCGGCTGGAACCACCCTCTAGTGGAAAAAGTAGCTGATGCCATGCTCAGCGTCGCAACATCAGACAAGGAGAAAGCCCGCCTCAGAGCAGTGCGTGCCCCCCATGCAGGAGACTTCCTCCTGGCAGTACCCATGTCAGCAATGGGCACGCGCCTAGATCCAGAATCCCTTCGTGTAGCAGTGGCCCTCCGCCTTGGTGCCCCAATTCACACTGAATACAAGTGTATTTGCAACAGGGTGGAAGCAGACCAATACGGACTGCATGGGTTGCATTGCGGAAGCACAAAGGGCTGGCATGCAAGACACAACGAGGTCAATGACATCATCAAGAGAAGCCTCGTCTCAGCTGGGTGCCCAGCGGAGAGAGAACCTCGCATCCTAGGGGTCCAAAACCTGGATTTCCCCGCACTTCGCCCTGATGGCATCACCATATACCCATGGAAGGAGGGTAGACAGTTGGTGTGGGACTACACATGTGTATCCACCCTGGCTGACACCTATGTACACTTCGGAGCTGATCAAGCAGGTGGGGCGGCCAACCACAGGGAAACAGCAAAATCACTCAAGTACAGGCGACTGGAAGGTCAATACCTCTTTGTTCCCATAGCGTCTGAGACGCATGGCTCCTGGGGCAAGAGTGCCTTGGGATTTCTCAAGGAATTGGGTTCCAAGCTCATTGACGTCACCAGAGACCCAAGGGCTTCCAGTTTTTTATTTCAGCGTCTCAGTGTGGCGATCCAGAGGGGAAATGCTTGCTGCGTCCTCGGTTCTTGTCCAGAAGCGGAGGAGCTTCAAGAGATCCATAACCTTTAGGCATTTGTCTTGTATGTTTTGTAACCTTTAAATACACAATAAAGGAAAAAAGAAAAAAAAAAGGGAAGGGGGTGGTAGGAGAAAAGCACACAGAAACTGTATTGGAGGGGACCTACATTCCCTCCAATGCGTTATGTGTGGTTTCCTCCGAGGCTATGGGTCCCCCTTCTTCCAGCCAGAGGTGGTACTCCCTTCCCTATTAAAAAAAAAAAAAAAAAAAAAAAAAAAAAA